>NW_026777413.1:647210-970815 GCF_028023285.1 Balaenoptera ricei | reverse complement strand
CCTACATCGAAAACATGCTTGAGAAAACAAAAAGATGGTACACCATGTGATGGGGAAAGGTTTCTAAAACGCACCTCATTTCTCTTCTCCTTGTGCCCGGGTTCGCCATTCCAGATGCTTTACTAATAATCTCCCTACTTGGAGCATCAGCACCTTTAACCTCCTGTTCCGTACAGGTTGCAATTTGTCCTGAGGATGAACGGGTAGACGGGGAACCAGTGAGAGACTAGCTCTTGGTGTTGGGACAGGCACAGGTCACTCTATTTTCCCATCAGGAAGAAGAATTAACCACAGGCTCATCCTCCCCCCCGGAACCAGAACAGGGCCTGAAGCCATCCTGCGCTTTTGCGGCCAGCTCCCAAAAAAGCGAGTTGTAAAATGGAGCTTCAGGGCACTGCAATTCACAAACCTGCAGAGTTATAAATGATAACTCTCGTCCACAAATATATTGAGGGAAGGCAAAGAAGAGGATTTGAAATCAAGGCAGAATTGCAGGAAACAGATTTCAGGAGGTAGATTCGAATCGCCTTTAAAGCACATGAAAAGCGGCAAAACGTTGACAATGATGCCCTTGGCCAAAAAGGGCGTATGCGTTTTTTCCTGAATATATTCAGGAAAAGACGCATACGCCCTTTTTGGCCAACCAAGCAACCTGGAAAGGCAAATCAGCGCTACAAAGAAGACTCGCTACCCATCGGTCAAAAGGGCCATGCTGAAAAAAGTCTCAAAACCAGAAATGCAGGACAGGCCATGGAGAAATGGGAGCCTTGCTACACTGATGGGCGGGATGTAAATTGCCAACAGCCACTCTGGAGAAGTGTACGGTGTGTCCGGAAACATCCAAAAAACACAGCTTAGAGAGCATAGGGCACTTCCACTCATGGGGGTATAAATTGGGAAAATGAAAAATCAGCAAGACACAAGCACCCCAAAGTTTAGGGCTGCTCTGTTGACCAGGACCTCCACTTCATTCCACCTTCAATATCCCAGGAAAGAGAAAAATGGATAAAGAAGTTGTGGTCCTTATGTACAATGGAATATCACTCAGCCATGAAATCAATGTCATAAGGCTAGTAGCAGCATGATGAGTGGATTTAGGTACGACGATTCTAAGTGAAATAAGTCACACAGAAAAGGACACTTCTCATAAGGTATCACTTATAGAGGGAATGTAAAAACCGTTACACTTGAACTGAATTACAAAACAGAACAGAGTCACACATGCAGAAAACACACTATGGCTGCTTAACGGGAAAGGTGAGGTGGGGTGATACATAAAACAAGGGTTTCAAATTAGCTCAGATACCGTTCCATAAACCCAATATGTAATAGACAAGACCTACTCCTTGCTCAGAGAACTGGACTCAACACACCCTATTCACCGCACAAGAATATATCTGACTAGTAATAATCTTAAAACCTATGTATTGATATCTCTCTGTTAGTGTGTCAACTGGGTGTAAAGCGGCATAAACATAGCAGTGAAAAGCAGCTAAACCCCATTATAAAAATAAATTACTTTTACAAACCCATGAAACAAAGACAGTAAAAGAGAGAGAAATTCTTACACAATGCGTTCAGGGGCTGTGATGCAACCTGGATTGACCATATCTAGACCCACAGCTGGATGAGACATAAGGGTGGACACTCTTGGGGCTGAGAGGTTTGGTGAGGTTGGGTGAGCAAACGCAGACCCTTTAAAGTAATACTGCGTGGTACCCATCGCATGGGTCGCAAATCTACAGGTTCAAGGGCATCTTCCTACATCGAAAACATGCATGAGAAAACAAAAAGATGTTACACCATGTGATGGGGAAAGGTTGCTAAAACGCACCTCATTTCTCTTCTCCTTGTGCCCGGGTTCGCCATTCCAGCCGCTTTACTAATAATTTCCCTACTTGGAGCATCAGCACCTTTAACCTCCTGTTCCGTACAGGTTGCAATTTGTCCTGAGGATGAACGGGAAGACTTGGAACCAATGAGAGACTAGCTCCTGGTGTAGGGACAGGCACAGGTCACTCTATTTTCCCATCAGGAAGAAGAATTAACCACAGGCTCAGCCTGCCCCCCGGAACCAGAACAGGGCCTGAAGCCATCATGCGCTTTTGCGGCCAGCTCCCTAAAAAGCGAGTTGTAAAATGGAGCTTCAGGGCACTGCAATTCACAAACCTGCAGAGTTATAAATGATAACTCTCGTCCACAAATATATTGAGGGAAGGCAAAGAAGAGGATTTGAAATCAAGGCAGAATTGCAGGAAACAGATTTCAGGAGGTAGATTCGAATCGCCTTTAAAGCACATGAAAAGCGGCAAAACGTTGACAATGATGCCCTTGGCCAAAAAGGGCGTATGCGTTTTTTCCTGAATATATTCAGGAAAAAACGCATACGCCCTTTTTGGCCAACCAAGCAACCTGGAAAGGCAAATCAGCGCTACAAAGAAGACTCGCTACCCATCGGTCAAAAGGGCCATGCTGAAAAAAGTCTCAAAACCAGAAATGCAGGACAGGCCATGGAGAAATGGGAGCCTTGCTACACTGATGGGCGGGATGTAAATTGCCAACAGCCACTCTGGAGAAGTGTACGGTGTGTCCTGAAACATCTAAAAAACACAGCTTAGAGAGCATAGGGCACTTCCACTCATGGGGGTATAAATTGGGAAAATGAAAAATCAGCAAGACACAAGCACCCCAAAGTTTAGGGCTGCTCTGTTGACAAGGACCTCCACTTCATTCCACCTTCAATATCCCAGGAAAGAGAAAAATGGATAAAGAAGTTGTGGTCCTTATGTACAATGGAATATCACTCAGCCATGAAATCAATGTCATAAGGCTAGTAGCAGCATGATGAGTGGATTTAGGTACGACGATTCTAAGTGAAATAAGTCACACAGAAAAGGACACTTCTCATAAGGTATCACTTATAGAGGGAATGTAAAAACCGTTACACTTGAACTGAATTACAAAACAGAACAGAGTCACACATGCAGAAAACAAACTATGGCTGCTTAACGGGAAAGGTGAGGTGGGGTGATACATAAAACAAGGGTTTCAAATTAGCTCAGATACCGTTCCATAAACCCAATATGTAATAGACAAGACGTACTCCTTGCTCAGAGAACGGGACTCAACACACCTTATTCACCGCACAAGAATATATCTGACTAGTAATAATCTTAAAACCTATGTATTGATATCTCTCTCTTAGTGTGTCAAGTGGGTGTAAAGCGGCATAAACACAGCAGTGAAAAGCAGCTAAACCCCATTATAAAAATAAATTACTTTTACAAACCCATGAAACAAAGACAGTGGAAGAGAGAGAAATTCTTACAAAATGTGTTCAGGGGCTGTGATGCAACCTGGATTGACCATATCTAGACCCACAGCTGGATGAGACATAAGGGTGGACACTCTTGGGGCTGAGAGGTTTGGTGAGGTTGGGTGAGCAAACGCAGACCCTTTAAAGTAATACTGCGTGGTACCCATTGCATGGGTCCCAAATCTACAGGTTCAAGGGCATATTCCTACAACGAAAACATGCATGAGAAAACAAAAAGATGGTACACCATGTGATGGGGAAAGGTTTCTAAAATGCACCTCATTTCTCTTCTCCTTGTGCCCGGCTTCACCATTCCAGACGCTTTACTAATAATCTCCCTACTTTGAGCATCAGCACCTTTAACCTCCTGTTCCATACAGGTTGCAATTTGTCCTGAGGATGAACGGGTAGACGGGGAACCAGTGAGAGACTACCTCTTGGTGTTGGGACAGGCACAGGTCACTCTATTTTCCCATCAGGAAGAAGAATTAACCACAGGCTCATCCTCCCCCCCGGAACCAGAACAGGGCCTGAAGCCATCCTGCGCTTTTGCGGCCAGCTCCCAAAAAAGCGAGTTGTAAAATGGAGCTTCAGGGCACTGCAATTCACAAACTTGCAGAGTTATAAATGATAACTCTCGTCCACAAATATATTGAGGGAAGGCAAAGAAGAGGATTTGAAATCAAGGCAGAATTGCAGGAAACAGATTTCAGGAGGTAGATTCGAATCACCTTTAAAGCACATGAAAAGCGGCAAAACGTTGACAATGATGCCCTTGGCCAAAAAGGGCGTATGCGTTTTTTCCTGAATATATTCAGGAAAAAACGCATACGCCCTTTTTGGCCAACCAAGCAACCTGGAAAGGCAAATCAGCGCTACAAAGAAGTCTCGCTTTCCATCGGTTAAAAGGGCCATGCTGAAAAAAGTGTCAAAACCAGAAATACAGGAAAGGCCATGGAGAAATGGGAGCCGTGCTACACTGATGGGCGGGATGTAAATTGCCAACAGACACTCTGGAGAAGTGTACGGTGAGTCCTGAAACGTCTAAAAAGCAAAGCTTAGAGAGCATAGGGCACTTCCACTCATGGGGGTATAAATTGGGAAAATGAAAAATCAGCAAGACACAAGCACCCCAAAGTTTAGGGCTGCTCTCTTGACAAGGACCTCCACTTCATTCCACCTTCAATATCCCAGGAAAGAGAAAAATGGATAAAGGAGTTGTGGTCCTTATGTACAATGGAATATAACTCAGCCATGAAATCAATGTCATAAGGCTAGTAGCAGCATGATGAGTGGATTTAGGTACGACGATTCTAAGTGAAATAAGTCACACAGAAAAGGACACTTCTCATAAGGTATCACTGATAGAGGGAATGTAAAAACCGTTACACTTGAACTGAATTACAAAACAGAACGGAGTCACACATGCAGAAAACACACTATGGCTGCTTAACGGGAAAGGTGAGGTGGGGTGACACATAAAACAAGGGTTTCAAATTAGCTCAGATACCGTTCCATAAACCCAATATGTAATAGACAAGACCTACTCCTTGCTCAGAGAACTGGACTCAACACGCCCTAGTCACCGCACAAGAATATATCTGACTAGTAATAATCTTAAAACCTATGTATTGATATCTCTCTGTTAGTGTGTCAAGTGGGTGTAAAGCGGCATAAACACAGCAATGAAAAGCAACTAAACCCCATTATAAAAATAAATTACTTTGAAAAACCCATGAAACAAAGACAGTGAAAGAGAGCGAAATTCTTACACAATGCGTTCAGGGGCTGTGATGCAACCTGGATTGACCATATCTAGACACACAGCTGGATGAGACATAAGGGTGGACACTCTTGGGGCTGAGAGGTTTGGTGAGGTTGGGTGAGCAAACGCAGACCCTTTAAAGTAATACTGCGTGGTACCCATCGCATGGGTCCCAAATCTCCAGGTTCAAGGGCATCTTGCTACATCGAAAACATGCATGAGAAACCCAGAAGATGGTACACCGTGTGATGGGGAAAGGTTTCTAAAACGCACCTCATTTCTCATCTCCTTGTGCTCGGGTTCGCCATTCCAGCCACTTTACTAGCAATCTCCCTACTTGGAGCATCAGCACCTTTAACCTCCTGTTCCGTACAGGTTGCAATTTGTCCTGAGGATGAACGGGAAGACTTGGAACCAATGAGAGACTAGCTCCTGGTGTAGGGACAGGCACAGGTCACTCTATTTTCCCATCAGGAAGAAGAATTATCCACAGGCTCAGCCTGCCCCCCGGAACCAGAACAGGGCCTGAAGCCATCCTGCGCTTTTGCGGCCAGCTCCCTAAAAAGCGAGTTGTAAAATGGAGCTTCAGGGCACTGCAATTCACAAACCTGCAGAGTTATAAATGATAACTCTCGTCCACAAATATATTGAGGGAAGGCAAAGAAGAGGATTTGAAATCAAGGCAGAATTGCAGGAAACAGATTTCAGGAGGTAGATTCGAATCGCCTTTAAAGCACATGAAAAGCAGCAAAACGTTGACAATGATGCCCTTGGCCAAAAAGGGCGTATGCGTTTTTTCCTGAATATATTCAGGAAAAAACGCATACGCCCTTTTTGGCCAACTAAGCAACCTGGAAAGGCAAATCAGCGCTACAAAGAAGTCTCGCTTTCCATCGGTTAAAAGGGCCATGCTGAAAAAAGTGTCAAAACCAGAAATACAGGAAAGGCCATGGAGAAATGGGAGCCGTGCTACACTGATGGGCGGGATGTAAATTGCCAACAGACACTCTGGAGAAGTGTACGGTGAGTCCTGAAACGTCTAAAAAGCAAAGCTTAGAGAGCATAGGGCACTTCCACTCATGGGGGTATACATTGGGAAAATTAAAAATCAGCAAGACACAAGCACCCCAAAGTTTAGGGCTGCTCTGTTGACAAGGACCTCCACTTCATTCCACCTTCAATATCCCAGGAAAGAGAAAAATGGATAAAGGAGTTGTGGTCCTTATGTACAATGGAATATCACTCAGCCATGAAATCAATGTCATAAGGCTAGTAGCAGCATGATGAGTGGATTTAGGTACGACGATTCTAAGTGAAATAAGTCACACAGAAAAGGACACTTCTCATAAGGTATCACTGATAGAGGGAATGTAAAAACCGTTACACTTGAACTGAATTACAAAACAGAACGGAGTCACACATGCAGAAAACACACTATGGCTGCTTAACAGGAAAGGTGAGGTGGGGTGATACATAAAACAAGGGTTTCAAATTAGCTCAGATACCGTTCCATAAACCCAATATGTAATAGACAAGACCTACTCCTTGCTCAGAGAACTGGACTCAACACGCCCTAGTCACCGCACAAGAATATATCTGACTAGTAATAATCTTAAAACCTATGTATTGATATCTCTCTGTTAGTGTGTCAAGTGGGTGTAAAGCGGCATAAACACAGCAGTGAAAAGCAGCTAAACCCCATTATAAAAATAAATTACTTCGAAAAACCCATGAAACAAAGACAGTGAAAGAGAGAGAAATTCTTACACAGTGCGTTCAGGGGCTGTGATGCAACCTGGATTGACCATATCTAGACCCACAGCTGGATGAGACATAAGGGTGGACACTCTTGGGGCTGAGAGGTTTGGTGAGGTTGGGTGAGCAAACGCAGACCCTTTAAAGTAATACTGCGTGGTACCCATCGCATGGGTCCCAAATCTCCAGGTTCAAGGGCATCTTGCTACATCGAAAACATGCATGAGAAACCCAGAAGATGGTACACCGTGTGATGGGGAAAGGTTTCTAAAACGCACCTCATTTCTCATCTCCTTGTGCTCGGGTTCGCCATTCCAGCCACTTTACTAGCAATCTCCCTACTTGGAGCATCAGCACCTTTAACCTCCTGTTCCATACAGGTTGCAATTTGTCCTGAGGATAAACGGGAAGACTTGGAACCAATGAGAGACTAGCTCCTGGTGTAGGGACAGGCACAGGTCACTCTATTTTCCCATCAGGAAGAAGAATTAACCACAGGCTCAGCCTGCCCCCTGGAACCAGAACAGGGCCTGAAGCCATCATGCGCTTTTGAGGCCAGCTCCCTAAAAAGCGAGTTGTAAAATGGAGCTTCAGGGCACTGCAATTCACAAACCTGCAGAGTTATAAATGATAACTCTCGTCCACAAATATATTGAGGGAAGGCAAAGAAGAGGATTTGAAATCAAGGCAGAATTGCAGGAAACAGATTTCAGGAGGTAGATTCGAATCGCCTTTAAAGCACATGAAAAGCGGCAAAACGTTGACAATGATGCCCTTGGCCAAAAAGGGCGTATGCGTTTTTTCCTGAATATATTCAGGAAAAAACGCATACGCACTTTTTGGCCAACCAAGCAACCTGGAAAGGCAAATCAGCGCTACAAAGAAGTCTCGCTTCCCATCGGTTAAAAGGGCCATGCTGAAAAAAGTGTCAAAACCAGAAATACAGGAAAGGCCATGGAGAAATGGGAGCCGTGCTACACTGATGGGCAGGATGTAAATTGCCAACAGCCACTCTGGAGAAGCTTACGGTGTGTTCTGAAACATCTAAAAAACACAGCTTAGAGAGCATAGGGCACTTCCACTCATGGGGGTATAAATTGGGAAAATGAAAAATCAGCAAGACACAAGCACCCCAAAGTTTAGGGCTGCTCTCTTGACAAGGACCTCCACTTCATTCCACCTTCAATATCCCAGGAAAGAGAAAAATGGATAAAGAAGTTGTGGTCCTTATGTACAATGGAATATCACTCAGCCATGAAATCAATGTCATAAGGCTAGTAGCAGCATGATGAGTGGATTTAGGTACGACGATTCTAAGTGAAATAAGTCACACAGAAAAGGACTCTTCTCATAAGGTATCACTTATAGAGGGAATGTAAAAACCATTACACTTCAACTGAATTGCAAAACAGAACAGAGTCACACATGCAGAAAACACACTATGGCTGCTTAACAGGAAAGGTGAGGTTGGGTGATACATAAAACAAGGGTTTCAAATTAGCTCAGATACCGTTCCATAAACCCAATATGTAATAGACAAGACCTACTCCTTGCTCAGAGAACTGGACTCAACACGCCCTATTCACCGCACAAGAATATATCTGACTAGTAATAATCTTAAAACCTATGTATTGATATCTCTCTGTTAGTGTGTCAAGTGGGTATAAAGCGGCATAAACACAGCAGTGAAAAGCAGCTAAACCCCATTATGAATATAAATTACTTTTAAAAACCCATGAAACAAAGACAGTGAAAGAGAGAGAAATTCTTACACAATGCGTTCAGGGGCTGTGATGCAACCTGGATTGACCATATCTAGACCCACAGCTGGATGAGACATAAGGGTGGACACTCTTGGGGCTGAGAGGTTTGGTGAGGTTGGGTGAGCAAACGCAGACCCTTTAAAGTAATACTGCGTGGTACCCATCGCATGGGTCCCAAATCTCCAGGTTCAAGGACATCTTGCTACATCGAAAACATGCATGAGAAACCCAGAAGATGGTACACCGTGTGATGGGGAAAGGTTTCTAAAACGCACCTCATTTCTCATCTCCTTGTGCTCGGGTTCGCCATTCCAGCCACTTTACTAGCAATCTCCCTACTTGGAGCATCAGCACCTTTAACCTCCTGTTCCGTACAGGTTGCAATTTGTCCTGAGGATGAACGGGAAGACTTGGAACCAATGAGAGACTAGCTCCTGGTGTAGGGACAGGCACAGGTCACTCTATTTTCCCATCAGGAAGAAGAATTAACCACAGGCTCAGCCTGCCCCCCGGAACCAGAACAGGGCCTGAAGCCATCCTACGCTTTTGCGGCCAGCTCCCTAAAAAGCGAGTTGTAAAATGGAGCTTCAGGGCACTGCAATTCACAAACCTGCAGAGTTATAAATGATAACTCTCGTCCACAAATATATTGAGGGAAGGCAAAGAAGAGGATTTGAAATCAAGGCAGAATTGCAGGAAACAGATTTCAGGAGGTAGATTGGAATCGCCTTTAAAGCACATGAAAATCGGCAAAACGTTGACAATGATGCCCTTGGCCAAAAAGGGCGTATGCGTTTTTTCCTGAATATATTCAGGAAAAAACGCATACGCCCTTTTTGGCCAACCAAGCAACCTGGAAAGGCAAATCAGCGATACAAAGAAGACTCGCTTCCCATCGGTCAATAGGGCCATGCTGAAAAAAGTCTCAAAACCAGAAATGCAGGACAGGCCATGGAGAAATGGGAGCCTTGCTACACTGATGGGCGGGATGTAAATTGCCAACAGCCACTCTGGAGAAGTGTACGGTGTGTCCTGAAACATCTAAAAAACACAGCTTAGAGAGCATAGGGCATTTCCACTCATGGGGGTATAAATTGGGAAAATGAAAAATCAGCAAGACACAAGCACCCCAAAGTTTAGGGCTGCTCTGTTGACAAGGACCTCCACTTCATTCCACCTTCAATATCCCAGGAAAGAGAAAAATGGATAAAGAAATTGTGGTCCTTATGTACAATGGAATATCACTCAGCCATGAAATCAATGTCATAAGGCTAGTAGCAGCATGATGAGTGGATTTAGGTACGACGATTCTAAGTGAAATAAGTCACACAGAAAAGGACACTTCTCATAAGGTATCACTTATAGAGGGAATGAAAAAACCGTTACACTTGAACTGAATTACAAAACAGAACAGAGTCACACATGCAGAAAACAAACTATGGCTGCTTAACGGGAAAGGTGAAGTGGGTGATGCATAAAACAAGGGTTTCATATTAGCTCAAATACCGATCCATATACCCAATATGTAATAGACAAGACCTATTCCTTGCTCAGTGAAGTGGATGCAACACCCCCTATTCAACGAACAAGAATATATCTGACTAGTAAAAATCTTAAATCCTATGTATTGATGTCTCTGTGTAAGTGAATCAAGTGGGTGTAAAGGGGCATAAACACAGCAGTGAAAATCAGGTAAACCCCATTATAAAAATAAATTACTTAAAAATCCCAAAAAACAAAGACAGTGATAGAGGGAAAATTTTTACATAATTCGTTCCGGGGCTGTGATGCAACCTGGTGTGACCATATCTAGACCCACACCTGGATGAGAAATAAAGCTGGACACTCTTGGGGCTGAAGGTCTCTTTCCCTATTTACCAGATTAGGAACGTAGAAAGGCTGCCACCCTCTGGCCGTTACCTGCAAACGCAGCTTTAAAACCTGTGCTAATGGTCACTTCATATGAACAAGTACTTCAGGGCTGTAAATGAAACGTGCCCTCAAAATGTCTTGAGGGAGGTAATGGCCAAAAATTTTCAAAATGTGACACTTACTTTAAGAAAACACTTTGAAGAACTGAGCTGTAATCACAGTTTGATAAATAAAAAGGGCATGCTTTAAAGCTCAATTTCAACAGATTATGGGACACATGCAAATTCAACCACAGATAGGCATCAGGTCGCACCCGTTAGAATAACCATCAGCAAGAAAACTACAAACAATAAATATTGAAGGTGTTTTGGAGAAATGCATACCCTCAATTTTAAGTGGGACGTAACCTGGAAAGAGCCACTAATGAGAACTGAATGGTGGTGCCTTTAAAACATACACACTGAGCTACCATATGATACAGCAAGCCCACTCCTTGGCCTATAACATAAGAAGATATAACTGGAAAGACACAGGCAAGCAAATGTGCATTGCAGCAGTATTACAATAGCCAAGACATGGAGGCAACCAGAAAGTCCATCAAGAGGTGCATGGCCAAAGAAGAACTGGTACACGTACAGATGGAATATTAGCCAGGGAAAAAAATGAAACAATGCCATTTGCAGCACCATGTATGATTCTTGAGGTAATCAGGCAAATTGTACTAAGTCAGAAAGCAAAAGACACATATCCTGTAATATCACTTATAGGTCTTAGCTAAAAATTGATACCAATGAAGATATTTCCACAGAGAAATGCAATCACAGATTCATTAAACAAACTTATGGTTCACCAAATGGAAAGGTGTGAGGATTGGATACATTAGGATATTGGGGTTAAGATAGATATAGAAACACATGTGAAATATGTAATCACCAAAGACCTACGTAATACCAAGACAAGACTACTCAACATCGTGTCATAACCTACATGGGAAAATGATCCAAAGAAGAATAGATATATGTATATGTTTAAAAGAACCACATCTTTCACACCTAGAAGAAACAAAACATTTTAATTAAATTTGCTCTGACAAAAAATAAAAATTAAATTAAAAAAAGAACAAGAAGTAATGAGACATAAACTTAAGGGGCTATTTGCTGGCACATTGCATTCTAATTTACAACCAGAACATGACTTCCATTAAGGCTCTGTCATCACTAATAAAGCAGCTTTATAAGCAATGTTGAAGGTAGCTTAAAAGAAGTCTCACTAATTATTGATAGTAACAAGGAAACAAAGAAAAGTAAAAATCTCACTGCAAAAAGTATACATAGGGTAAGGATAGTAGATCAAACACTTATTAAACTTCTGTAAAGAATAAAAGACAACAGTAGTATGTTTTTTTAAAAAGAGAGGGCCCAAATAAATCTGAAATGAAAGAGATGATGTTACAACAGACACCACAGAAATACAAAGTATCCTAAGATACACACAGGGTAACTCAGGGCTCAGACTGGACAGAGCCCACTCTCCAGTCCCCTGTACATGACTTACAGGAGCCTCAGGAACTGAGGAGGGGGTCCCTGAGGAGAGGCTCAAGATAGAATATGGTAGGCATTAACATGACTGCATTCATCTTAAACATGCCTGAACTACATTCACACGAGATGATTTTGTCCTGTATGTACATCGGCACCTCTAGTTGGAACTGCAGATCTTTGGCTTCAACACCTCTACTGACAACATTAGCGTCACCTGCTGTGGACCGTCTCCTATAGGATTTCTAGAATCACAAAACATCGAAGCTTCACAGGACCCAGAGTCTGTGCAACTCCACACAGAGTCTCAGAGTCTCAACTCCACTCAGATACTCCACTCTTGGAGGGCACACACAAAGTAGTGTGCACATCAGGACCCAGGGGAAGGAGCAGTGACCCTGTAGGAGAATGACCAGAACTACCTGCTACTTTTAGAGGGTCTCCTGCAGAGGCAGGTGGTGGCTGTGGCTGTGGCTCACCGTGAGGACAACGACACTGGCAGCAGAAGTTCTGGGAAATACTCCTTGGTGTGAGCCCTCCCAGAGTCCGCCATTAGCCCCACCAAGAGCAAGGTAGGCTCCAGGGCTGGGTCGCCTCAGGCCAAACAACCAACAGGGAGGGAACCCAGCCCCATGCATCAGCAGACAAGCGGATTAAACTTTTTATTAAAGTTTTATTTAATCCGTAGACAAGCGGATTAAAGCTCTGCCCACCAAAGCAACACCCAGCTCTACCCACCACCAGTCCCTCCCATCAGGAAGCTTGCACAAGCCTCTAAGATAGACTCATCCACCGGAGAGCAGACAGCAGAAGCAAGAAGAACTACAATTCTGCAGCCTGTGGAAGGAAAACCACATTCACAGAAAGATAGACAAAATGAAAAGGCAGAGGACTTTATACCAGATCAAGGAACAAGATAAAACCCCAGAAAAAAAATGAAATGAGGTGGAGATAGGGAACCTTCCAGAAAAAGAATTCAGAATAATGATAGTGAAGTTGAGCCAAGACCTTGGAAAAAGAAAGGAGGCAAAGATCGAGAAGATGCAAGAAATGTTTAACAAAGACCTAGAAGAATTAAGGAACAAACACCTAGAAGAATTAAAGAACAAACAAACAGAGGTGAACAATGGAATAACTGAAATGAAAAATACACTAGAAGGAATCAGTAGCAGAATAACTGTGGCAGAAGAACGGATAAGTGACCTGGAAGACAGAAAGGTGGAAATCACTGCCATGGAACAGAATAAAGAAAAAGAATGAAAATAAACGAAGATACCCCAAGAGTCCTCTGGGACAACTTTAAACGCAACAACATTCGCATTATAGGGGTCCCAGAAGGAGAAGAGAGAGAGAAAGGACCCGAGAATATATTTGAAGAGATTATGGTCAAAAACTTCCCTAGCATGGGAAAAGAAATAGCCACCCAAGTCCAGAAGCACAGAGTGTCCCAGGCAGGATAAACCAAAGGAGAAAAATGACAAGACACATAGTAATCAAATTGACAAAAATTAACGACAAAGAAAAATGATTGAAAGCAGCAAGGGAAAAATGACAAATAACATACAAGGGAACTCCCATAAGGATAACAACTGATTTCTCAGCAGAAAATCTACAAGCCAGAAGGAAGTGGCATGATAAATAAATTTAAAGTGATGAAAGGGAAGAACCTACAACCAAGAGTACTCCACCCTGCAAAGAGCTCATTCAGATTTGATGGAGAAATCAAAAGCCTTACAGACAAGCAAAAGCTAAGAGAATTCAGCACCATGAAACCAGCTCTACACCAAATGCTAAAGGAACTTCTCTAAGTGGGAAACACAAGAGAAGAAAAGGACCCACCAAGACAAACCCATAACAATTAAGAAAATAGTAGTAGGAACATACATATCGATAATTACCTTAAACGTGAATGCACTACATGTTCCAACCAAAAGACACAGGCTCGCTGAATGGATACAAAAACAAGACCCATATATATGCTGTCTACAAGAGATCCATTTCAGACCTAGGGACACATACAGACTCAAAGTGAGGCGATGGAAAAATATATTCTATGCAAATGAAAATCAAAAGAAAGCTGGAGTAGCAATACTCATATCAGATAAAATAGACTTTAAAATAAAGAATGTTACAAGAGACGAGGAAAGGCACTACATAATGGTCAGGGGATCAATCCAAGAAGAAGATATAACAATTATAAATATATATGTACCCAAAATAGGAGCAGCTCAATGTATAAGGCAACTGCTAACAGCTATAAAAGAGGAAATCGACAGTAACACAATAATAGCGGGGGACTTTAACAGCTCACTTACACCAGTGGAGATCAGCCAGACAGACAATTAATAAGGAAACACAAGCTTTAAATGACACAATAGACCAGATAGAGTTAATTGATATTTATAGGACATTCCATCCAAAAACAGCAGATTACACGTTCTTCTCAACTGCACACGGAACATTCTCCAGGATAGATCACATCTTGGGTCACAGATAAAGCCTCAGTAAATTTAAGAAAACTGAAATCATATCAAGCAGCTGTTCCGACCACAATGCTATGAGATTAGAAATCAATTACACGGAAAAAACCGTAAAAAACACAAACACATGGAGGCTAAACAATACGTTACTAAATAACCAAGAGATCACTGAAGAAATCAAAGAGGAAATCAAAAACTACCTAGAGACAAATGACAACAAAAACACGATGATCCAAAACCTATGGGATGCAGCAAAAGGAGTTCTAAGAGGGAAGTTTATAGCAATACAAGCCTACCTCAAGAAACAAGAAAAATCTCAAATAAACAATCTAACCTTACACCTAGAGGAACTAGAGAAAGAAGAACAAAACCCAAAGTTAGTAGAAGGAAAGAAATCATAAAGATCAGAGCAGAAATAAATGAAATAGAAACAAAGAAAACGAAAGCAAAGATCAATAAAACTAAAAGCTGGTTCTTTGAGAAGATAAGCAAAAATGATCAACCTTTAGCCAGACTCCAGAAAAAGAGGGAGAGGACGCAAATCAACAAAATTAGAAGTGAAAAAGCAGAAGTTACAACAGACACCACAGGAATACAAAGCATCCTAAGGGACTACTACAAGCAACTCTAGGCCAATAAAATGGACAATCTGGAAGAAATGGACAAATTCTTAGAAAGGGATAACCTTCTAAGACTGAACCAGGAAGAAATAGAAAATATGAACAAACCTATCACAAGCAATGAAATTGAAACTGTGATTAAAAATCTTCCAACAAACAAAAGTCCAGAACCAGATGGCATCACAGGTGAATTCTATCAAACATTTAGAGAAGAGCTAACACCCAATCCTCTCAAATTCTTCAAAACAATTGCAGGGGAAGGAACACTCCCAAACTCATTCTATGAGACCACCATCACCCTGATACCAAAATCAGACAGAGATACTACAAGGAAAGAAAATTATAGACCAATATCACTGATGAATATAGATGTAAAAATCCTCAACAAAATACTAGCAAACAGAATCGAACAACACATGAAAAGGATCATACACCATGATCAAGTGGGGTTTATCCCAGGGATGCGAGGATTCTTCAATATACACAAATCAATGTGATACACCATATTAACAAATTGTAGAATAAAACCATATGATCATCTCAATAGATGAAGGAAAAGATTTTGAGAAAATTCAACACTCATTTACGATAAAAACTCTGCAGAGTGTGGGCATAGAGGGAAACTACCTCAACATAATAAAGGCCATATATGACAAACCCACAGCAAACAGCATTCTCAATGGTGAAAAACTGAAAGCGTTTCCTCTAAGATCAGGAACAAGATGAGGATGTCCACTCTCACCACTGCTATTCAACATAGTTTTGGAAGTCCTAGCCATGGCAATCAGAGAAGAAAAAGAAATAAAAGGAATACAAAAAGGAAAAGAAGAAGTAAAATTGTCACTGTTTGCAGATGACATGATATCATAGAAAGAGAATCCTGAAGATGCCACCAGAAAACCACTGGAGCTAATCAATGAATTTGGTAAAGTTGCAGGATACAAAATTAATGCACAGAAATTGCTTGCATTCCTATACACTAACAATGAAAGATCAGAAAGAGAAATTAAGGAAACAATCCCATTACCACTGCAACAAAAAGAATAAAATACCTAGGAATAAACCTACCTAAGGAAGTAAAAGACCTGTACTCAGAAAACTATAAGACACTGATGAAAGAAATCAAAGATGATATAAACAGATGGAGACATATACCATGTTCTCGGATTAGAAGAATCAATATTGTGAAAATGACTATACTACCCAAAGCAATCTACAGATTCAATGCAATCCCGATCAAAATACCTTTGGCATTTTCTACAGAACAAGAAAAAAAAAATCTTAAAATTTGTAGGGAGACACAAAAGACCCTGGATAGCCAAAGCAGTCTTGAGGGGGGAAAAAAAAGAGCTGGAGGAATCAGACTTCCAGACTTCAGACTATATTGCAAAGCTACAGTAATCAAGATAATATGGTACTGACACAAAAACAGAAATATAGGTCAATAGAACAGGATAGAAAGCACAGAGATAAACCCACGTACCTATGGTTCACTAATCTATGACAAAGGAGGCAAGGGTATACAATGGAGAAAAGACAGTGTCTTCAGCAAGTGGTGCTGGGAAAACTGGACAGTTACATGTAAAAGAATGAAATTAGTACACTCCCTAACACCATACACAAAAATAAACTCAAAATGGATTAGAGACCTAAATATAAGACCAGCCACTATAAAACTCTTAGAGGAAAACATAAGCAGAACAGTCTATGACATAAATCACAGCAAGATCCTTTTTGACCCACCTCCTAGAGAAATGGAAATAAAAACAAAAATAAAAAAATGGGACCGAATGAAACATAAATTCTTTTGCACAGCAAAGGAAAACATAAGCAAGATGAAAAGACAACCATCAGAATGGGAGAAAATATTTTCAAATGAAGCAAATGGCAAAGGATTAATCTCCAAAAAGCAGCTCATGTAGCTCAATATCACAAAACCAAACAACCCAATCCAAAAATGGGCAGAAGACCTAAATAGACATTTCTCCAAAGAAGATATACAGGTTGCCAACAAACACATGAAAGGATGCTGAACATCACTAATCATTAGAGAAATGCAAATCAAAACTACAGTGAGGTATCACCTCACACCAGTCAGAATGGCCATCATCAAAAAATCTACCAACAATAAATGCTGGAGAGGCATTTATTGGAGCAAAGGGAACCCTCTTGCACTGTTGGTGGGAATGTAAATTGATATAGCCACTAGGGAGAACGGTATGGGGGTTCCTTAAACACTAAAAATAGAACTACCATGCAACCCAGCAAACCCACTCCTGGACATTTACCCTGAGAAAACCATAATTCAAAAAGAGTCATGTACCACAATGTTCACTGTAGCTCTATTTACAATAGCCAGGACATGGAAGCAACCTAAGTGTCCATCAACAGATAAATGGATAAAGAAGATGTGGCACATATATACAATGGAACATTATTCAGCCATAAAAAGAAACGAAATTGAGTTATTTTTAGTGAGGTGGATGGATCTAGAGTCTGTCCTACAGAGTGAAGTAAGTCAGAAAGAGAAAAACAAATACCGTATGCTAACACATATATATGGAATCTTAAAAAAAAAAGTTTATGAAGAACCTAGGGGCAGGAAAGGATTAAGGACACAGACGTAGAGAAAGGACTTGAGGACATGGGGAGAGGGAAGGGTAAGCTGGGACAAAGTGAGAGAGTGGTATGGACATATATACACTACCAAATGTAAAATTGATAGCTACTGGGAAGCAGCCACATAGCACAGGGAGATCAGCTCTGTGCTTTGTGACCACCTAAAAGGGTGGGATAAGGGAGTGAGAGGGAGGTGCAAGAGGGAGGGGATATGGTGTTATATGTATACGCACAGCTGATTCACTTTTTTATACAGCAGAAACTAACACACAATTGTAAAGCAATTATACTCCAATAAAGATGTAAAAGAAAAAAAAAAAGCCCAGAGATAAACCTACACACCTATGGCCCACTAATCTATGACAAAGGAGGCAAGGGTATACAAAGGAGAAAAGACAGTCTCTTCAATAAGTGGTGCTGGGAAAAATGGACAGCTACATGTAAAAGAATGAAATTAGAACACTCCCTAACACCATACACAAAAAATAAACTCAAAATGGATTAGAGACCGAAATGTAAGACCGGACACTATAAAACTCTTAGAGGAAAACACAGGAAGAATACTCTTTGACATAAATCACAGCAAGATCTTTTTTGATCCACCTCCTAGAGTAATGGAATAAAAAAAATAAACATATGGGAGCAAATGAAACCTAAAAGCTTTTGCAAAACAAAGGAAACTACAAACAAGACGAAAAGACAACCCTCACAATGGGAGAAAATATTTGCAAACGAATCAATGGACAAAGGATTAATCTCCAATGTATATAAACAGCTCATGCAGCTCAACAGTAAAAAAACAAACAACCCAATCCAAAAATGGGCAGATGACGTAAATAGACATTTGTCCCAAGAAGACATACAGATGACCAAGAAGCACATGAAAAGCTGCTCAACATCACTAATTATTAGAGAAATATAAACCAAAACTACAATGAGGTATCACCTCACACGAGTTAGAATGGGCATCATCAGAAAATCTACAAGCAACAAATGCTGGAGAGGGTGTGGAGAAAAGGGAACCCTCTTACACTATTTGTGGGAATGTAAATTGATACAGTCACTATGGAGAACAGTATGGAGGTTCCTTAAAAGACTAAAAATAGAATTACCATATGACCCAGCAATCCCACTACTGGCCATATACCCAGAGAAAACCATAATTCAAAAAGACATATTCACCACAATATTCATTGCAGCACTGTTTACAATAGCCAGGTCATGGAAGCAACCTAAATGCCCATAGACAGACGAACAGAAAAGATGTGCTACATATATAAAATGGAATATTACTCAGCCATAAAAAGGAATGAAATTGGGTCATTTGTAGAGACGTGGATAGATCTAGAGACTGTCATACAGAGTGAAGTAAGTCAGAAAGAGAAAAACAAATATCGTATATTAACGCATACATGTGGAACCTAGAAAAATGGTAAAGATGAACCGGTTTGCAAGGCAGAAATAGAGACACAGATGTAGAGAACAAATGTATGGACACCAAGGGGGGAAAGTGGCAGGGTGGTGGTGGTGGGATGAATTGCGAGCCTGGGATTGACATATATACACTTATATGTATAAAATAGGTTACCAATAAGAGCCTGCTGTATAAAAAAATGAATAAAATAAATTCAAAAATTAAAAAATAAATAATACTTAAAAAAATAAAACAGAAAAAAAAGTTCTGTCCTTCCCATAGACGTATTTATATGAATGAATTATTTCCATGCTTATATCCATAAATACAAAAAGAGGAATAAAACTTACCTTGAACCAAAAAAGAAAAAAAAAAAAAAAAACAGAACCCACTGGTCATACAGAGGAAAACCCTATCAGGGCACTTGCTCCAGGGGTAAACAATTCTGAAGTTGGTCACAGGTGGGGAATCATCTCCCATGCAGCCAGCAGCCCCCACACGAGGAGCATCCTCATTGCAAAGCTGGGGGACCGTGAGGAGGCGTCTCTGAGTAAACATGAGCTGAGCCCCAGGCCAGCTGCTGCTGAACTTTTCCCACCCTTCCCAGGTAAAACACCTGAATGTGTGCAAAGACTTTAAAAACTAGAGGAAGGGGCTTGGAGTCACACCAGCGACCGCACACAGGCCGACTTGGTGCCTCCAGGCCAGCCAGGATGGTCCTGGCCCCTGGCGCTCGTCTGGAAGCTTTCCATTTCCCTGCCTGAGGTACCCCTCCTGTCCCGGCCCCCACTGCTTTTTTCCTTCCTCACCTCTGCCCGGGGAGAAATTCCAGCAGCAAGTATGGGTGACACATCCTCTTCTTTAGCAGGTGGCAGCCCGGCAACTCCTGCAGAAAGTCCAGCAGAGCCCCAGTCACACTGGGCCACTCATAGAGCCGTGGGCCCTACTCCCTCCCACCAGCCCAACCCCGAGACTGCTGACGGGGCAGAGAATATGGCGTCAGGCACAGCTGCAGAGGCTTTTGCTGCCTGGAGGGGTGTTTATATTGACCTCAACCCAGGCACACCTGGGAAGGGCTGGCCGGCCGGGTCAGGCTGCCCAGGTCAGCCAATCCTCGCCCCTCAGGGGCTCAGAGTTGCAGAAAATGGGCCTTGCTGCACCGGCCAGATCCAAGGAACAGGTGTAGGGTCCCGAGAGTCAGGATAGATAAGGGGCGGCAGCCCTGGCTTGTTTTCGAATCATTTTATCTGGTCCATGAGTGGGAGACAACTTCAAGAAGACCCTCTGCTAATGAGAGGAACCCAGGAGTCAGGGAGAGGAGGGGTGGTGGGTGGAGACAGAGGCCTGGTGCCCCGGCTGCAGTGGAAGCCCCTGGAAGACCAGGCAGAGGGAGGCCGCACAGAGTGAAGCCTAGGGTCACAGACCTGTTGGAGCTGCTGTTTGTTAGTTCAAGCTCTGCTCTGAGGTGCTCTGTGTCAGCTCTGAGTGACAGGGGTGCTGGGGGTGCTCTGCAATGAGGGCTACGTGCACGGTTCCTGTGTGCCCAGCCCTGCCGGGGTACCTGTCCACGGGAGCTCCATATCCAGGGAGGGGCCTGCCCACGAGAGCCCCGTGGGCTGCTGCGTACCCGCCCAGGTGAGCTCCATATCCTGGGAGGGGCCTGACCACAAGAGCCCCGTGGGCTGCTGGGGACCTGGTAGAGGACGCCAGGACAGTCAGTGAAGCCACAGAGGATATACATCTAGTAGTTCCTAATTCCTACACCCTGCTGGTCATTCTACCATCCACCAGGACATGGCATTCTGTATTAGACTTCAATGATGCCTTCTTCTGTATTCCATTAGTCCCAGAGTCACAAGAAATTTTGGCTGTGAGTGGCAGGACTCAACCTACAACAAAAACAATACTGCTGGGCCGTCCTGCCCCAGGGGTTCAAAAATTCCCACACCATCTTTGGGGAAACGTTAGCTAAAGACCTAAAAGATCTACCTCTGGAGAAGGGAACCCTCCTTCAATATGCAGATGACATTCTGATCACCAGCCCGACTAAGGAGGCCTCTGAACTACCTAGCCAATGAAAGATAGAAGGTGTCCAAGGAAAAGGCTCAAATATCACAAACTAAGGTGGCCTTCCTGGGCTTCATTCGCACAGAAGGTCGGAGAAGCCCACTCCAGGAAAGGGAAGAAGCCATTTGCAGCCTCACCTTTCCTGAAACTAGAAGACAGCTTAGGGGTTCCTGGGGAGACCGGGGTTTGCTGCATCTGGATCCCTAACTACAGTCTAATAGCTGGGCCTCTATATGAAACACTGAAAGGAAAAGATGATGATCCTTTTGAATAGAATCCAGAAGCGGCCTTTCAAGAATGGAAAGAGCAGTCAATTCAGACCCTGGCCCTGGACCTCCCTAAGTTAGCTAAACCCTTTGACCTTTACATTCCTGGTCCAAGGCGAATCGCCCTTGGAGTATTAGTGCAAAAACTGGGACCACTTGAAATGGAACAATGCAAGAATGCCCTCCAGGCATTGGCCAGCCACCCCATCCGACCAGGATACTGGGGGTATCTAAAAACCTGGAAATCAGCAGCCCACAAGGCCAGCTCCCTCCTAAGGGAAAAGGACGCCACTTGGTGATCCTAACCACCCACCATGCCCTGAAGTTGCAGGGATTGCTCCGTGGGCACAATGACCTCGAGTGAGGAGGCCCTCCAACACCAACCTCCAGAGAGACAACCTGGGGCAATGGGCCCCCATGACGACTCGTGTGACCATCACTTGACCTGGAGCTTCTCTCAGAAAACAACAAGAGTGTGCCCCAAAAGAGCAGACTATTGCTTACAGGACTTACTGCACCCAGAGCGGAGCTAATAAACTTGGCAGGGGAACCGTAAATAACGCTGCCACCATAGAAAAGCCTACAGACACCGCAGTGACGGCGGCCAATGAGACCGGCTGTACTCCTGGCTACTTCAAAAGGCCGTTGACTGAGTGGCCGTCATGGTCCTGGATCACCACCGGCCCTGGACTGTCTGGGAGTTGAGCAAGCAGGGCTCTGACACCTGGTGCTGTTTGTACGTTAATTCAGTGGCCTAACTGAAGAAAGCACAGACTACTGGTCAGAGCATCTAGGCTGGCAGAAACCGTCAGCCTAAGGGGGCCGAACCAATGTGGAGCAGGGTAAAACCGCCCACCCCCCCAGCGTCTCTGCACATCTCTTTCCTGGACCCTTAAAGGTCATTAGAATCTATAAAACTTCCAATGCTGGTGCTCAGGCAGACGAGCAGTGAGGGAGGAGGCCTGCGGACAATCAACCTCACCTGGAGGCTGCTGGGGAGAAGTCCTGCCCCTCCCCCCGGGTATGAGGACACCCAACTCAGCATGAAGCATTTACAGAAGACGTGTCTGCACCCTCAGCGCCCCAAGAATGAGGAATGGGACAAAAGGCAGAGGAGGGCTTTGTCACTGGCAAAGCCCATTAAAAATTCCTGGGAGATAAAAATAGAATCTGGGCAATAAAATAAAGTCTAACCATTTTTTCCTTTGTGCTTTGTCTAATTTCACTTGCTCCTAGGTTTCCACATGCAGAGGTCCCACACCCGACACTTCAGACCCGATTTCCTAGTGCAAAATGGCTGGGCCGACACCTCAGCTCGTGGGGCCCCGTGCAGACTCTGCGACATAGAGCCTGAGCTGCAGCCAACCTGGCCCTCGAGAGCTCCGCCCCCTCCCTCCCGCTGATGCTGACAGGATCCCTACACAGCAGCCCGGCCCACAACCCGCAGGGGAGCACACACTCTCACCTCTCCATTCTCTGATCAAAATATAAAGTTTTCCTTTGCTTCTGAACAAAAGTCAGTCTCGATCTGTTGGCTCCAATGACACTGGGCAGGGAGACCCTTGTTGGGGCCCACTCTGCAGGATCAGTAACAGAATTTGAGAACATTGTAACTTCAATGAACAGATGTGTGAGCCAAACTGTAATTAACATAGAGCAGTGTATAAGGCTCGTGTAAAATAAGATGTTTCTAACACTTCCATTTGATATTTCCATCACTTTATTATAAGCAAGTTCAGTGGAGGGGATTGTCTTATTTGTCAGGTCAAGAGTAGAGAAATGCAGTGATTTCTTTCCAAGGATGTACATCTAATAATCTTGGTTGAAGTTTCAACCTTGTTTTGAATGATTTTCCATTGAAAATGATACCTCTCTTTCAGCTCCTAGATTTCTGAGAAGTATAAAATCTTATATTTTTTATTAGCAAAGGGGAAAGGTGGGAGGAGGGATAAATTAACAGTTTCAGATTAACATATACACACTGCTATGTATAAAATATATCATCAACAAGGAACTACTGTATAGCACAGGGAACTATACTCAATATTTTGTAATGACCCCTGAGGGGAAATAATCTGAAAAACAATAGATATCTATATCAACATCATCTATCAACTACAGATAAAATGGAAACTAAAGGAGGCCGATGGTGAGCGTTTCTGAACCTGAAGACTTCAATCATCTAAAGTTCGGACTCTGCCTACGGCCCAAGTCCCTTAATGAACACACATGTACCAGTAGCTTAAAAATTCCCCAGATTGGAGTTCGGGGAGACACTGATTTGGAAAAATCCCTTGTGTTCTCCTTACATACACGGGACCTTTCCTACAGCTAAAACATGCCTGTGACACCCAGAAGATGGAACACGGTTGGATCAGGAAGATTTTGGAAAAGGCACCAAAACGCCTAATTTCCTGGTTGTTGGGTTCACCCCTCCAGCCTTTTTCCTTAAAATCTCCCCACTAGAGGATGTCAGCACCTTCAACATCCAGTTGCACAGAAATCGGAATTTGTCCGAAGGAAGAAGGGGAAGGAGGAGAAACAAGGAGAGCCAAGCCCTAGATGTTCGGAGAGGCACATGTCACTCTACTTTCCAGTCAGGAAGAAGAATTAAGCAAAGGCTTAGCCTGCCACCGGGAACCAGAGTAGGGCCAGAAGCAAACGAGCGGTTCTGCGGAAAGCTCCCAAAAAAGCGAGTTGACAAATGGAGCTCAGGGGCACTGCAATTCACAAACCTGCAGAGTTATAAATGATAACTCTCGTCCACAAATATATTCAGGGAAGGCAACGAAGAAGATTTGAAATCAAGGCAGAATTGCAGGAAACAGATTTCAGGAGATAGATTCGAATCACCCCTAAAGCACATGAAAAGCGGCAAAACGTCGACAATGATGCACTTGGACAAAAAGAACATATGCGTTTTTTTCTGAATGAATTCAGGAAAAAACCCATAGGCTCTTTTTGGCCAACCAAGCAAGCCGGAAATGCAATTTAGCACTACAAAGAAGTCTGACTTCCCATCAGTCAAAATGGCCTTCCTAAAAAAGTGTAAAACAAGAAAAGCAGGAGAGGCCAGGGAGGAAAGGGAGCCTTGCTACACTGATGGGCGGGATGTAAATTGCCAACAGCCACTCTGGAGAAGTGTACGGTGTGTCCTGAAACATCTAAAAAACACAGCTTAGAGAGCATAGGGCACTTCCACTCATGGGGGTATAAATTGGGAAAATGAAAAATCAGCAAGACACAAGCACCCCAAAGTTTAGGGCTGCTCTGTTGACAAGGACCTCCACTTCATTCCACCTTCAATATCCCAGGAAAGAGAAAAATGGATAAAGAAGTTGTGGTCCTTATGTACAATGGAATATCACTCAGCCATGAAATCAATGTCATAAGGCTAGTAGCAGCATGATGAGTGGATTTAGGTACGACGATTCTAAGTGAAATAAGTCACACAGAAAAGGACACTTCTCATAAGGTATCACTTATAGAGGGAATGTAAAAACCGTTACACTTGAACTGAATTACAAAACAGAACAGAGTCACACATGCAGAAAACAAACTATGGCTGCTTAACGGGAAAGGTGAGGTGGGGTGATACATAAAACAAGGGTTTCAAATTAGCTCAGATACCGTTCCATAAACCCAATATGTAATAGACAAGACGTACTCCTTGCTCAGAGAACGGGACTCAACACACCTTATTCACCGCACAAGAATATATCTGACTAGTAATAATCTTAAAACCTATGTATTGATATCTCTCTCTTAGTGTGTCAAGTGGGTGTAAAGCGGCATAAACACAGCAGTGAAAAGCAGCTAAACCCCATTATAAAAATAAATTACTTTTACAAACCCATGAAACAAAGACAGTGGAAGAGAGAGAAATTCTTACACAATGTGTTCAGGGGCTGTGATGCAACCTGGATTGACCATATCTAGACCCACAGCTGGATGAGACATAAGGGTGGACACTCTTGGGGCTGAGAGGTTTGGTGAGGTTGGGTGAGCAAACGCAGACCCTTTAAAGTAATACTGCGTGGTACCCATTGCATGGGTCCCAAATCTACAGGTTCAAGGGCATATTCCTACAACGAAAACATGCATGAGAAAACAAAAAGATGGTACACCATGTGATGGGGAAAGGTTTCTAAAATGCACCTCATTTCTCTTCTCCTTGTGCCCGGCTTCACCATTCCAGACGCTTTACTAATAATCTCCCTACTTTGAGCATCAGCACCTTTAACCTCCTGTTCCATACAGGTTGCAATTTGTCCTGAGGATGAACGGGTAGACGGGGAACCAGTGAGAGACTACCTCTTGGTGTTGGGACAGGCACAGGTCACTCTATTTTCCCATCAGGAAGAAGAATTAACCACAGGCTCATCCTCCCCCCCGGAACCAGAACAGGGCCTGAAGCCATCCTGCGCTTTTGCGGCCAGCTCCCAAAAAAGCGAGTTGTAAAATGGAGCTTCAGGGCACTGCAATTCACAAACTTGCAGAGTTATAAATGATAACTCTCGTCCACAAATATATTGAGGGAAGGCAAAGAAGAGGATTTGAAATCAAGGCAGAATTGCAGGAAACAGATTTCAGGAGGTAGATTCGAATCACCTTTAAAGCACATGAAAAGCGGCAAAACGTTGACAATGATGCCCTTGGCCAAAAAGGGCGTATGCGTTTTTTCCTGAATATATTCAGGAAGAAACGCATACGCCCTTTTCGGCCAACCAAGCAACCTGGAAAGGCAAATCAGCGCTACAAAGAAGTCTCGCTTTCCATCGGTTAAAAGGGCCATGCTGAAAAAAGTGTCAAAACCAGAAATACAGGAAAGGCCATGGAGAAATGGGAGCCGTGCTACACTGATGGGCGGGATGTAAATTGCCAACAGACACTCTGGAGAAGTGTACGGTGAGTCCTGAAACGTCTAAAAAGCAAAGCTTAGAGAGCATAGGGCACTTCCACTCATGGGGGTATAAATTGGGAAAATGAAAAATCAGCAAGACACAAGCACCCCAAAGTTTAGGGCTGCTCTCTTGACAAGGACCTCCACTTCATTCCACCTTCAATATCCCAGGAAAGAGAAAAATGGATAAAGGAGTTGTGGTCCTTATGTACAATGGAATATAACTCAGCCATGAAATCAATGTCATAAGGCTAGTAGCAGCATGATGAGTGGATTTAGGTACGACGATTCTAAGTGAAATAAGTCACACAGAAAAGGACACTTCTCATAAGGTATCACTGATAGAGGGAATGTAAAAACCGTTACACTTGAACTGAATTACAAAACAGAACGGAGTCACACATGCAGAAAACACACTATGGCTGCTTAACGGGAAAGGTGAGGTGGGGTGACACATAAAACAAGGGTTTCAAATTAGCTCAGATACCGTTCCATAAACCCAATATGTAATAGACAAGACCTACTCCTTGCTCAGAGAACTGGACTCAACACGCCCTAGTCACCGCACAAGAATATATCTGACTAGTAATAATCTTAAAACCTATGTATTGATATCTCTCTGTTAGTGTGTCAAGTGGGTGTAAAGCGGCATAAACACAGCAATGAAAAGCAACTAAACCCCATTATAAAAATAAATTACTTTGAAAAACCCATGAAACAAAGACAGTGAAAGAGAGCGAAATTCTTACACAATGCGTTCAGGGGCTGTGATGCAACCTGGATTGACCATATCTAGACCCACAGCTGGATGAGACATAAGGGTGGACACTCTTGGGGCTGAGAGGTTTGGTGAGGTTGGGTGAGCAAACGCAGACCCTTTAAAGTAATACTGCGTGGTACCCATCGCATGGGTCCCAAATCTCCAGGTTCAAGGGCATCTTGCTACATCGAAAACATGCATGAGAAACCCAGAAGATGGTACACCGTGTGATGGGGAAAGGTTTCTAAAACGCACCTCATTTCTCATCTCCTTGTGCTCGGGTTCGCCATTCCAGCCACTTTACTAGCAATCTCCCTACTTGGAGCATCAGCACCTTTAACCTCCTGTTCCGTACAGGTTGCAATTTGTCCTGAGGATGAACGGGAAGACTTGGAACCAATGAGAGACTAGCTCCTGGTGTAGGAACAGGCACAGGTCACTCTATTTTCCCATCAGGAAGAAGAATTATCCACAGGCTCAGCCTGCCCCCCGGAACCAGAACAGGGCCTGAAGCCATCCTGCGCTTTTGCGGCCAGCTCCCTAAAAAGCGAGTTGTAAAATGGAGCTTCAGGGCACTGCAATTCACAAACCTGCAGAGTTATAAATGATAACTCTCGTCCACAAATATATTGAGGGAAGGCAAAGAAGAGGATTTGAAATCAAGGCAGAATTGCAGGAAACAGATTTCAGGAGGTAGATTCGAATCGCCTTTAAAGCACATGAAAAGCAGCAAAACGTTGACAATGATGCCCTTGGCCAAAAAGGGCGTATGCGTTTTTTCCTGAATATATTCAGGAAAAAACGCATACGCCCTTTTTGGCCAACTAAGCAACCTGGAAAGGCAAATCAGCGCTACAAAGAAGTCTCGCTTTCCATCGGTTAAAAGGGCCATGCTGAAAAAAGTGTCAAAACCAGAAATACAGGAAAGGCCATGGAGAAATGGGAGCCGTGCTACACTGATGGGCGGGATGTAAATTGCCAACAGACACTCTGGAGAAGTGTACGGTGAGTCCTGAAACGTCTAAAAAGCAAAGCTTAGAGAGCATAGGGCACTTCCACTCATGGGGGTATACATTGGGAAAATTAAAAATCAGCAAGACACAAGCACCCCAAAGTTTAGGGCTGCTCTCTTGACAAGGACCTCCACTTCATTCCACCTTCAATATCCCAGGAAAGAGAAAAATGGATAAAGGAGTTGTGGTCCTTATGTACAATGGAATATCACTCAGCCATGAAATCAATGTCATAAGGCTAGTAGCAGCATGATGAGTGGATTTAGGTACGACGATTCTAAGTGAAATAAGTCACACAGAAAAGGACACTTCTCATAAGGTATCACTGATAGAGGGAATGTAAAAACCGTTACACTTGAACTGAATTACAAAACAGAACGGAGTCACACATGCAGAAAACACACTATGGCTGCTTAACAGGAAAGGTGAGGTGGGGTGATACATAAAACAAGGGTTTCAAATTAGCTCAGATACCGTTCCATAAACCCAATATGTAATAGACAAGACCTACTCCTTGCTCAGAGAACTGGACTCAACACGCCCTAGTCACCGCACAAGAATATATCTGACTAGTAATAATCTTAAAACCTATGTATTGATATCTCTCTGTTAGTGTGTCAAGTGGGTGTAAAGCGGCATAAACACAGCAGTGAAAAGCAGCTAAACCCCATTATAAAAATAAATTACTTCGAAAAACCCATGAAACAAAGACAGTGAAAGAGAGAGAAATTCTTACACAATGCGTTCAGGGGCTGTGATGCAACCTGGATTGACCATATCTAGACCCACAGCTGGATGAGACATAAGGGTGGACACTCTTGGGGCTGAGAGGTTTGGTGAGGTTGGGTGAGCAAACGCAGACCCTTTAAAGTAATACTGCGTGGTACCCATCGCATGGGTCCCAAATCTCCAGGTTCAAGGGCATCTTGCTACATCGAAAACATGCATGAGAAACCCAGAAGATGGTACACCGTGTGATGGGGAAAGGTTTCTAAAACGCACCTCATTTCTCATCTCCTTGTGCTCGGGTTCGCCATTCCAGCCACTTTACTAGCAATCTCCCTACTTGGAGCATCAGCACCTTTAACCTCCTGTTCCATACAGGTTGCAATTTGTCCTGAGGATAAACGGGAAGACTTGGAACCAATGAGAGACTAGCTCCTGGTGTAGGGACAGGCACAGGTCACTCTATTTTCCCATCAGGAAGAAGAATTAACCACAGGCTCAGCCTGCCCCCTGGAACCAGAACAGGGCCTGAAGCCATCATGCGCTTTTGAGGCCAGCTCCCTAAAAAGCGAGTTGTAAAATGGAGCTTCAGGGCACTGCAATTCACAAACCTGCAGAGTTATAAATGATAACTCTCGTCCACAAATATATTGAGGGAAGGCAAAGAAGAGGATTTGAAATCAAGGCAGAATTGCAGGAAACAGATTTCAGGAGGTAGATTCGAATCGCCTTTAAAGCACATGAAAAGCGGCAAAACGTTGACAATGATGCCCTTGGCCAAAAAGGGCGTATGCGTTTTTTCCTGAATATATTCAGGAAAAAACGCATACGCACTTTTTGGCCAACCAAGCAACCTGGAAAGGCAAATCAGCGCTACAAAGAAGTCTCGCTTCCCATCGGTTAAAAGGGCCATGCTGAAAAAAGTGTCAAAACCAGAAATACAGGAAAGGCCATGGAGAAATGGGAGCCGTGCTACACTGATGGGCAGGATGTAAATTGCCAACAGCCACTCTGGAGAAGCTTACGGTGTGTTCTGAAACATCTAAAAAACACAGCTTAGAGAGCATAGGGCACTTCCACTCATGGGGGTATAAATTGGGAAAATGAAAAATCAGCAAGACACAAGCACCCCAAAGTTTAGGGCTGCTCTCTTGACAAGGACCTCCACTTCATTCCACCTTCAATATCCCAGGAAAGAGAAAAATGGATAAAGAAGTTGTGGTCCTTATGTACAATGGAATATCACTCAGCCATGAAATCAATGTCATAAGGCTAGTAGCAGCATGATGAGTGGATTTAGGTACGACGATTCTAAGTGAAATAAGTCACACAGAAAAGGACTCTTCTCATAAGGTATCACTTATAGAGGGAATGTAAAAACCATTACACTTCAACTGAATTGCAAAACAGAACAGAGTCACACATGCAGAAAACACACTATGGCTGCTTAACAGGAAAGGTGAGGTTGGGTGATACATAAAACAAGGGTTTCAAATTAGCTCAGATACCGTTCCATAAACCCAATATGTAATAGACAAGACCTACTCCTTGCTCAGAGAACTGGACTCAACACGCCCTATTCACCGCACAAGAATATATCTGACTAGTAATAATCTTAAAACCTATGTATTGATATCTCTCTGTTAGTGTGTCAAGTGGGTATAAAGCGGCATAAACACAGCAGTGAAAAGCAGCTAAACCCCATTATGAATATAAATTACTTTTAAAAACCCATGAAACAAAGACAGTGAAAGAGAGAGAAATTCTTACACAATGCGTTCAGGGGCTGTGATGCAACCTGGATTGACCATATCTAGACCCACAGCTGGATGAGACATAAGGGTGGACACTCTTGGGGCTGAGAGGTTTGGTGAGGTTGGGTGAGCAAACGCAGACCCTTTAAAGTAATACTGCGTGGTACCCATCGCATGGGTCCCAAATCTCCAGGTTCAAGGACATCTTGCTACATCGAAAACATGCATGAGAAACCCAGAAGATGGTACACCGTGTGATGGGGAAAGGTTTCTAAAACGCACCTCATTTCTCATCTCCTTGTGCTCGGGTTCGCCATTCCAGCCACTTTACTAGCAATCTCCCTACTTGGAGCATCAGCACCTTTAACCTCCTGTTCCGTACAGGTTGCAATTTGTCCTGAGGATGAACGGGAAGACTTGGAACCAATGAGAGACTAGCTCCTGGTGTAGGGACAGGCACAGGTCACTCTATTTTCCCATCAGGAAGAAGAATTAACCACAGGCTCAGCCTGCCCCCCGGAACCAGAACAGGGCCTGAAGCCATCCTACGCTTTTGCGGCCAGCTCCCTAAAAAGCGAGTTGTAAAATGGAGCTTCAGGGCACTGCAATTCACAAACCTGCAGAGTTATAAATGATAACTCTCGTCCACAAATATATTGAGGGAAGGCAAAGAAGAGGATTTGAAATCAAGGCAGAATTGCAGGAAACAGATTTCAGGAGGTAGATTGGAATCGCCTTTAAAGCACATGAAAATCGGCAAAACGTTGACAATGATGCCCTTGGCCAAAAAGGGCGTATGCGTTTTTTCCTGAATATATTCAGGAAAAAACGCATACGCCCTTTTTGGCCAACCAAGCAACCTGGAAAGGCAAATCAGCGATACAAAGAAGACTCGCTTCCCATCGGTCAATAGGGCCATGCTGAAAAAAGTCTCAAAACCAGAAATGCAGGACAGGCCATGGAGAAATGGGAGCCTTGCTACACTGATGGGCGGGATGTAAATTGCCAACAGCCACTCTGGAGAAGTGTACGGTGTGTCCTGAAACATCTAAAAAACACAGCTTAGAGAGCATAGGGCACTTCCACTCATGGGGGTATAAATTGGGAAAATGAAAAATCAGCAAGACACAAGCAGCCCAAAGTTTAGGGCTGCTCTGTTGACAAGGACCTCCACTTCATTCCACCTTCAATATCCCAGGAAAGAGAAAAATGGATAAAGAAATTGTGGTCCTTATGTACAATGGAATATCACTCAGCCATGAAATCAATGTCATAAGGCTAGTAGCAGCATGATGAGTGGATTTAGGTACGACGATTCTAAGTGAAATAAGTCACACAGAAAAGGACACTTCTCATAAGGTATCACTTATAGAGGGAATGAAAAAACCGTTACACTTGAACTGAATTACAAAACAGAACAGAGTCACACATGCAGAAAACAAACTATGGCTGCTTAACGGGAAAGGTGAAGTGGGTGATGCATAAAACAAGGGTTTCATATTAGCTCAAATACCGATCCATATACCCAATATGTAATAGACAAGACCTATTCCTTGCTCAGTGAAGTGGATGCAACACCCCCTATTCAACGAACAAGAATATATCTGACTAGTAAAAATCTTAAATCCTATGTATTGATGTCTCTGTGTAAGTGAATCAAGTGGGTGTAAAGGGGCATAAACACAGCAGTGAAAATCAGGTAAACCCCATTATAAAAATAAATTACTTAAAAATCCCAAAAAACAAAGACAGTGATAGAGGGAAAATTTTTACATAATTCGTTCCGGGGCTGTGATGCAACCTGGTGTGACCATATCTAGACCCACACCTGGATGAGAAATAAAGCTGGATACTCTTGGGGCTGAAGGTCTCTTTCCCTATTTACCAGATTAGGAACGTAGAAAGGCTGCCACCCTCTGGCCGTTACCTGCAAACGCAGCTTTAAAACCTGTGCTAATGGTCACTTCATATGAACAAGTACTTCAGGGCTGTAAATGAAACGTGCCCTCAAAATGTCTTGAGGGAGGTAATGGCCAAAAATTTTCAAAATGTGACACTTACTTTAAGAAAACACTTTGAAGAACTGAGCTGTAATCACAGTTTGATAAATAAAAAGGGCATGCTTTAAAGCTCAATTTCAACAGATTATGGGACACATGCAAATTCAACCACAGATAGGCATCAGGTCGCACCCGTTAGAATAACCATCAGCAAGAAAACTACAAACAATAAATATTGAAGGTGTTTTGGAGAAATGCATACCCTCAATTTTAAGTGGGACGTAACCTGGAAAGAGCCACTAATGAGAACTGAATGGTGGTGCCTTTAAAACATACACACTGAGCTACCATATGATACAGCAAGCCCACTCCTTGGCCTATAACATAAGAAGATATAACTGGAAAGACACAGGCAAGCAAATGTGCATTGCAGCAGTATTACAATAGCCAAGACATGGAGGCAACCAGAAAGTCCATCAAGAGGTGCATGGCCAAAGAAGAACTGGTACACGTACAGATGGAATATTAGCCAGGGAAAAAAATGAAACAATGCCATTTGCAGCACCATGTATGATTCTTGAGGTAATCAGGCAAATTGTACTAAGTCAGAAAGCAAAAGACACATATCCTGTAATATCACTTATAGGTCTTAGCTAAAAATTGATACCAATGAAGATATTTCCACAGAGAAATGCAATCACAGATTCATTAAACAAACTTATGGTTCACCAAATGGAAAGGTGTGAGGATTGGATACATTAGGATATTGGGGTTAAGATAGATATAGAAACACATGTGAAATATGTAATCACCAAAGACCTACGTAATACCAAGACAAGACTACTCAACATCGTGTCATAACCTACATGGGAAAATGATCCAAAGAAGAATAGATATATGTATATGTTTAAAAGAACCACATCTTTCACACCTAGAAGAAACAAAACATTTTAATTAAATTTGCTCTGACAAAAAATAAAAATTAAATTAAAAAAAGAACAAGAAGTAATGAGACATAAACTTAAGGGGCTATTTGCTGGCACATTGCATTCTAATTTACAACCAGAACATGACTTCCATTAAGGCTCTGTCATCACTAATAAAGCAGCTTTATAAGCAATGTTGAAGGTAGCTTAAAAGAAGTCTCACTAATTATTGATAGTAACAAGGAAACAAAGAAAAGTAAAAATCTCACTGCAAAAAGTATACATAGGGTAAGGATAGTAGATCAAACACTTATTAAACTTCTGTAAAGAATAAAAGACAACAGTAGTATGTTTTTTTAAAAAGAGAGGGCCCAAATAAATCTGAAATGAAAGAGATGATGTTACAACAGACACCACAGAAATACAAAGTATCCTAAGATACACACAGGGTAACTCAGGGCTCAGATTGGACAGAGCCCACTCTCCAGTCCCCTGTACATGACTTACAGGAGCCTCAGGAACTGAGGAGGGGGTCCCTGAGGAGAGGCTCAAGATAGAATATGGTAGGCATTAACATGACTGCATTCATCTTAAACATGCCTGAACTACATTCACACGAGATGATTTTGTCCTGTATGTACATCGGCACCTCTAGTTGGAACTGCAGATCTTTGGCTTCAACACCTCTACTGACAACATTAGCGTCACCTGCTGTGGACCGTCTCCTATAGGATTTCTAGAATCACAAAACATCGAAGCTTCACAGGACCCAGAGTCTGTGCAACTCCACACAGAGTCTCAGAGTCTCAACTCCACTCAGATACTCCACTCTTGGAGGGCACACACAAAGTAGTGTGCACATCAGGACCCAGGGGAAGGAGCAGTGACCCTGTAGGAGAATGACCAGAACTACCTGCTACTTTTAGAGGGTCTCCTGCAGAGGCAGGTGGTGGCTGTGGCTGTGGCTCACCGTGAGGACAACGACACTGGCAGCAGAAGTTCTGGGAAATACTCCTTGGTGTGAGCCCTCCCAGAGTCCGCCATTAGCCCCACCAAGAGCAAGGTAGGCTCCAGGGCTGGGTCGCCTCAGGCCAAACAACCAACAGGGAGGGAACCCAGCCCCATGCATCAGCAGACAAGCGGATTAAACTTTTTATTAAAGTTTTATTTAATCCGTAGACAAGCGGATTAAAGCTCTGCCCACCAAAGCAACACCCAGCTCTACCCACCACCAGTCCCTCCCATCAGGAAGCTTGCACAAGCCTCTAAGATAGACTCATCCACCGGAGAGCAGACAGCAGAAGCAAGAAGAACTACAATTCTGCAGCCTGTGGAAGGAAAACCACATTCACAGAAAGATAGACAAAATGAAAAGGCAGAGGACTTTATACCAGATCAAGGAACAAGATAAAACCCCAGAAAAAAAATGAAATGAGGTGGAGATAGGGAACCTTCCAGAAAAAGAATTCAGAATAATGATAGTGAAGTTGAGCCAAGACCTTGGAAAAAGAAAGGAGGCAAAGATCGAGAAGATGCAAGAAATGTTTAACAAAGACCTAGAAGAATTAAGGAACAAACACCTAGAAGAATTAAAGAACAAACAAACAGAGGTGAACAATGGAATAACTGAAATGAAAAATACACTAGAAGGAATCAGTAGCAGAATAACTGTGGCAGAAGAACGGATAAGTGACCTGGAAGACAGAAAGGTGGAAATCACTGCCATGGAACAGAATAAAGAAAAAGAATGAAAATAAACGAAGATACCCCAAGAGTCCTCTGGGACAACTTTAAACGCAACAACATTCGCATTATAGGGGTCCCAGAAGGAGAAGAGAGAGAGAAAGGACCCGAGAATATATTTGAAGAGATTATGGTCAAAAACTTCCCTAGCATGGGAAAAGAAATAGCCACCCAAGTCCAGAAGCACAGAGTGTCCCAGGCAGGATAAACCAAAGGAGAAAAATGACAAGACACATAGTAATCAAATTGACAAAAATTAACGACAAAGAAAAATGATTGAAAGCAGCAAGGGAAAAATGACAAATAACATACAAGGGAACTCCCATAAGGATAACAACTGATTTCTCAGCAGAAAATCTACAAGCCAGAAGGAAGTGGCATGATAAATAAATTTAAAGTGATGAAAGGGAAGAACCTACAACCAAGAGTACTCCACCCTGCAAAGAGCTCATTCAGATTTGATGGAGAAATCAAAAGCCTTACAGACAAGCAAAAGCTAAGAGAATTCAGCACCATGAAACCAGCTCTACACCAAATGCTAAAGGAACTTCTCTAAGTGGGAAACACAAGAGAAGAAAAGGACCCACCAAGACAAACCCATAACAATTAAGAAAATAGTAGTAGGAACATACATATCGATAATTACCTTAAACGTGAATGCACTACATGTTCCAACCAAAAGACACAGGCTCGCTGAATGGATACAAAAACAAGACCCATATATATGCTGTCTACAAGAGATCCATTTCAGACCTAGGGACACATACAGACTCAAAGTGAGGCGATGGAAAAATATATTCTATGCAAATGAAAATCAAAAGAAAGCTGGAGTAGCAATACTCATATCAGATAAAATAGACTTTAAAATAAAGAATGTTACAAGAGACGAGGAAAGGCACTACATAATGGTCAGGGGATCAATCCAAGAAGAAGATATAACAATTATAAATATATATGTACCCAAAATAGGAGCAGCTCAATGTATAAGGCAACTGCTAACAGCTATAAAAGAGGAAATCGACAGTAACACAATAATAGCGGGGGACTTTAACAGCTCACTTACACCAGTGGAGATCAGCCAGACAGACAATTAATAAGGAAACACAAGCTTTAAATGACACAATAGACCAGATAGAGTTAATTGATATTTATAGGACATTCCATCCAAAAACAGCAGATTACACGTTCTTCTCAACTGCACACGGAACATTCTCCAGGATAGATCACATCTTGGGTCACAGATAAAGCCTCAGTAAATTTAAGAAAACTGAAATCATATCAAGCAGCTGTTCCGACCACAATGCTATGAGATTAGAAATCAATTACACGGAAAAAACCGTAAAAAACACAAACACATGGAGGCTAAACAATACGTTACTAAATAACCAAGAGATCACTGAAGAAATCAAAGAGGAAATCAAAAACTACCTAGAGACAAATGACAACAAAAACACGATGATCCAAAACCTATGGGATGCAGCAAAAGGAGTTCTAAGAGGGAAGTTTATAGCAATACAAGCCTACCTCAAGAAACAAGAAAAATCTCAAATAAACAATCTAACCTTACACCTAGAGGAACTAGAGAAAGAAGAACAAAACCCAAAGTTAGTAGAAGGAAAGAAATCATAAAGATCAGAGCAGAAATAAATGAAATAGAAACAAAGAAAACGAAAGCAAAGATCAATAAAACTAAAAGCTGGTTCTTTGAGAAGATAAGCAAAAATGATCAACCTTTAGCCAGACTCCAGAAAAAGAGGGAGAGGACGCAAATCAACAAAATTAGAAGTGAAAAAGCAGAAGTTACAACAGACACCACAGGAATACAAAGCATCCTAAGGGACTACTACAAGCAACTCTAGGCCAATAAAATGGACAATCTGGAAGAAATGGACAAATTCTTAGAAAGGGATAACCTTCTAAGACTGAACCAGGAAGAAATAGAAAATATGAACAAACCTATCACAAGCAATGAAATTGAAACTGTGATTAAAAATCTTCCAACAAACAAAAGTCCAGAACCAGATGGCATCACAGGTGAATTCTATCAAACATTTAGAGAAGAGCTAACACCCAATCCTCTCAAATTCTTCAAAACAATTGCAGGGGAAGGAACACTCCCAAACTCATTCTATGAGACCACCATCACCCTGATACCAAAATCAGACAGAGATACTACAAGGAAAGAAAATTATAGACCAATATCACTGATGAATATAGATGTAAAAATCCTCAACAAAATACTAGCAAACAGAATCGAACAACACATGAAAAGGATCATACACCATGATCAAGTGGGGTTTATCCCAGGGATGCGAGGATTCTTCAATATACACAAATCAATGTGATACACCATATTAACAAATTGTAGAATAAAACCATATGATCATCTCAATAGATGAAGGAAAAGATTTTGAGAAAATTCAACACTCATTTACGATAAAAACTCTGCAGAGTGTGGGCATAGAGGGAAACTACCTCAACATAATAAAGGCCATATATGACAAACCCACAGCAAACAGCATTCTCAATGGTGAAAAACTGAAAGCGTTTCCTCTAAGATCAGGAACAAGATGAGGATGTCCACTCTCACCACTGCTATTCAACATAGTTTTGGAAGTCCTAGCCATGGCAATCAGAGAAGAAAAAGAAATAAAAGGAATACAAAAAGGAAAAGAAGAAGTAAAATTGTCACTGTTTGCAGATGACATGATATCATAGAAAGAGAATCCTGAAGATGCCACCAGAAAACCACTGGAGCTAATCAATGAATTTGGTAAAGTTGCAGGATACAAAATTAATGCACAGAAATTGCTTGCATTCCTATACACTAACAATGAAAGATCAGAAAGAGAAATTAAGGAAACAATCCCATTACCACTGCAACAAAAAGAATAAAATACCTAGGAATAAACCTACCTAAGGAAGTAAAAGACCTGTACTCAGAAAACTATAAGACACTGATGAAAGAAATCAAAGATGATATAAACAGATGGAGACATATACCATGTTCTCGGATTAGAAGAATCAATATTGTGAAAATGACTATACTACCCAAAGCAATCTACAGATTCAATGCAATCCCGATCAAAATACCTTTGGCATTTTCTACAGAACAAGAAAAAAAAAATCTTAAAATTTGTAGGGAGACACAAAAGACCCTGGATAGCCAAAGCAGTCTTGAGGGGGGAAAAAAAAGAGCTGGAGGAATCAGACTTCCAGACTTCAGACTATATTGCAAAGCTACAGTAATCAAGATAATATGGTACTGACACAAAAACAGAAATATAGGTCAATAGAACAGGATAGAAAGCACAGAGATAAACCCACGTACCTATGGTTCACTAATCTATGACAAAGGAGGCAAGGGTATACAATGGAGAAAAGACAGTGTCTTCAGCAAGTGGTGCTGGGAAAACTGGACAGTTACATGTAAAAGAATGAAATTAGTACACTCCCTAACACCATACACAAAAATAAACTCAAAATGGATTAGAGACCTAAATATAAGACCAGCCACTATAAAACTCTTAGAGGAAAACATAAGCAGAACAGTCTATGACATAAATCACAGCAAGATCCTTTTTGACCCACCTCCTAGAGAAATGGAAATAAAAACAAAAATAAAAAAATGGGACCGAATGAAACATAAATTCTTTTGCACAGCAAAGGAAAACATAAGCAAGATGAAAAGACAACCATCAGAATGGGAGAAAATATTTTCAAATGAAGCAAATGGCAAAGGATTAATCTCCAAAAAGCAGCTCATGTAGCTCAATATCACAAAACCAAACAACCCAATCCAAAAATGGGCAGAAGACCTAAATAGACATTTCTCCAAAGAAGATATACAGGTTGCCAACAAACACATGAAAGGATGCTGAACATCACTAATCATTAGAGAAATGCAAATCAAAACTACAGTGAGGTATCACCTCACACCAGTCAGAATGGCCATCATCAAAAAATCTACCAACAATAAATGCTGGAGAGGCATTTATTGGAGCAAAGGGAACCCTCTTGCACTGTTGGTGGGAATGTAAATTGATATAGCCACTAGGGAGAACGGTATGGGGGTTCCTTAAACACTAAAAATAGAACTACCATGCAACCCAGCAAACCCACTCCTGGACATTTACCCTGAGAAAACCATAATTCAAAAAGAGTCATGTACCACAATGTTCACTGTAGCTCTATTTACAATAGCCAGGACATGGAAGCAACCTAAGTGTCCATCAACAGATAAATGGATAAAGAAGATGTGGCACATATATACAATGGAACATTATTCAGCCATAAAAAGAAACGAAATTGAGTTATTTTTAGTGAGGTGGATGGATCTAGAGTCTGTCCTACAGAGTGAAGTAAGTCAGAAAGAGAAAAACAAATACCGTATGCTAACACATATATATGGAATCTTAAAAAAAAAAAGTTTATGAAGAACCTAGGGGCAGGAAAGGATTAAGGACACAGACGTAGAGAAAGGACTTGAGGACATGGGGAGAGGGAAGGGTAAGCTGGGACAAAGTGAGAGAGTGGTATGGACATATATACACTACCAAATGTAAAATTGATAGCTACTGGGAAGCAGCCACATAGCACAGGGAGATCAGCTCTGTGCTTTGTGACCACCTAAAAGGGTGGGATAAGGGAGTGAGAGGGAGGTGCAAGAGGGAGGGGATATGGTGTTATATGTATACGCACAGCTGATTCACTTTTTTATACAGCAGAAACTAACACACAATTGTAAAGCAATTATACTCCAATAAAGATGTAAAAGAAAAAAAAAAGCCCAGAGATAAACCTACACACCTATGGCCCACTAATCTATGACAAAGGAGGCAAGGGTATACAAAGGAGAAAAGACAGTCTCTTCAATAAGTGGTGCTGGGAAAAATGGACAGCTACATGTAAAAGAATGAAATTAGAACACTCCCTAACACCATACACAAAAAATAAACTCAAAATGGATTAGAGACCGAAATGTAAGACCGGACACTATAAAACTCTTAGAGGAAAACACAGGAAGAATACTCTTTGACATAAATCACAGCAAGATCTTTTTTGATCCACCTCCTAGAGTAATGGAATAAAAAAAATAAACATATGGGAGCAAATGAAACCTAAAAGCTTTTGCAAAACAAAGGAAACTACAAACAAGACGAAAAGACAACCCTCACAATGGGAGAAAATATTTGCAAACGAATCAATGGACAAAGGATTAATCTCCAATGTATATAAACAGCTCATGCAGCTCAACAGTAAAAAAACAAACAACCCAATCCAAAAATGGGCAGATGACGTAAATAGACATTTGTCCCAAGAAGACATACAGATGACCAAGAAGCACATGAAAAGCTGCTCAACATCACTAATTATTAGAGAAATATAAACCAAAACTACAATGAGGTATCACCTCACACGAGTTAGAATGGGCATCATCAGAAAATCTACAAGCAACAAATGCTGGAGAGGGTGTGGAGAAAAGGGAACCCTCTTACACTATTTGTGGGAATGTAAATTGATACAGTCACTATGGAGAACAGTATGGAGGTTCCTTAAAAGACTAAAAATAGAATTACCATATGACCCAGCAATCCCACTACTGGCCATATACCCAGAGAAAACCATAATTCAAAAAGACATATTCACCACAATATTCATTGCAGCACTGTTTACAATAGCCAGGTCATGGAAGCAACCTAAATGCCCATAGACAGACGAACAGAAAAGATGTGCTACATATATAAAATGGAATATTACTCAGCCATAAAAAGGAATGAAATTGGGTCATTTGTAGAGACGTGGATAGATCTAGAGACTGTCATACAGAGTGAAGTAAGTCAGAAAGAGAAAAACAAATATCGTATATTAACGCATACATGTGGAACCTAGAAAAATGGTAAAGATGAACCGGTTTGCAAGGCAGAAATAGAGACACAGATGTAGAGAACAAATGTATGGACACCAAGGGGGGAAAGTGGCAGGGTGGTGGTGGTGGGATGAATTGCGAGCCTGGGATTGACATATATACACTTATATGTATAAAATAGGTTACCAATAAGAGCCTGCTGTATAAAAAAATGAATAAAATAAATTCAAAAATTAAAAAATAAATAATACTTAAAAAAATAAAACAGAAAAAAAAGTTCTGTCCTTCCCATAGACGTATTTATATGAATGAATTATTTCCATGCTTATATCCATAAATACAAAAAGAGGAATAAAACTTACCTTGAACCAAAAAAGAAAAAAAAAAAAAAAACAGAACCCACTGGTCATACAGAGGAAAACCCTATCAGGGCACTTGCTCCAGGGGTAAACAATTCTGAAGTTGGTCACAGGTGGGGAATCATCTCCCATGCAGCCAGCAGCCCCCACACGAGGAGCATCCTCATTGCAAAGCTGGGGGACCGTGAGGAGGCGTCTCTGAGTAAACATGAGCTGAGCCCCAGGCCAGCTGCTGCTGAACTTTTCCCACCCTTCCCAGGTAAAACACCTGAATGTGTGCAAAGACTTTAAAAACTAGAGGAAGGGGCTTGGAGTCACACCAGCGACAGCACACAGGCCGACTTGGTGCCTCCAGGCCAGCCAGGATGGTCCTGGCCCCGGGCGCTCGTCTGGAAGCTTTCCATTTCCCTGCCTGAGGTACCCCTCCTGTCCCGGCCCCCACTGCTTTTTTCCTTCCTCACCTCTGCCCGGGGAGAAATTCCAGCAGCAAGTATGGGTGACACATCCTCTTCTTTAGCAGGTGGCAGCCCGGCAACTCCTGCAGAAAGTCCAGCAGAGCCCCAGTCACACTGGGCCACTCATAGAGCCGTGGGCCCTACTCCCTCCCACCAGCCCAACCCCGAGACTGCTGACGGGGCAGAGAATATGGCGTCAGGCACAGCTGCAGAGGCTTTTGCTGCCTGGAGGGGTGTTTATATTGACCTCAACCCAGGCACACCTGGGAAGGGCTGGCCGGCCGGGTCAGGCTGCCCAGGTCAGCCAATCCTCGCCCCTCAGGGGCTCAGAGTTGCAGAAAATGGGCCTTGCTGCACCGGCCAGATCCAAGGAACAGGTGTAGGGTCCCGAGAGTCAGGATAGATAAGGGGCGGCAGCCCTGGCTTGTTTTCGAATCATTTTATCTGGTCCATGAGTGGGAGACAACTTCAAGAAGACCCTCTGCTAATGAGAGGAACCCAGGAGTCAGGGAGAGGAGGGGTGGTGGGTGGAGACAGAGGCCTGGTGCCCCGGCTGCAGTGGAAGCCCCTGGAAGACCAGGCAGAGGGAGGCCGCACAGAGTGAAGCCTAGGGTCACAGACCTGTTGGAGCTGCTGTTTGTTAGTTCAAGCTCTGCTCTGAGGTGCTCTGTGTCAGCTCTGAGTGACAGGGGTGCTGGGGGTGCTCTGCAATGAGGGCTACGTGCACGGTTCCTGTGTGCCCAGCCCTGCCGGGGTACCTGTCCACGGGAGCTCCATATCCAGGGAGGGGCCTGCCCACGAGAGCCCCGTGGGCTGCTGCGTACCCGCCCAGGTGAGCTCCATATCCTGGGAGGGGCCTGACCACAAGAGCCCCGTGGGCTGCTGGGGACCTGGTAGAGGACGCCAGGACAGTCAGTGAAGCCACAGAGGATATACATCTAGTAGTTCCTAATTCCTACACCCTGCTGGTCATTCTACCATCCACCAGGACATGGCATTCTGTATTAGACTTCAATGATGCCTTCTTCTGTATTCCATTAGTCCCAGAGTCACAAGAAATTTTGGCTGTGAGTGGCAGGACTCAACCTACAACAAAAACAATACTGCTGGGCCGTCCTGCCCCAGGGGTTCAAAAATTCCCACACCATCTTTGGGGAAACGTTAGCTAAAGACCTAAAAGATCTACCTCTGGAGAAGGGAACCCTCCTTCAATATGCAGATGACATTCTGATCACCAGCCCGACTAAGGAGGCCTCTGAACTACCTAGCCAATGAAAGATAGAAGGTGTCCAAGGAAAAGGCTCAAATATCACAAACTAAGGTGGCCTTCCTGGGCTTCATTCGCACAGAAGGTCGGAGAAGCCCACTCCAGGAAAGGGAAGAAGCCATTTGCAGCCTCACCTTTCCTGAAACTAGAAGACAGCTTAGGGGTTCCTGGGGAGACCGGGGTTTGCTGCATCTGGATCCCTAACTACAGTCTAATAGCTGGGCCTCTATATGAAACACTGAAAGGAAAAGATGATGATCCTTTTGAATAGAATCCAGAAGCGGCCTTTCAAGAATGGAAAGAGCAGTCAATTCAGACCCTGGCCCTGGACCTCCCTAAGTTAGCTAAACCCTTTGACCTTTACATTCCTGGTCCAAGGCGAATTGCCCTTGGAGTATTAGTGCAAAAACTGGGACCACTTGAAATGGAACAATGCAAGAATGCCCTCCAGGCATTGGCCAGCCACCCCATCCGACCAGGATACTGGGGGTATCTAAAAACCTGGAAATCAGCAGCCCACAAGGCCAGCTCCCTCCTAAGGGAAAAGGACGCCACTTGGTGATCCTAACCACCCACCATGCCCTGAAGTTGCAGGGATTGCTCCGTGGGCACAATGACCTCGAGTGAGGAGGCCCTCCAACACCAACCTCCAGAGAGACAACCTGGGGCAATGGGCCCCCATGACGACTCGTGTGACCATCACTTGACCTGGAGCTTCTCTCAGAAAACAACAAGAGTGTGCCCCAAAAGAGCAGACTATTGCTTACAGGACTTACTGCACCCAGAGCGGAGCTAATAAACTTGGCAGGGGAACCGTAAATAACGCTGCCACCATAGAAAAGCCTACAGACACCGCAGTGACGGCGGCCAATGAGACCGGCTGTACTCCTGGCTACTTCAAAAGGCCGTTGACTGAGTGGCCGTCATGGTCCTGGATCACCACCGGCCCTGGACTGTCTGGGAGTTGAGCAAGCAGGGCTCTGACACCTGGTGCTGTTTGTACGTTAATTCAGTGGCCTAACTGAAGAAAGCACAGACTACTGGTCAGAGCATCTAGGCTGGCAGAAACCGTCAGCCTAAGGGGGCCGAACCAATGTGGAGCAGGGTAAAACCGCCCACCCCCCCAGCGTCTCTGCACATCTCTTTCCTGGACCCTTAAAGGTCATTAGAATCTATAAAACTTCCAATGCTGGTGCTCAGGCAGACGAGCAGTGAGGGAGGAGGCCTGCGGACAATCAACCTCACCTGGAGGCTGCTGGGGAGAAGTCCTGCCCCTCCCCCCGGGTATGAGGACACCCAACTCAGCATGAAGCATTTACAGAAGACGTGTCTGCACCCTCAGCGCCCCAAGAATGAGGAATGGGACAAAAGGCAGAGGAGGGCTTTGTCACTGGCAAAGCCCATTAAAAATTCCTGGGAGATAAAAATAGAATCTGGGCAATAAAATAAAGTCTAACCATTTTTTCCTTTGTGCTTTGTCTAATTTCACTTGCTCCTAGGTTTCCACATGCAGAGGTCCCACACCCGACACTTCAGACCCGATTTCCTAGTGCAAAATGGCTGGGCCGACACCTCAGCTCGTGGGGCCCCGTGCAGACTCTGCGACATAGAGCCTGAGCTGCAGCCAACCTGGCCCTCGAGAGCTCCGCCCCCTCCCTCCCGCTGATGCTGACAGGATCCCTACACAGCAGCCCGGCCCACAACCCGCAGGGGAGCACACACTCTCACCTCTCCATTCTCTGATCAAAATATAAAGTTTTCCTTTGCTTCTGAACAAAAGTCAGTCTCGATCTGTTGGCTCCAATGACACTGGGCAGGGAGACCCTTGTTGGGGCCCACTCTGCAGGATCAGTAACAGAATTTGAGAACATTGTAACTTCAATGAACAGATGTGTGAGCCAAACTGTAATTAACATAGAGCAGTGTATAAGGCTCGTGTAAAATAAGATGTTTCTAACACTTCCATTTGATATTTCCATCACTTTATTATAAGCAAGTTCAGTGGAGGGGATTGTCTTATTTGTCAGGTCAAGAGTAGAGAAATGCAGTGATTTCTTTCCAAGGATGTACATCTAATAATCTTGGTTGAAGTTTCAACCTTGTTTTGAATGATTTTCCATTGAAAATGATACCTCTCTTTCAGCTCCTAGATTTCTGAGAAGTATAAAATCTTATATTTTTTATTAGCAAAGGGGAAAGGTGGGAGGAGGGATAAATTAACAGTTTCAGATTAACATATACACACTGCTATGTATAAAATATATCATCAACAAGGAACTACTGTATAGCACAGGGAACTATACTCAATATTTTGTAATGACCCCTGAGGGGAAATAATCTGAAAAACAATAGATATCTATATCAACATCATCTATCAACTACAGATAAAATGGAAACTAAAGGAGGCCGATGGTGAGCGTTTCTGAACCTGAAGACTTCAATCATCTAAAGTTCGGACTCTGCCTACGGCCCAAGTCCCTTAATGAACACACATGTACCAGTAGCTTAAAAATTCCCCAGATTGGAGTTCGGGGAGACACTGATTTGGAAAAATCCCTTGTGTTCTCCTTACATACACGGGACCTTTCCTACAGCTAAAACATGCCTGTGACACCCAGAAGATGGAACACGGTTGGATCAGGAAGATTTTGGAAAAGGCACCAAAACGCCTAATTTCCTGGTTGTTGGGTTCACCCCTCCAGCCTTTTTCCTTAAAATCTCCCCACTAGAGGATGTCAGCACCTTCAACATCCAGTTGCACAGAAATCGGAATTTGTCCGAAGGAAGAAGGGGAAGGAGGAGAAACAAGGAGAGCCAAGCCCTAGATGTTCGGAGAGGCACATGTCACTCTACTTTCCAGTCAGGAAGAAGAATTAAGCAAAGGCTTAGCCTGCCACCGGGAACCAGAGTAGGGCCAGAAGCAAACGAGCGGTTCTGCGGAAAGCTCCCAAAAAAGCGAGTTGACAAATGGAGCTCAGGGGCACTGCAATTCACAAACCTGCAGAGTTATAAATGATAACTCTCGTCCACAAATATATTCAGGGAAGGCAACGAAGAAGATTTGAAATCAAGGCAGAATTGCAGGAAACAGATTTCAGGAGATAGATTCGAATCACCCCTAAAGCACATGAAAAGCGGCAAAACGTCGACAATGATGCACTTGGACAAAAAGAACATATGCGTTTTTTTCTGAATGAATTCAGGAAAAAACCCATAGGCTCTTTTTGGCCAACCAAGCAAGCCGGAAATGCAATTTAGCACTACAAAGAAGTCTGACTTCCCATCAGTCAAAATGGCCTTCCTAAAAAAGTGTAAAACAAGAAAAGCAGGAGAGGCCAGGGAGGAAAGGGAGCCTTGCTACACTGATGGGCGGGATGTAAATTGCCAACAGCCACTCTGGAGAAGTGTACGGTGTGTCCTGAAACATCTAAAAAACACAGCTTAGAGAGAATAGGTCACTTCACTTCCACTCATGGGGGTATAAATTGGGAAAATGAAAAATCAGCAAGACACAAGCACCCCAAAGTTTAGGGCTGCTCTGTTGACCAGGACCTCCACTTCATTCCACCTTCAATATCCCAGGAAAGAGAAAAATGGATAAAGAAGTTGTGGTCCTTATGTACAATGGAATATCACTCAGCCATGAAATCAATGTCATAAGGCTAGTAGCAGCATGATGAGTGGATTTAGGTACGACGATTCTAAGTGAAATAAGTCACACAGAAAAGGACACTTCTCATAAGGTCTCACTGATAGAGGGAATGTAAAAACCGTTACACTTGAACTGAATTACAAAACAGAACAGAGTCACACATGCAGAAAACACACTATGGCTGCTAAACGGGAAAGGTGAGGTGGGGTGATACATAAAACAAGGGTTTCAAATTAGCTCAGATACCGTTCCATAAACCCAATATGTAATAGACAAGACCTACTCCTTGCTCAGAGAACTGGACTCAACACGCCCTATTCACCGCACAACATTATATCTGACTAGTAATAATCTTAAAACCTATGTATTGATATCTCTCTGTTAGTGTGTCAAGTGGATGTAAAGCGGCATAAACACAACAGTGAAAAGCAGCTAAACCCCATTATAAAAATAAATTACTTTTAAAAACCCATGAAACAAAGACAGTGAAAGAGAGCGAAATTCTTACACAATTCGTTCAGGGGCTGTGATGCAACCTGGATTGACCATATCTAGACCCACAGCTGGATGAGACATAAGGGTGGACACTCTTGGGGCTGAGAGGTTTGGTGAGGTTGGGTGAGCAAACGCAGACCCTTTAAAGTACTACTGCGTGGTACCCATCCCATGGGTCCCAAATCTCCAGGTTCAAGGGCATCTTCCTACATCGAAAACATGCATGAGAAACCCAGAAGATGGTACACCGTGTGATGGGGAAAGGTTTCTAAAACGCACCTCATTTCTCATCTCCTTGTGCCCGGGTTCGCCATTCCAGCCACTTTACTAGCAATCTCCCTACTTGGAGCATCAGCACCTTTAACCTCCTGTTCCATACAGGTTGCAATTTGTCCTGAGGATGAACGGGTAGATGGGGAAACAATGAGAGAGTAGCTCTTGGTGTTGGGACAGGCACAGGTCACTCTATTTTCCCATCAGGAAGAAGAATTAACCACAGGCACAGCCTGAACCCGGAACCAGAACAGGGCCTGAAGCCATCCTGCGCTTTTGCGGCCAGCTCCCAAAAAAGCGAGTTGTAAAATGGAGCTTCAGGGCACTGCAATTCACAAACCTGCAGAGTTATAAATGATAACTCTCGTCCACAAATATATTGAGGGAAGGCAAAGAAGAGGATTTGAAATCAAGGCCGAATTGCAGGAAACAGATTTCAGGAGGTAGATTCGAATCGCCTTTAAAGCACATGAAAAGCGGCAAAACGTTGACAATGATGCCCTTGGCCAAAAAGGGCGTATGCGTTTTTTCCTGAATATATTCAGGAAAAAACGCATACGCCCTTTTTGGCCAACCAAGCAACCTGGAAAGGCAAATCAGCGCTACAAAGAAGACTCGCTACCCATCGGTCAAAAGGGCCATGCTGAAAAAAGTCTCAAAACCAGAAATGCGGGACAGGCCATGGAGAAATGGGAGCCTTGCTACACTGATGGGCGGGGTGTAAATTGCCAACAGCCACTCTGGAGAAGTGTACGGTGTGTCCTGAAACATCTAAAAAACACAGCTTAGAGAGCATAGGGCACTTCCACTCATGGGGGTATAAATTGGGAAAATGAAAAATCAGCAAGACACAAGCACCCCAAAGTTTAGGGCTGCTCTGTTGACAAGGACCTCCACTTCATTCCACCTTCAATATCCCAGGAAAGAGAAAAATGGATAAAGAAGTTGTGGTCCTTATGTACAATGGAATATCACTCAGCCATGAAATCAATATCATAAGGCTAGTAGCAGCATGATGAGTGGATTTAGGTACGATGAATCTAAGTGAAATAAGTCACAGAGAAAAGGACACTTCTCATAAGGTATCACTTAAGGAGGGAATGTAAAAAGCGTTACACTTGAACTGAATCACAAAACAGAACAGAGTCACACATGCAGAAAACACACTATGGCTGCTTAACGGGAAAGGTGAGGTGGGGTGATACATAAAACAAGGGTTTCAAATTAGCTCAGATACCGTTCCATAAACCCAATATGTAATAGACAAGAACTACTCCTTGCTCAGAGAACTGGACTCAACACGCCCTATTCACCGCACAAGAATATATCTGACTAGTAATAATCTTAAAACCTATGTATTGATATCTCTCTGTTAGTGTGTCAAGTGGGTGTAAAGCGGCATAAACACAGCAGTGAAAAGCAGCTAAACCCCATTATAAAAATAAATTACTTCGAAAAACCCATGAAACAAAGACTGTGAAACAGAGAGAAATTCTTACACAATGCGTTCAGGGGCTGTGATGCAACCTGGATTGACCATATCTAGGCCCACAGCTGGATGAGACATAAGGGTGGACACTCTTGGGGCTGAGAGGTTTGGTGAGGTTGGGTGAGCAAACGCAGACCCTTTAAAGTAATACTGCGTGGTACCCATCCCATGGGTCCCAAATCTCCAGGTTCAAGGGCATCTTCCTACATCGAAAACATGCATGAGAAAACAAAAAGATGGTACACCATGTGATGGGGAAAGGTTTCTAAAACGAACCTCATTTCTCTTCTCCTTGTGCCCGGGTTCGCCATTCCAGCCGCTTTACTAACAATCTCCCTACTTGGAGCATCAGCACCTTTAACCTCCTGTTCCGTACAGGTTGCAATTTGTCCTGAGGATGAACGGGTACATGGGGAACCAGTGAGAGACTAGCTCTTGGTGTTGGGACAGGCACAGGTCACTCTATTTTCCCATCAGGAAGAAGAATTAACCACAGGCTCATCCTCCCCCCCGGAACCAGAACAGGGCCTGAAGCCATCCTGCGCTTTTGCGGCCAGCTCCCAAAAAAGCGAGTTGTAAAATGGAGCTTCAGGGCACTGCAATTCACAAACCTGCAGAGTTATAAATGATAACTCTCGTCCACAAATATGTTGAGGGAAGGCAAAGAAGAGGATTTGAAATCAAGGCAGAATTGCAGGAAACAGATTTCAGGAGGTAGATTCGAATCGCCTTTAAAGCACATGAAAAGCGGCAAAACGTTGACAATGATGCCCTTGGCCAAAAAGGGCGTATGCGTTTTTTCCTGAATATATTCAGGTAAAAACGCATACGCCCTTTTTGGCCAACCAAGCAACCTGGAAAGGCAAATCAGCGCTACAAAGAAGACTCGCTACCCATCGGTCAAAAGGGCCATGCTGAAAAACGTGTCAAAACCAGAAATGCAGGACAGGCCATGGAGAAATGGGAGCCTTGCTACACTGATGGGCGGGATGTAAATTGCCAACAGCCACTCTGGAGAAGTGTACGGTGTGTCCTGAAACATCTAAAAAACACAGCTTAGAGAGCATAGGGCACTTCCACTCATGGGGGTATAAATTGGGAAAATGAAAAATCAGCAAGACACAAGCACCCCAAAGTTTAGGGCTGCTCTGTTGACAAGGACCTCCACTTCATTCCACCTTCAATATCCCAGGAAAGAGAAAAATGGATAAAGAAGTTGTGGTCCTTATGTACAATGGAATATCACTCAGCCATGAAATCAATGTCATAAGGCTAGTAGCAGCATGATGAGTGGATTTAGGTACGACGATTCTAAGTGAAATAAGTCACACAGAAAAGGACACTTCTCATAAGGTATCACTTATAGAGGGAATGTCAAAACCGTTACACTTGAACTGAATTACAAAACAGAACAGAGTCACACATGCAGAAAACACACTATGGCTGCTTAACGGGAAAGGTGAGGTGGGGTGATACATAAAACAAGGGTTTCAAATTAGCTCAGATACCGTTCCATAAACCCAATATGTAATAGACAAAACCTACTCCTTGCTCAGAGAACTGGACTCAACACGTCCTATTCACCGCACAAGAATATATCTGACTAGTAATAATCTTAAAACCTATGTATTGATATCTCTCTGTTAGTGTGTCAAGTGGGTGTAAAGCGGCATAAACACAGCAGTGAAAAGCAGCTAAACCCCATTATAAAAATAAATTACTTCGAAAAACCCATGAAACAAAGACAGTGAAAGAGGGAGAAATTCTTACACAATGCGTTCAGGGGCTGTGATGCAACCTGGATTGACCATATCTAGACCCACAGCTGGATGAGACATAAGGGTGGACACTCTTGGGGCTGAGAGGTTTGGTGAGGTTGGGTGAGCAAACGCAGACCCTTTAAAGTAATACTGCGTGGTACCCATCGCATGCGTCCCAAATCTCCAGGTTCAAGGGGATCTTCCTACATCGAAATCATGCATGAGAAAACAAAAAGATGGTACACCATGTGATGGGGAAAGGTTTCTAAAACGCACCTCATTTCTCTTCTCCTTGTGCCCGGGTTCGCCATTCCAACTGCTTTACTAACAATCTCCCTACTTGGAGCATCAGCACCTTTAACCTCCTGTTCCGTACAGGTTGCAATTTGTCCTGAGGATGAACGGGTACATGGGGAACCAGTGAGAGACTAGCTCTTGGTGTTGGGACAGGCACAGGTCACTCTATTTTCCCATCAGGAAGAAGAATTAACCACAGGCTCATCCTCCCCCCCGGAAGCAGAACAGGGCCTGAAGCCATCCTGCGCTTTTGAGGCCAGCTCCCAAAAAAGCGAGTTGTAAAATGGAGCTTCAGGGCACTGCAATTCACAAACCTGCAGAGTTATAAATGATAACTCTCGTCCACAAATATATTGAGGGAAGGCAAAGAAGAGGATTTGTAATCAAGGCCGAATTGCAGGAAACAGATTTCAGGAGGTAGATTCGAATCGCCTTTAAAGCACATGAAAAGCGGCAAAACGTTGACAATGATGCCCTTGGCCAAAAAGGGCGTATGCGTTTTTTCCTGAATATATTCAGGAAAAAACGCATACGCCCTTTTTGGCCAACAAAGCAACCTGGAAAGGTAAATCAGGGCTACAAAGAAGACTCGCTACCCATCGGTCAAAAGGGCCATGCTGAATAAAGTCTCAAAACCAGAAATGCAGGACAGGCCATGGAGAAATGGGAGCCTTGCTACACTGATGGGCGGGATGTAAATTGCCAACAGCCACTCTGGAGAAGTGTACGGTGTGTCCTGAAACATCTAAAAAACACAGCTTAGAGAGCATAGGGCACTTCCACTCATGGGGGTATAAATTGGGAAAATGAAAAATCAGCAAGACACAAGCACCCCAAAGTTTAGGGCTGCTCTGTTGACAAGGACCTCCACTTCATTCCACCTTCAATATCCCAGGAAAGAGAAAAATGGATAAAGAAGTTGTGGTCCTTATGTACAATGGAATATCACTCAGCCATGAAATCAATGTCATAAGGCTAGTAGCAGCATGATGAGTGGATTTAGGTACGACGATTCTAAGTGAAATAAGTCACACAGAAAAGGACACTTCTCATAAGGTATCACTTATAGAGGGAATGTCAAAACCGTTACACTTGAACTGAATTACAAAACAGAACAGAGTCACACATGCAGAAAACACACTATGGCTGCTTAACGGGAAAGGTGAGGTGGGGTGATACATAAAACAAGGGTTTCAAATTAGCTCAGATACCGTTCCATAAACCCAATATGTAATAGACAAAACCTACTCCTTGCTCAGAGAACTGGACTCAACACGTCCTATTCACCGCACAAGAATATATCTGACTAGTAATAATCTTAAAACCTATGTATTGATATCTCTCTGTTAGTGTGTCAAGTGGGTGTAAAGCGGCATAAACACAGCATTGAAAAGCAGCTAAACCCCATTATAAAAATAAATTACTTTGAAAAACCCATGAAACAAAGACAGTGAAAGAGAGAGAAATTCTTACACAATGCGTTCAGGGGCTGTGATGCAACCTGGATTGACCATATCTAGACCCACAGCTGGATGAGACATAAGGGTGGACACTCTTGGGGCTGAGAGGTTTGGTGAGGTTGGGTGAGCAAACGCAGACCCTTTAAAGTAATACTGCGTGGTACCCATCCCATGGGTCCGAAATCTCCAGGTTCAAGGGCATCTTCCTACATCGAAAACATGCATGAGAAAACAAAAAGATGGTACACCATGTGATGGGGAAAGGTTTCTAAAACGCACCTCATTTCTCTTCTCCTTGTGCCCGGGTTCGCCATTCCAGCCGCTTTACTAACTATCTCCCTACTTGGAGCATCAGCACCTTTAACCTCCTGTTCTGTACAGGTTGCAATTTGTCCTGAGGATGAACGGGTACACGGGGAACCAGTGAGAGACTAGCTCTTGGTGTTGGGACAGGCACAGGTCACTCTATTTTCCCATCAGGAAGAAGAATTAACCACAGGCTAATCATCGCCCCCGAAAGCAGAACAGGGCCTGAAGCCATCCTGCGCTTTTGAGGCCAGCTCCCGAAAAAGCGAGTTGTAAAATGGAGCTTCAGGGCACTGCAATTCACAAACCTGCAGAGTTATAAATGATAACTCTCGTCCACAAATATATTGAGGGAAGGCAAAGAAGAGGATTTGTAATCAAGGCCGAATTGCAGGAAACAGATTTCAGGAGGTAGATTCGAATCGCCTTTAAAGCACATGAAAAGCGGCAAAACGTTGACAATGATGCCCTTGGCCAAAAAGGGCGTATGCGTTTTTTCCTGAATATATTCAGGAAAAAACGCATACGCCCTTTTTGGCCAACCAAGCAACCTGGAAAGGCAAATCAGGGCTACAAAGAAGACTCGCTACCCATCGGTCAAAAGGGCCATGCTGAATAAAGTCTCAAAACCAGAAATGCAGGACAGGCCATGGAGAAATGGGAGCCTTGCTACACTGATGGGTGGGATGTAAATTGCCAACAGCCACTCTGGAGAAGTGTACGGTGTGTCCTGAAACATCTAAAAAACACAGCTTAGAGAGCATAGGGCACTTCCACTCATGGGGGTATAAATTGGGAAAATGAAAAATCAGCAAGACACAAGCAGCCCAAAGTTTAGGGCTGCTCTGTTGACAAGGACCTCCACTTCATTCCACCTTCAATATCCCAGGAAAGAGAAAAATGGATAAAGAAGTTGTGGTCCTTATGTACAATGGAATATCACTCAGCCATGAAATCAATGTCATAAGGCTAGTAGCAGCATGATGAGTGGATTTAGGTACGACGATTCTAAGTGAAATAAGTCACACAGAAAAGGACACTTCTCATAAGGTATCACTTATAGAGGGAATGTAAAAAGCGTCACACTTGAACTGAATTACAAAACAGAACAGAGTCACACATGCAGAAAACACACTATGGCTGCTTAACGGGAAAGGTGAGGTGGGGTGATACATAAAACAAGGGTTTCAAATTAGCTCAGATACCGTTCCATAAACCCAATATGTAATAGACAAGACCTACTCCTTGCTCAGAGAACTGGACTCAACACACCCTATTCACCGCACAAGAATATAGCTGACTAGTAATAATCTTAAAACCTATGTATTGATATCTCTCTGTTAGTGTGTCAAGTGGGTGTAAAGCGGCATAAACACAGCAGTGAAAAGTAGCTAAACCCCATTATAAAAATAAATTACTTTTACAAACCCATGAAACAAAGACAATGAAAGAGAGAGAAATTCTTACACAATGCGTTCAGGGGTTGTGATGCAACCTGGATTGACCATATCTAGACCCACAGCTGGATGAGACATAAGGGTGGACACTCTTGGGGCTGAGAGGTTTGGTGAGGTTGGGTGAGCAAACGCAGACCCTTTAAAGTAATACTGCGTGGTACCCATCGCATGCGTCCCAAATCTCCAGGTTCAAGGGCATCTTCCTACATCGAAAACATGCATGAGAAAACAAAAAGATGGTACACCATGTGATGGGGAAAGGTTTCTAAAACGCACCTCATTTCTCTTCTCCTTGTGCCCGGGTTCGTCATTCCAGCCGCTTTACTAACAATCTCCCTACTTGGAGCATCAGCACCTTTAACCTCCTGTTCTGTACAGGTTGCAATTTGTCCTGAGGATGAACGGGTACACGGGGAACCAGTGAGAGACTAGCTCTTGGTGTTGGGACAGGCACAGGTCACTCTATTTTCCCATCAGGAAGAAGAATTAACCACAGGCTAATCATCGCCCCCGAAAGCAGAACAGGGCCTGAAGCCATCCTGCGCTTTTGCGGCCAGCTCCCAAAAAAGCGAGTTGTAAAATGGAGCTTCAGGGCACTGCAATTCACAAACCTGCAGAGTTATAAATGATAACTCTCGTCCACAAATATATTGAGGGAAGGCAAAGAAGAGGATTTGAAATCAAGGCAGAATTGCAGGAAACAGATTTCAGGAGGTAGATTCGAATCGCCTTTAAAGCACATGAAAAGCGGCAAAACGTTGACAATGATGCCCTTGGCCAAAAAGGGCGTATGCGTTTTTTCCTGAATATATTCAGGAAAAAACGCATACGCCCTTTTTGGCCAACAAAGCAACCTGGAAAGGTAAATCAGGGCTACAAAGAAGACTCGCTACCCATCGGTCAAAAGGGCCATGCTGAATAAAGTCTCAAAACCAGAAATGCAGGACAGGCCATGGAGAAATGGGAGCCTTGCTACACTGATGGGCGGGATGTAAATTGCCAACAGCCACTCTGGAGAAGTGTACGGTGTGTCCAGAAACATCTAAAAAACACAGCTTAGAGAGCATAGGGCACTTCCACTCATGGGGGTATAAATTGGGAAAATGAAAAATCAGCAAGACACAAGCAGCCCTAAGTTTAGGGCTGCTCTGTTGACAAGGACCTCCACTTCATTTCACCTTCAATATCCCAGGAAAGAGAAAAATGGATAAAGAAGTTGTGGTCCTTATGTACAATGGAATATCACTCAGCCATGAAATCAATGTCATAAGGCTAGTAGCAGCATGATGAGTGGATTTAGGTACGACGATTCTAAGTGAAATAAGTCACACAGAAAAGGACACTTCTCATAAGGTATCACTTATAGAGGGAATGTCAAAACCGTTACACTTGAACTGAATTACAAAACAGAACAGAGTCACACATGCAGAAAACACACTATGGCTACTTAACGGGAAAGGTGAGGTGGGGTGATACATAAAACAAGGGTTTCAAATTAGCTCAGATACCGTTCCATAAACCCAATATGTAATAGACAAAACCTACTCCTTGCTCAGAGAACTGGACTCAACACGTCCTATTCACCGCACAAGAATATATCTGACTAGTAATAATCTTAAAACCTATGTATTGATATCTCTCTGTTAGTGTGTCAAGTGGGTGTAAAGCGGCATAAACACAGCAGTGAAAAGCAGCTAAACCCCATTATAAAAATAAATTACTTCGAAAAACCCATGAAACAAAGACAGTGAAAGAGAGAGAAATTCTTACACAATGCGTTCAGGGGCTGTGATGCAACCTGGATTGACCATATCTAGACTCACAGCGGGATGAGACATAAGGGTGGACACTCTTGGGGCTGAGAGGTTTGGTGAGGTTGGGTGAGCAAACGCAGACCCTTTAAAGTAATACTGCGTGGTACCCATCGCATGCGTCCCAAATCTCCAGGTTCAAGGGGATCTTCCTACATCGAAATCATGCATGAGAAAACAAAAAGATGGTACACCATGTGATGGGGAAAGGTTTCTGAAACGCACCTCATTTCTCTTCTCCTTGTGCCCGGGTTCGCCATTCCAGCCGCTTTACTAACAATCTCCCTACTTGGAGCATCAGCACCTTTAACCTCCTGTTCCGTACAGGTTGCAATTTGTCCTGAGGATGAACGGGTAGACGGGGAACCAGTGAGAGACTAGCTCTTGGTGTTGGGACAGGCACAGGTCACTCTATTTTCCCATCAGGAAGAAGAATTAACCACAGGCTCATCCTCCCCCCCGGAAGCAGAACAGGGCCTGAAGCCATCCTGCGCTTTTGAGGCCAGCTCCCAAAAAAGCGAGTTGTAAAATGGAGCTTCAGGGCACTGCAATTCACAAACCTGCAGAGTTATAAATGATAACTCTCGTCCACAAATATATTGAGGGAAGGCAAAGAAGAGGATTTGAAATCAAGGCCGAATTGCAGGAAACAGATTTCAGGAGGTAGATTCGAATCGCCTTTAAAGCACATGAAAAGCGGCAAAACGTTGACAATGATGCCCTTGGCCAAAAAGGGCGTATGCGTTTTTTCCTGAATATATTCAGGAAAAAACGCATACGCCCTTTTTGGCCAAACAAGCAACCTGGAAAGGTAAATCAGGGCTACAAAGAAGACTCGCTACCCATCGGTCAAAAGGGCCATGCTGAATAAAGTCTCAAAACCAGAAATGCAGGACAGGCCATGGAGAAATGGGAGCCTTGCTACACTGATTGGCGGGATGTAAATTGCCAACAGCCACTCTGGAGAAGTGTACGGTGTGTCCTGAAACATCTAAAAAACACAGCTTAGAGAGCATAGGGCACTTCCACTCATGGGGGTATAAATTGGGAAAATGAAAAATCAGAAAGACACAAGCAGCCCAAAGTTTAGGGCTGCTCTGTTGACAAGGACCTCCACTTCATTCCACCTTCAATATCCCAGGAAAGAGAAAAATGGATAAAGAAGTTGTGGTCCTTATGTACAATGGAATATCACTCAGCCATGAAATCAATGTCATAAGGCTAGTAGGAGCATGATGAGTGGATTTAGGTACGACGATTCTAAGTGAAATAAGTCACACAGAAAAGGACACTTCTCATAAGGTATCACTTATAGAGGGAATATAAAAAGCGTCACACTTGAACTGAATTACAAAACAGAACAGAGTCACACATGCAGAAAACACACTATGGCTGCTTAACGGGAAAGGTGAGGTGGGGTGATACATAAAACAAGGGTTTCAAATTAGCTCAGATACCGTTCCATAAACCCAATATGTAATAGACAAAACCTACTCCTTGCTCAGAGAACTGGACTCAACACGTCCTATTCACCGCACAAGAATATATCTGACTAGTAATAATCTTAAAACCTATGTATTGATATCTCTCTGTTAGTGTGTCAAGTGGGTGTAAAGCGGCATAAACACAGCAGTGAAAAGCAGCTAAACCCCATTATAAAAATAAATTACTTCGAAAAACCCATGAAACAAAGACTGTGAAACAGAGAGAAATTCTTACACAATGCGTTCAGGGGCTGTGATGCAACCTGGATTGACCATATCTAGGCCCACAGCTGGATGAGACATAAGGGTGGACACTCTTGGGGTTGAGAGGTTTGGTGAGGTTGGGTGAGCAAACGCAGACCCTTTAAAGTAATACTGCGTGGTACCCATCCCATGGGTCCCAAATCTCCAGGTTCAAGGGCATCTTCCTACATCGAAAACATGCATGAGAAAACAAAAAGATGGTACACCATGTGATGGGGAAAGGTTTCTAAAACGAACCTCATTTCTCTTCTCCTTGTGCCCGGGTTCGCCATTCCAGCCGCTTTACTAACAATCTCCCTACTTGGAGCATCAGCACCTTTAACCTCCTGTTCCGTACAGGTTGCAATTTGTCCTGAGGATGAACGGGTACATGGGGAACCAGTGAGAGACTAGCTCTTGGTGTTGGGACAGGCACAGGTCACTCTATTTTCCCATCAGGAAGAAGAATTAACCACAGGCTCATCCTCCCCCCCGGAACCAGAACAGGGCCTGAAGCCATACTGCGCTTTTGCGGCCAGCTCCCAAAAAAGCGAGTTGTAAAATGGAGCTTCAGGGCACTGCAATTCACAAACCTGCAGAGTTATAAATGATAACTCTCGTCCACAAATATGTTGAGGGAAGGCAAAGAAGAGGATTTGAAATCAAGGCAGAATTGCAGGAAACAGATTTCAGGAGGTAGATTCGAATCGCCTTTAAAGCACATGAAAAGCGGCAAAACGTTGACAATGATGCCCTTGGCCAAAAAGGGCGTATGCGTTTTTTCCTGAATATATTCAGGTAAAAACGCATACGCCCTTTTTGGCCAACCAAGCAACCTGGAAAGGCAAATCAGCGCTACAAAGAAGACTCGCTACCCATCGGTCAAAAGGGCCATGCTGAAAAACGTGTCAAAACCAGAAATGCAGGACAGGCCATGGAGAAATGGGAGCCTTGCTACACTGATGGGCGGGATGTAAATTGCCAACAGCCACTCTGGAGAAGTGTACGGTGTGTCCTGAAACATCTAAAAAACACAGCTTAGAGAGCATAGGGCACTTCCACTCATGGGGGTATAAATTGGGAAAATGAAAAATCAGCAAGACACAAGCAGCCCAAAGTTTAGGGCTGCTCTGTTGACAAGGACCTCCACTTCATTCCACCTTCAATATCCCAGGAAAGAGAAAAATGGATAAAGAAGTTGTGGTCCTTATGTACAATGGAATATCACTCAGCCATGAAATCAATGTCATAAGGCTAGTAGCAGCATGATGAGTGGATTTAGGTACGACGATTCTAAGTGAAATAAGTCACACAGAAAAGGACACTTCTCATAAGGTATCACTTATAGAGGGAATGTCAAAACCGTTACACTTGAACTGAATTACAAAACAGAACAGAGTCACACATGCAGAAAACACACTATGGCTGCTTAACGGGAAAGGTGAGGTGGGGTGATACATAAAACAAGGGTTTCAAATTAGCTCAGATACCGTTCCATAAACCCAATATGTAATAGACAAAACCTACTCCTTGCTCAGAGAACTGGACTCAACACGTCCTATTCACCGCACAAGAATATATCTGACTAGTAATAATCTTAAAACCTATGTATTGATATCTCTCTGTTAGTGTGTCAAGTGGGTGTAAAGCGGCATAAACACAGCAGTGAAAAGCAGCTAAACCCCATTATAAAAATAAATTACTTCGAAAAACCCATGAAACAAAGACAGTGAAAGAGAGAGAAATTCTTACACAATGCGTTCAGGGGCTGTGATGCAACCTGGATTGACCATATCTAGACCCACAGCTGGATGAGACATAAGGGTGGACACTCTTGGGGCTGAGAGGTTTGGTGAGGTTGGGTGAGCAAACGCAGACCCTTTAAAGTAATACTGCGTGGTACCCATCGCATGCGTCCCAAATCTCCAGGTTCAAGGGGATCTTCCTACATCGAAATCATGCATGAGAAAACAAAAAGATGGTACACCATGTGATGGGGAAAGGTTTCTAAAACGCACCTCATTTCTCTTCTCCTTGTGCCCGGGTTCGCCATTCCAACCGCTTTACTAACAATCTCCCTACTTGGAGCATCAGCACCTTTAACCTCCTGTTCCGTACAGGTTGCAATTTGTCCTGAGGATGAACGGGTACATGGGGAACCAGTGAGAGACTAGCTCTTGGTGTTGGGACAGGCACAGGTCACTCTATTTTCCCATCACGAAGAAGAATTAACCACAGGCTCATCCTGCCCCCCGGAAGCAGAACAGGGCCTGAAGCCATCCTGCGCTTTTGAGGCCAGCTCCCAAAAAAGCGAGTTGTAAAATGGAGCTTCAGGGCAGTGCAATTCACAAACCTGCAGAGTTATAAATGATAACTCTCGTCCACAAATATATTGAGGGAAGGCAAAGAAGAGGATTTGAAATCAAGGCAGAATTGCAGGAAACAGATTTCAGGAGGTAGATTCGAATCGCCTTTAAAGCACATGAAAAGCGGCAAAACGTTGACAATGATGCCCTTGGCCAAAAAGGGCGTATGCGTTTTTTCCTGAATATATTCAGGAAAAAACGCATACGCCCTTTTTGGCCAACCAAGCAACCTGGAAAGGCAAATCAGGGCTACAAAGAAGACTCGCTACCCATCGGTCAAAAGGGCCATGCTGAAAAAAGTCTCAAAACCAGAAATGCAGGACAGGCCATGGAGAAATGGGAGCCTTGCTACACTGATGGGCGGGATGTAAATTGCCAACAGCCACTCTGGAGAAGTGTACGGTGTGTCCTGAAACATCTAAAAAACACAGCTTAGAGAGCATAGGGCACTTCCACTCATGGGGGTATAAATTGGGAAAATGAAAAATCAGCAAGACACAAGCACCCCAAAGTTTAGGGCTGCTCTGTTGACAAGGACCTCCACTTCATTCCACCTTCAATATCCCAGGAAAGAGAAAAATGGATAAAGAAGTTGTGGTCCTTATGTACAATGGAATATCACTCAGCCATGAAATCAATGTCATAAGGCTAGTAGCAGCATGATGAGTGGATTTAGGTACGACGATTCTAAGTGAAATAAGTCACACAGAAAAGGACACTTCTCATAAGGTATCACTTATAGAGGGAATGTCAAAACCGTTACACTTGAACTGAATTACAAAACAGAACAGAGTCACACATGCAGAAAACACACTATGGCTGCTTAACGGGAAAGGTGAGGTGGGGTGATACATAAAACAAGGGTTTCAAATTAGCTCAGATACCGTTCCATAAACCCAATATGTAATAGACAAGACCTACTCCTTGCTCAGAGAACTGGACTCAACACGCCCTATTCACCGCACAAGAATATATCTGACTAGTAATAATCTTAAAACCTATGTATTGATATCTCTCTGTTAGTGTGTCAAGTGGGTGTAAAGCGGCATAAACACAGCATTGAAAAGCAGCTAAACCCCATTATAAAAATAAATTACTTTGAAAAACCCATGAAACAAAGACAGTGAAAGAGAGAGAAATTCTTACACAATGCGTTCAGGGGCTGTGATGCAACCTGGATTGACCATATCTAGACCCACAGCTGGATGAGACATAAGGGTGGACACTCTTGGGGCTGAGAGGTTTGGTGAGGTTGGGTGAGCTAACGCAGACCCTTTAAAGTACTACTGCGTGGTTCCCATCCCATGGGACCCAAATCTCCAGGTTCAAGGGCATCTTCCTACATCGAAAACATGCATGAGAAAACAAAAAGATGGTACACCATGTGATGGGGAAAGGTTTCTAAAACGCACCTCATTTCTCTTCTACTTGTGCCCGGGGTCGCCATTCCAGCCGCTTTACTAACAATCTCCCTACTTGGAGCATCAGCACCTTTAACCTCCTGTTCTGTACAGGTTGCAATTTGTCCTGAGGATGAACGGGTACACGGGGAACCAGTGAGAGACTAGCTCTTGGTGTTGGGACAGGCACAGGTCACTCTATTTTCCCATCAGGAAGAAGAATTAACCACAGGCTAATCATCGCCCCCGAAAGCAGAACAGGGCCTGAAGCCATCCTGCGTTTTTGAGGCCAGCTCCCAAAAAAGCGAGTTGTAAAATGGAGCTTCAGGGCACTGCAATTCACAAACCTGCAGAGTTATAAATGATAACTCTCGTCCACAAATATATTGAGGGAAGGCAAAGAAGAGGATTTGAAATCAAGGCCGAATTGCAGGAAACAGATTTCAGGAGGTAGATTCGAATCGCCTTTAAAGCACATGAAAAGCGGCAAAACGTTGACAATGATGCCCTTGGCCAAAAAGGGCGTATGCGTTTTTTCCTGAATATATTCAGGAAAAAACGCATACGCCCTTTTTGGCCAACCAAGCAACCTGGAAAGGCAAATCAGGGCTACAAAGAAGACTCGCTACCCATCGGTCAAAAGGGCCATGCTGAATAAAGTCTCAAAACCAGAAATGCAGGACAGGCCATGGAGAAATGGGAGCCTTGCTACACTGATGGGCGGGATGTAAATTGCCAACAGCCACTCTGGAGAAGTGTACGGTGTGTCCTGAAACATCTAAAAAACACAGCTTAGAGAGCATAGGGCACTTCCACTCATGGGGGTATAAATTGGGAAAATGAAAAATCAGCAAGACACAAGCAGCCCAAAGTTTAGGGCTGCTCTGTTGACAAGGACCTCCACTTCATTCCACCTTCAATATCCCAGGAAAGAGAAAAATGGATAAAGAAGTTGTGGTCCTTATGTACAATGGAATATCACTCAGCCATGAAATCAATGTCATAAGGCTAGTAGCAGCATGATGAGTGGATTTAGGTACGACGATTCTAAGTGAAATAAGTCACACAGAAAAGGACACTTCTCATAAGGTATCACTTATAGAGGGAATGTAAAAAGCGTCACACTTGAACTGAATTACAAAACAGAACAGAGTCACACATGCAGAAAACACACTATGGCTGCTTAACGGGAAAGGTGAGGTGGGGTGATACATAAAACAAGGGTTTCAAATTAGTTCAGATACCGTTCCATAAACCCAATATGTAATAGACAAGACCTACTCCTTGCTCAGAGAACTGGACTCAACACACCCTATTCACCGCACAAGAATATAGCTGACTAGTAATAATCTTAAAACCTATGTATTGATATCTCTCTGTTAGTGTGTCAAGTGGGTGTAAAGCGGCGTAAACACAGCAGTGAAAAGTAGCTAAACCCCATTATAAAAATAAATTACTTTTACAAACCCATGAAACAAAGACAATGAAAGAGAGAGAAATTCTTACACAATGCGTTCAGGGGCTGTGATGCAACCTGGATTGACCATATCTAGACCCACAGCTGGATGAGACATAAGGGTGGACACTCTTGGGGCTGAGAGGTTTGGTGAGGTTGGGTGAGCAAACGCAGACCCTTTAAAGTAATACTGCGTGGTACCCATCGCATGCGTCCCAAATCTCCAGGTTCAAGGGCATCTTCCTACATCGAAAACATGCATGAGAAAACAAAAAGATGGTACACCATGTGATGGGGAAAGGTTTCTAAAACGCACCTCATTTCTCTTCTCCTTGTGCCCGGGTTCGTCATTCCAGCCGCTTTACTAACAATCTCCCTACTTGGAGCATCAGCACCTTTAACCTCCTGTTCTGTACAGGTTGCAATTTGTCCTGAGGATGAACGGGTACACGGGGAACCAGTGAGAGACTAGCTCTTGGTGTTGGGACAGGCACAGGTCACTCTATTTTCCCATCAGGAAGAAGAATTAACCACAGGCTAATCATCGCCCCCGAAAGCAGAACAGGGCCTGAAGCCATCCTGCGCTTTTGAGGCCAGCTCCCAAAAAAGCGAGTTGTAAAATGGAGCTTCAGGGCACTGCAATTCACAAACCTGCAGAGTTATAAATGATAACTCTCGTCCACAAATATATTGAGGGAAGGCAAAGAAGAGGATTTGAAATCAAGGCAGAATTGCAGGAAACAGATTTCAGGAGGTAGATTCGAATCGCCTTTAAAGCACATGAAAAGCGGCAAAACGTTGACAATGATGCCCTTGGCCAAAAAGGGCGTATGCGTTTTTTCCTGAATATATTCAGGAAAAAACGCATACGCCCTTTTTGGCCAACAAAGCAACCTGGAAAGGTAAATCAGGGCTACAAAGAAGACTCGCTACCCATCGGTCAAAAGGGCCATGCTGAATAAAGTCTCAAAACCAGAAATGCAGGACAGGCCATGGAGAAATGGGAGCCTTGCTACACTGATGGGCGGGATGTAAATTGCCAACAGCCACTCTGGAGAAGTGTACGGTGTGTCCTGAAACATCTAAAAAACACAGCTTAGAGAGCATAGGGCACTTCCACTCATGGGGGTATAAATTGGGAAAATGAAAAATCAGCAAGACACAAGCAGCCCAAAGTTTAGGGCTGCTCTGTTGACAAGGACCTCCACTTCATTTCACCTTCAATATCCCAGGAAAGAGAAAAATGGATAAAGAAGTTGTGGTCCTTATGTACAATGGAATATCACTCAGCCATGAAATCAATGTCATAAGGCTAGTAGCAGCATGATGAGTGGATTTAGGTACGACGATTCTAAGTGAAATAAGTCACACAGAAAAGGACACTTCTCATAAGGTATCACTTATAGAGGGAATGTCAAAACCGTTACACTTGAACTGAATTACAAAACAGAACAGAGTCACACATGCAGAAAACACACTATGGCTACTTAACGGGAAAGGTGAGGTGGGGTGATACATAAAACAAGGGTTTCAAATTAGCTCAGATACCGTTCCATAAACCCAATATGTAATAGACAAAACCTACTCCTTGCTCAGAGAACTGGACTCAACACGTCCTATTCACCGCACAAGAATATATCTGACTAGTAATAATCTTAAAACCTATGTATTGATATCTCTCTGTTAGTGTGTCAAGTGGGTGTAAAGCGGCATAAACACAGCAGTGAAAAGCAGCTAAACCCCATTATAAAAATAAATTACTTCGAAAAACCCATGAAACAAAGACAGTGAAAGAGAGAGAAATTCTTACACAATGCGTTCAGGGGCTGTGATGCAACCTGGATTGACCATATCTAGACTCACAGCTGGATGAGACATAAGGGTGGACACTCTTGGGGCTGAGAGCTTTGGTGAGGTTGGGTGAGCAAACGCAGACCCTTTAAAGTAATACTGCGTGGTACCCATCGCATGCGTCCCAAATCTCCAGGTTCAAGGGGATCTTCCTACATCGAAATCATGCATGAGAAAACAAAAAGATGGTACACCATGTGATGGGGAAAGGTTTCTGAAACGCACCTCATTTCTCTTCTCCTTGTGCCCGGGTTCGCCATTCCAGCCGCTTTACTAACAATCTCCCTACTTGGAGCATCAGCACCTTTAACCTCCTGTTCCGTACAGGTTGCAATTTGTCCTGAGGATGAACGGGTAGTCGGGGAACCAGTGAGAGACTAGCTCTTGGTGTTGGGACAGGCACAGGTCACTCTATTTTCCCATCAGGAAGAAGAATTAACCACAGGCTCATCCTCCCACCCGGAAGCAGAACAGGGCCTGAAGCCATCCTGCGCTTTTGAGGCCAGCTCCCAAAAAAGCGAGTTGTAAAATGGAGCTTCAGGGCACTGCAATTCACAAACCTGCAGAGTTATAAATGATAATTCTCGTCCACAAATATATTGAGGGAAGGCAAAGAAGAGGATTTGAAATCAAGGCCGAATTGCAGGAAACAGATTTCAGGAGGTAGATTCGAATCGCCTTTAAAGCACATGAAAAGCGGCAAAACGTTGACAATGATGCCCTTGGCCAAAAAGGGCGTATGCGTTTTTTCCTGAATATATTCAGGAAAAAACGCATACGCCCTTTTTGGCCAAACAAGCAACCTGGAAAGGTAAATCAGGGCTACAAAGAAGACTCGCTACCCATCGGTCAAAAGGGCCATGCTGAATAAAGTCTCAAAACCAGAAATGCAGGACAGGCCATGGAGAAATGGGAGCCTTGCTACACTGATGGGCGGGATGTAAATTGCCAACAGCCACTCTGGAGAAGTGTACGGTGTGTCCTGAAACATCTAAAAAACACAGCTTAGAGAGCATAGGGCACTTCCACTCATGGGGGTATAAATTGGGAAAATGAAAAATCAGCAAGACACAAGCAGCCCAAAGTTTAGGGCTGCTCTGTTGACAAGGACCTCCACTTCATTCCACCTTCAATATCCCAGGAAAGAGAAAAATGGATAAAGAAGTTGTGGTCCTTATGTACAATGGAATATCACTCAGCCATGAAATCAATGTCATAAGGCTAGTAGCAGCATGATGAGTGGATTTAGGTACGACGATTCTAAGTGAAATAAGTCACACAGAAAAGGACACTTCTCATAAGGTATCACTTATAGAGGGAATGTCAAAACCGTTACACTTGAACTGAATTACAAAACAGAACAGAGTCACACATGCAGAAAACACACTATGGCTGCTTAACGGGAAAGGTGAGGTGGGGTGATACATAAAACAAGGGTTTCAAATTAGCTCAGATACCGTTCCATTAACCCAATATGTAATAGACAAGACCTACTCCTTGCTCAGAGAACTGGACTCAACACACCCTATTCACCGCACAAGAATATATCTGACTAGTAATAATCTTAAAACCTATGTATTGATATCTCTCTGTTAGTGTGTCAAGTGGGTGTAAAGCGGCATAAACACAGCAGTGAAAAGCAGCTAAACCCCATTATAAAAATAAATTACTTTGAAAAACCCATGAAACAAAGAGAGTGAAAGAGAGAGAAATTCTTACACAATGCGTTCAGGGGCTGTGATGCAACCTGGATTGACCATATCTAGACCCACAGCTGGATGAGACATAAGGGTGGACACTCTTGGGGCTGAGAGGTTTGGTGAGGTTGGGTGAGCAAACGCAGACCCTTTAAAGTAATACTGCGTGGTACCCATCGCATGGGTCACAAATCTCCAGGTTCAAGGGCATCTTCCTACATCGAAAACATGCATGAGAAAACAAAAAGATGGTACACCATGTGATGGGGAAAGGTTTCTAAAACGCACCTCATTTCTCTTCTCCTTGTGCCCGGGTTCGCCATTCCAGCCGCTTTACTAACAATCTCCCTACTTGGAGCATCAGCACCTTTAACCTCCTGTTCTGTACAGGTTGCAATTTGTCCTGAGGATGAACGGGTACACGGGGAACCAGTGAGAGACTAGCTCTTGGTGTTGGGACAGGCACAGGTCACTCTATTTTCCCATCAGGAAGAAGAATTAACCACAGGCTAATCATCGCCCCCGAAAGCAGAACAGGGCCTGAAGCCATCCTGCGCTTTTGCGGCCAGCTCCCAAAAAAGCGAGTTGTAAAATGGAGCTTCAGGGCACTGCAATTCACAAACCTGCAGAGTTATAAATGATAACTCTCGTCCACAAATATATTGAGGGAAGGCAAAGAAGAGGATTTGTAATCAAGGCCGAATTGCAGGAAACAGATTTCAGGAGGTAGATTCGAATCGCCTTTAAAGCACATGAAAAGCGGCAAAACGTTGACAATGATGCCCTTGGCCAAAAAGGGCGTATGCGTTTTTTCCTGAATATATTCAGGAAAAAACGCATACGCCCTTTTTGGCCAACAAAGCAACCTGGAAAGGTAAATCAGGGCTACAAAGAAGACTCGCTACCCATCGGTCAAAAGGGCCATGCTGAATAAAGTCTCAAAACCAGAAATGCAGGACAGGCCATGGAGAAATGGGAGCCTTGCTACACTGATGGGCGGGATGTAAATTGCCAACAGCCACTCTGGAGAAGTGTACGGTGTGTCCTGAAACATCTAAAAAACACAGCTTAGAGAGCATAGGGCACTTCCACTCATGGGGGTATAAATTGGGAAAATGAAAAATCAGCAAGACACAAGCACCCCAAAGTTTAGGGCTGCTCTGTTGACAAGGACCTCCACTTCATTCCACCTTCAATATCCCAGGAAAGAGAAAAATGGATAAAGAAGTTGTGGTCCTTATGTACAATGGAATATCACTCAGCCATGAAATCAATGTCATAAGGCTAGTAGCAGCATGATGAGTGGATTTAGGTACGACGATTCTAAGTGAAATAAGTCACACAGAAAAGGACACTTCTCATAAGGTATCACTTATAGAGGGAATGAAAAAACCGTTACACTTGAACTGAATTACAAAACAGAACAGAGTCACACATGCAGAAAACACACTATGGCTGCTTAACGGGAAAGGTGAGGTGGGGTGATACATAAAACAAGGGTTTCAAATTAGCTCAGATACCATTCCATAAACCCAATATGTAATAGACAAGACCTACTCCTTGCTCAGAGAACTGGACTCAACACGTCCTATTCACCGCAGAAGAATATATCTGACTAGTAATAATCTTAAAACCTATGTATTGATATCTCTCTGTTAGTGTGTCAAGTGGGTGTAAAGCGGCATAAACACAGCAGTGAAAAGCAGCTAAACCCCATTATAAAAATAAATTACTTCGAAAAACCCATGAAACAAAGACAGTGAAAGAGAGAGAAATTCTTACACAATGCGTTCAGGGGCTGTGATGCAACCTGGATTGACCATATCTAGACCCACAGCTGGATGAGACATAAGGGTGGACACTCTTGGGGCTGAGAGGTTTGGTGAGGTTGGGTGAGCAAACGCAGACCCTTTAAAGTAATACTGCGTGGTACCCATCGCATGCGTCCCAAATCTCCAGGTTCAAGGGGATCTTCCTACATCGAAATCATGCATGAGAAAACAAAAAGATGGTACACCATGTGATGGGGAAAGGTTTCTAAAACGCACCTCATTTCTCTTCTCCTTGTGCCCGGGTTCGCCATTCCAGCCGCTTTACTAACAATCTCCCTACTTGGAGCATCAGCACCTTTAACCTCCTGTTCCGTACAGGTTGCAATTTGTCCTGAGGATGAACGGGTACATGGGGAACCAGTGAGAGACTAGCTCTTGGTGTTGGGACAGGCACAGGTCACTCTATTTTCCCATCAGGAAGAAGAATTAACCACAGGCTCATCCTCCCCCCCGGAAGCAGAACAGGGCCTGAAGCCATCCTGCGCTTTTGAGGCCAGCTCCCAAAAAAGCGAGTTGTAAAATGGAGCTTCAGGGCACTGCAATTCACAAACCTGCAGAGTTATAAATGATAACTCTCGTCCACAAATATATTGAGGGAAGGCATAGAAGAGGATTTGAAATCAAGGCAGAATTGCAGGAAACAGATTTCAGGAGGTAGATTCGAATCGCCTTTAAAGCACATGAAAAGCGGCAAAACGTTGACAATGATGCCCTTGGCCAAAAAGGGCGTATGCGTTTTTTCCTGAATATATTCAGGAAAAAACGCATACGCCCTTTTTGGCCAACCAAGCAACCTGGAAAGGCAAATCAGCGCTACAAAGAAGACTCGCTACCCATCGGTCAAAAGAGCCATGCTTAAAAAAGTCTCAAAACCAGAAATGCAGGACAGGCCATGGAGAAATGGGAGCCTTGCTACACTGATGGGCGGGATGTAAATTGCCAACAGCCACTCTGGAGAAGTGTACGGTGTGTCCTGAAACATCTAAAAAACACAGCTTAGAGAGCATAGGGCACTTCCGCTCATGGGGGTATAAATTGAGAAAATGAAAAATCAGCAAGACACAAGAACCCCAAAGTTCAGGGCTGCTCTGTTTACAAGGACCTCCACTTCATTCCACCTTAAATATCCCAGGAAAGGGAAAAATGGATAAAGAAGTTGTGGTCCTTATGTACAATGGAATATCACTCAGCCATGAAATCAATGTCATAAGGCTAGTAGCAGCATGATGAGTGGATTTAGGTACGACGATTCTAAGTGAAATAAGTCACACAGAAAAGGACACTTCTCATAAGGTATCACTTATAGAGGGAATGTAAAAACCGTTACACTTGAACTGGATTACAAAACAGAACAGAGTCACACATGCAGAAAACACACTATGGCTGCTTAATGGGAAAGGTGAGGTGGGGTGATACATAAAACAAGGGTTTCAAATTAGCTCAGATACCGTTCCATAAACCCAATATGTAATAGACAAAACCTACTCCTTGCTCAGAGAACTGGACTCAACACGTCCTATTCACCGCACAAGAATATATCTGACTACTAATAATCTTAAAACCTATGTATTGATATCTCTCTGTTAGTGTGTCAAGTGGGTGTAAAGCTGCATAAACACAGCATTGAAAAGCAGCTAAACCCCATTATAAAAATAAATTACTTTGAAAAACCCATGAAACAAAGACAGTGAAAGAGAGAGAAATTCTTACACAATGCGTTCAGGGGCTGTGATGCAACCTGGATTGACCATATCTAGACCCACAGCTGGATGAGACATAAGGGTGGATACTCTTGGGGCTGAGAGGTTTGGTGAGGTTGGGTGAGCAAACGCAGACCCTTTAAAGTAATACTGCGTGGTACCCATCGCATGGGTCCCAAATCTCCAGGTTCAAGGGCATCTTCCTACATCGAAAACATGCATGAGAAAACAAAAAGATGGTACACCATGTGATGGGGAAAGGTTTCTAAAACGCACCTCATTTCTCTTCTCCTTGTGCCCGGGTTCGCCATTCCAGCCGCTTTACTAACAATCTCCCTACTTGGAGCATCAGCACCTTTAACCTCCTGTTCTGTACAGGTTGCAATTTGTCCTGTGGATGAACGGGTACACGGGGAAGCAGTGAGAGACTAGCTCTTGGTGTTGGGACAGGCACAGGTCACTCTATTTTCCCATCAGGAAGAAGAATTAACCACAGGCTAATCATCGCCCCCGAAAGCAGAACAGGGCCTGAAGCCATCCTGCGCTTTTGCGGCCAGCTCCCAAAAAAGCGAGTTGTAAAATGGAGCTTCAGGGCACTGCAATTCACAAACCTGCAGAGTTATAAATGATAACTCTCGTCCACAAATATATTGAGGGAAGGCAAAGAAGAGGATTTGAAATCAAGGCCGAATTGCAGGAAACAGATTTCAGGAGGTAGATTCGAATCGCCTTTAAAGCACATGAAAAGCGGCAAAACGTTGACAATGATGCCCTTGGCCAAAAAGGGCGTATGCGTTTTTTCCTGAATATATTCAGGAAAAAACGCATACGCCCTTTTTGGCCAAACAAGCAACCTGCAAAGGTAAATCAGGGCTACAAAGAAGACTCGCTACCCATCGGTCAAAAGGGCCATGCTGAATAAAGTCTCAAAACCAGAAATGCAGGACAGGCCATGGAGAAATGGGAGCCTTGCTACACTGATTGGCGGGATGTAAATTGCCAACAGCCACTCTGGAGAAGTGTACGGTGTGTCCTGAAACATCTAAAAAACACAGCTTAGAGAGCATAGGGCACTTCCACTCATGGGGGTATAAATTGGGAAAATGAAAAATCAGCAAGACACAAGCAGCCCAAAGTTTAGGGCTGCTCTGTTGACAAGGACCTCCACTTCATTCCACCTTCAATATCCCAGGAAAGAGAAAAATGGATAAAGAAGTTGTGGTCCTTATGTACAATGGAATATCACTCAGCCATGAAATCAATGTCATAAGGCTAGTAGGAGCATGATGAGTGGATTTAGGTACGACGATTCTAAGTGAAATAAGTCACACAGAAAAGGACACTTCTCATAAGGTATCACTTATAGAGGGAATATAAAAAGCGTCACACTTGAACTGAATTACAAAACAGAACAGAGTCACACATGCAGAAAACACACTATGGCTGCTTAACGGGAAAGGTGAGGTGGGGTGATACATAAAACAAGGGTTTCAAATTAGCTCAGATACCGTTCCATAAACCCAATATGTAATAGACAAGACCTACTCCTCGCTCAGAGAACTGGACTCAACACACCCTATTCACCGCACAAGAATATAGCTGACTAGTAATAATCTTAAAACCTATGTATTGATATCTCTCTGTTAGTGTGTCAAGTGGGTGTAAAGCGGCATAAACACAGCAGTGAAAAGCAGCTAAACCCCATTATAAAAATAAATTACTTCGAAAAACCCATGAAACAAAGACAGTGAAAGAGAGAGAAATTCTTACACAATGCGTTCAGGGGCTGTGATGCAACCTGGATTGACCATATCTAGACCCACAGCTGGATGAGACATAAGGGTGGACACTCTTGGGGCTGAGAGGTTTGGTGAGGTTGGGTGAGCTAACGCAGACCCTTTAAAGTACTAGTGCGTGGTTCCCATCCCATGGGACCCAAATCTCCAGGTTCAAGGGCATCTTCCTACATCGAAAACATGCATGAGAAAACAAAAAGATGGTACACCATGTGATGGGGAAAGGTTTCTAAAACGCACCTCATTTCTCTTCTACTTGTGCCCGGGGTCGCCATTCCAGCCGCTTTACTAACAATCTCCCTACTTGGAGCATCAGCACCTTTAACCTCCTGTTCTGTACAGGTTGCAATTTGTCCTGAGGATGAACGGGTACACGGGGAACCAGTGAGAGACTAGCTCTTGGTGTTGGGACAGGCACAGGTCACTCTATTTTCCCATCAGGAAGAAGAATTAACCACAGGCTAATCATCGCCCCCGAAAGCAGAACAGGGCCTGAAGCCATCCTGCGTTTTTGAGGCCAGCTCCCAAAAAAGCGAGTTGTAAAATGGAGCTTCAGGGCACTGCAATTCACAAACCTGCAGAGTTATAAATGATAACTCTCGTCCACAAATATATTGAGGGAAGGCAAAGAAGAGGATTTGAAATCAAGGCAGAATTGCAGGAAACAGATTTCAGGAGGTAGATTCGAATCGCCTTTAAAGCACATGAAAAGCGGCAAAACGTTGACAATGATGCCCTTGGCCAAAAAGGGCGTATGCGTTTTTTCCTGAATATATTCAGGAAAAAACGCATACGCCCTTTTTGGCCAACCAAGCAACCTGGAAAGGCAAATCAGGGCTACAAAGAAGACTCGCTACCCATCGGTCAAAAGGGCCATGCTGAATAAAGTCTCAAAACCAGAAATGCAGGACAGGCCATGGAGAAATGGGAGCCTTGCTACACTGATGGGCGGGATGTAAATTGCCAACAGCCACTCTGGAGAAGTGTACGGTGTGTCCTGAAACATCTAAAAAACACAGCTTAGAGAGCATAGGGCACTTCCACTCATGGGGGTATAAATTGGGAAAATGAAAAATCAGCAAGACACAAGCAGCCCAAAGTTTAGGGCTGCTCTGTTGACAAGGACCTCCACTTCATTCCACCTTCAATATCCCAGGAAAGAGAAAAATGGATAAAGAAGTTGTGGTCCTTATGTACAATGGAATATCACTCAGCCATGAAATCAATGTCATAAGGCTAGTAGCAGCATGATGAGTGGATTTAGGTACGACGATTCTAAGTGAAATAAGTCACACAGAAAAGGACACTTCTCATAAGGTATCACTTATAGAGGGAATGTAAAAAGCGTCACACTTGAACTGAATTACAAAACAGAACAGAGTCACACATGCAGAAAACACACTATGGCTGCTTAACGGGAAAGGTGAGGTGGGGTGATACATAAAACAAGGGTTTCAAATTAGTTCAGATACCGTTCCATAAACCCAATATGTAATAGACAAGACCTACTCCTTGCTCAGAGAACTGGACTCAACACACCCTATTCACCGCACAAGAATATAGCTGACTAGTAATAATCTTAAAACCTATGTATTGATATCTCTCTGTTAGTGTGTCAAGTGGGTGTAAAGCGGCGTAAACACAGCAGTGAAAAGTAGCTAAACCCCATTATAAAAATAAATTACTTTTACAAACCCATGAAACAAAGACAATGAAAGAGAGAGAAATTCTTACACAATGCGTTCAGGGGCTGTGATGCAACCTGGATTGACCATATCTAGACCCACAGCTGGATGAGACAAAAGGGTGGACACTCTTGGGGCTGAGAGGTTTGGTGAGGTTGGGTGAGCAAACGCAGACCCTTTAAAGTAATACTGCGTGGTACCCATCGCATGCGTCCCAAATCTCCAGGTTCAAGGGCATCTTCCTACATCGAAAACATGCATGAGAAAACAAAAAGATGGTACACCATGTGATGGGGAAAGGTTTCTAAAACGCACCTCATTTCTCTTCTCCTTGTGCCCGGGTTCGTCATTCCAGCCGCTTTACTAACAATCTCCCTACTTGGAGCATCAGCACCTTTAACCTCCTGTTCTGTACAGGTTGCAATTTGTCCTGAGGATGAACGGGTACACGGGGAACCAGTGAGAGACTAGCTCTTGGTGTTGGGACAGGCACAGGTCACTCTATTTTCCCATCAGGAAGAAGAATTAACCACAGGCTAATCATCGCCCCCGAAAGCAGAACAGGGCCTGAAGCCATCCTGCGCTTTTGAGGCCAGCTCCCAAAAAAGCGAGTTGTAAAATGGAGCTTCAGGGCACTGCAATTAACAAACCTGCAGAGTTATAAATGATAACTCTCGTCCACAAATATATTGAGGGAAGGCAAAGAAGAGGATTTGAAATCAAGGCAGAATTGCAGGAAACAGATTTCAGGAGGTAGATTCGAATCGCCTTTAAAGCACATGAAAAGCGGCAAAACGTTGACAATGATGCCCTTGGCCAAAAAGGGCGTATGCGTTTTTTCCTGAATATATTCAGGAAAAAACGCATACGCCCTTTTTGGCCAACAAAGCAACCTGGAAAGGTAAATCAGGGCTACAAAGAAGACTCGCTACCCATCGGTCAAAAGGGCCATGCTGAATAAAGTCTCAAAACCAGAAATGCAGGACAGGCCATGGAGAAATGGGAGCCTTGCTACACTGATGGGCGGGATGTAAATTGCCAACAGCCACTCTGGAGAAGTGTACGGTGTGTCCTGAAACATCTAAAAAACACAGCTTAGAGAGCATAGGGCACTTCCACTCATGGGGGTATAAATTGGGAAAATGAAAAATCAGCAAGACACAAGCAGCCCAAAGTTTAGGGCTGCTCTGTTGACAAGGACCTCCACTTCATTTCACCTTCAATATCCCAGGAAAGAGAAAAATGGATAAAGAAGTTGTGGTCCTTATGTACAATGGAATATCACTCAGCCATGAAATCAATGTCATAAGGCTAGTAGCAGCATGATGAGTGGATTTAGGTACGACGATTCTAAGTGAAATAAGTCACACAGAAAAGGACACTTCTCATAAGGTATCACTTATAGAGGGAAGGTCAAAACCGTTACACTTGAACTGAATTACAAAACAGAACAGAGTCACACATGCAGAAAACACACTATGGCTACTTAACGGGAAAGGTGAGGTGGGGTGATACATAAAACAAGGGTTTCAAATTAGCTCAGATACCGTTCCATAAACCCAATATGTAATAGACAAAACCTACTCCTTGCTCAGAGAACTGGACTCAACACGTCCTATTCACCGCACAAGAATATATCTGACTAGTAATAATCTTAAAACCTATGTATTGATATCTCTCTGTTAGTGTGTCAAGTGGGTGTAAAGCGGCATAAACACAGCAGTGAAAAGCAGCTAAACCCCATTATAAAAATAAATTACTTCGAAAAACCCATGAAACAAAGACAGTGAAAGAGAGAGAAATTCTTACACAATGCGTTCAGGGGCTGTGATGCAACCTGGATTGACCATATCTAGACTCACAGCTGGATGAGACATAAGGGTGGACACTCTTGGGGCTGAGAGCTTTGGTGAGGTTGGGTGAGCAAACGCAGACCCTTTAAAGTAATACTGCGTGGTACCCATCGCATGCGTCCCAAATCTCCAGGTTCAAGGGGATCTTCCTACATCGAAATCATGCATGAGAAAACAAAAAGATGGTACACCATGTGATGGGGAAAGGTTTCTGAAACGCACCTCATTTCTCTTCTCCTTGTGCCCGGGTTCGCCATTCCAGCCGCTTTACTAACAATCTCCCTACTTGGAGCATCAGCACCTTTAACCTCCTGTTCCGTACAGGTTGCAATTTGTCCTGAGGATGAACGGGTAGTCGGGGAACCAGTGAGAGACTAGCTCTTGGTGTTGGGACAGGCACAGGTCACTCTATTTTCCCATCAGGAAGAAGAATTAACCACAGGCTCATCCTCCCCCCCGGAAGCAGAACAGGGCCTGAAGCCATCCTGCGCTTTTGAGGCCAGCTCCCAAAAAAGCGAGATGTAAAATGGAGCTTCAGGGCACTGCAATTCACAAACCTGAAGAGTTATAAATGATAATTCTCGTCCACAAATATATTGAGGGAAGGCAAAGAAGAGGATTTGAAATCAAGGCCGAATTGCAGGAAACAGATTTCAGGAGGTAGATTCGAATCGCCTTTAAAGCACATGAAAAGCGGCAAAACGTTGACAATGATGCCCTTGGCCAAAAAGGGCGTATGCGTTTTTTCCTGAATATATTCAGGAAAAAACGCATACGCCCTTTTTGGCCAAACAAGCAACCTGGAAAGGTAAATCAGGGCTACAAAGAAGACTCGCTACCCATCGGTCAAAAGGGCCATGCTGAATAAAGTCTCAAAACCAGAAATGCAGGACAGGCCATGGAGAAATGGGAGCCTTGCTACACTGATGGGCGGGATGTAAATTGCCAACAGCCACTCTGGAGAAGTGTACGGTGTGTCCTGAAACATCTAAAAAACACAGCTTAGAGAGCATAGGGCACTTCCACTCATGGGGGTATAAATTGGGAAAATGAAAAATCAGCAAGACACAAGCAGCCCAAAGTTTAGGGCTGCTCTGTTGACAAGGACCTCCACTTCATTCCACCTTCAATATCCCAGGAAAGAGAAAAATGGATAAAGAAGTTGTGGTCCTTATGTACAATGGAATATCACTCAGCCATGAAATCAATGTCATAAGGCTAGTAGCAGCATGATGAGTGGATTTAGGTACGACGATTCTAAGTGAAATAAGTCACACAGAAAAGGACACTTCTCATAAGGTATCACTTATAGAGGGAATGTCAAAACCGTTACACTTGAACTGAATTACAAAACAGAACAGAGTCACACATGCAGAAAACACACTATGGCTGCTTAACGGGAAAGGTGAGGTGGGGTGATACATAAAACAAGGGTTTCAAATTAGCTCAGATACCGTTCCATAAACCCAATATGTAATAGACAAGACCTACTCCTTGCTCAGAGAACTGGACTCAACACACCCTATTCACCGCACAAGAATATATCTGACTAGTAATAATCTTAAAACCTATGTATTGATATCTCTCTGTTAGTGTGTCAAGTGGGTGTAAAGCGGCATAAACACAGCAGTGAAAAGCAGCTAAACCCCATTATAAAAATAAATTACTTTGAAAAACCCATGAAACAAAGACAGTGAAAGAGAGAGAAATTCTTACACAATGCGTTCAGGGGCTGTGATGCAACCTGGATTGACCATATCTAGACCCACAGCTGGATGAGACATAAGGGTGGACACTCTTGGGGCTGAGAGGTTTGGTGAGGTTGGGTGAGCAAACGCAGACCCTTTAAAGTAATACTGCGTGGTACCCATCGCATGCGTCCCAAATCTCCAGGTTCAAGGGCATCTTCCTACATCGAAAACATGCATGAGAAAACAAAAAGATGGTACACCATGTGATGGGGAAAGGTTTCTAAAACGCACCTCATTTCTCTTCTCCTTGTGCCCGGGTTCGTCATTCCAGCCGCTTTACTAACAATCTGCCTACTTGGAGCATCAGCACCTTTAACCTCCTGTTCTGTACAGGTTGCAATTTGTCCTGAGGATGAACGGGTACACGGGGAACCAGTGAGAGACTAGCTCTTGGTGTTGGGACAGGCACAGGTCACTCTATTTTCCCATCAGGAAGAAGAATTAACCACAGGCTAATCATCGCCCCCGAAAGCAGAACAGGGCCTGAAGCCATCCTGCGCTTTTGAGGCCAGCTCCCAAAAAAGCGAGTTGTAAAATGGAGCTTCAGGGCACTGCAATTCACAAACCTGCAGAGTTATAAATGATAACTCTCGTCCACAAATATATTGAGGGAAGGCAAAGAAGAGGATTTGAAATCAAGGCAGAATTGCAGGAAACAGATTTCAGGAGGTAGATTCGAATCGCCTTTAAAGCACATGAAAAGCGGCAAAACGTTGACAATGATGCCCTTGGCCAAAAAGGGCGTATGCGTTTTTTCCTGAATATATTCAGGAAAAAACGCATACGCCCTTTTTGGCCAACAAAGCAACCTGGAAAGGTAAATCAGGGCTACAAAGAAGACTCGCTACCCATCGGTCAAAAGGGCCATGCTGAATAAAGTCTCAAAACCAGAAATGCAGGACAGGCCATGGAGAAATGGGAGCCTTGCTACACTGATGGGCGGGATGTAAATTGCCAACAGCCACTCTGGAGAAGTGTACGGTGTGTCCTGAAACATCTAAAAAACACAGCTTAGAGAGCATAGGGCACTTCCACTCATGGGGGTATAAATTGGGAAAATGAAAAATCAGCAAGACACAAGCAGCCCAAAGTTTAGGGCTGCTCTGTTGACAAGGACCTCCACTTCATTTCACCTTCAATATCCCAGGAAAGAGAAAAATGGATAAAGAAGTTGTGGTCCTTATGTACAATGGAATATCACTCAGCCATGAAATCAATGTCATAAGGCTAGTAGCAGCATGATGAGTGGATTTAGGTACGACGATTCTAAGTGAAATAAGTCACACAGAAAAGGACACTTCTCATAAGGTATCACTTATAGAGGGAAGGTCAAAACCGTTACACTTGAACTGAATTACAAAACAGAACAGAGTCACACATGCAGAAAACACACTATGGCTACTTAACGGGAAAGGTGAGGTGGGGTGATACATAAAACAAGGGTTTCAAATTAGCTCAGATACCGTTCCATAAACCCAATATGTAATAGACAAAACCTACTCCTTGCTCAGAGAACTGGACTCAACACGTCCTATTCACCGCACAAGAATATATCTGACTAGTAATAATCTTAAAACCTATGTATTGATATCTCTCTGTTAGTGTGTCAAGTGGGTGTAAAGCGGCATAAACACAGCAGTGAAAAGCAGCTAAACCCCATTATAAAAATAAATTACTTCGAAAAACCCATGAAACAAAGACAGTGAAAGAGAGAGAAATTCTTACACAATGCGTTCAGGGGCTGTGATGCAACCTGGATTGACCATATCTAGACTCACAGCTGGATGAGACATAAGGGTGGACACTCTTGGGGCTGAGAGCTTTGGTGAGGTTGGGTGAGCAAACGCAGACCCTTTAAAGTAATACTGCGTGGTACCCATCGCATGCGTCCCAAATCTCCAGGTTCAAGGGGATCTTCCTACATCGAAATCATGCATGAGAAAACAAAAAGATGGTACACCATGTGATGGGGAAAGGTTTCTGAAACGCACCTCATTTCTCTTCTCCTTGTGCCCGGGTTCGCCATTCCAGCCGCTTTACTAACAATCTCCCTACTTGGAGCATCAGCACCTTTAACCTCCTGTTCCGTACAGGTTGCAATTTGTCCTGAGGATGAACGGGTAGTCGGGGAACCAGTGAGAGACTAGCTCTTGGTGTTGGGACAGGCACAGGTCACTCTATTTTCCCATCAGGAAGAAGAATTAACCACAGGCTCATCCTCCCCCCCGGAAGCAGAACAGGGCCTGAAGCCATCCTGCGCTTTTGAGGCCAGCTCCCAAAAAAGCGAGATGTAAAATGGAGCTTCAGGGCACTGCAATTCACAAACCTGAAGAGTTATAAATGATAATTCTCGTCCACAAATATATTGAGGGAAGGCAAAGAAGAGGATTTGAAATCAAGGCCGAATTGCAGGAAACAGATTTCAGGAGGTAGATTCGAATCGCCTTTAAAGCACATGAAAAGCGGCAAAACGTTGACAATGATGCCCTTGGCCAAAAAGGGCGTATGCGTTTTTTCCTGAATATATTCAGGAAAAAACGCATACGCCCTTTTTGGCCAAACAAGCAACCTGGAAAGGTAAATCAGGGCTACAAAGAAGACTCGCTACCCATCGGTCAAAAGGGCCATGCTGAATAAAGTCTCAAAACCAGAAATGCAGGACAGGCCATGGAGAAATGGGAGCCTTGCTACACTGATGGGCGGGATGTAAATTGCCAACAGCCACTCTGGAGAAGTGTACGGTGTGTCCTGAAACATCTAAAAAACACAGCTTAGAGAGCATAGGGCACTTCCACTCATGGGGGTATAAATTGGGAAAATGAAAAATCAGCAAGACACAAGCAGCCCAAAGTTTAGGGCTGCTCTGTTGACAAGGACCTCCACTTCATTCCACCTTCAATATCCCAGGAAAGAGAAAAATGGATAAAGAAGTTGTGGTCCTTATGTACAATGGAATATCACTCAGCCATGAAATCAATGTCATAAGGCTAGTAGCAGCATGATGAGTGGATTTAGGTACGACGATTCTAAGTGAAATAAGTCACACAGAAAAGGACACTTCTCATAAGGTATCACTTATAGAGGGAATGTCAAAACCGTTACACTTGAACTGAATTACAAAACAGAACAGAGTCACACATGCAGAAAACACACTATGGCTGCTTAACGGGAAAGGTGAGGTGGGGTGATACATAAAACAAGGGTTTCAAATTAGCTCAGATACCGTTCCATAAACCCAATATGTAATAGACAAGACCTACTCCTTGCTCAGAGAACTGGACTCAACACACCCTATTCACCGCACAAGAATATATCTGACTAGTAATAATCTTAAAACCTATGTATTGATATCTCTCTGTTAGTGTGTCAAGTGGGTGTAAAGCGGCATAAACACAGCAGTGAAAAGCAGCTAAACCCCATTATAAAAATAAATTACTTTTACAAACCCATGAAACAAAGACAGTGAAAGAGAGAGAAATTCTTACACAATGCGTTCAGGGGCTGTGATGCAACCTGGATTGACCATATCTAGACCCACAGCTGGATGAGACATAAGGGTGGACACTCTTGGGGCTGAGAGGTTTGGTGAGGTTGGGTGAGCAAACGCAGACCCTTTAAAGTAATACTGCGTGGTACCCATCGCATGGGTCACAAATCTCCAGGTTCAAGGGCATCTTCCTACATCGAAAACATGCATGAGAAAACAAAAAGATGGTACACCATGTGATGGGGAAAGGTTTCTAAAACGCACCTCATTTCTCTTCTCCTTGTGCCCGGGTTCGCCATTCCAGCCGCTTTACTAACAATCTCCCTACTTGGAGCATCAGCACCTTTAACCTCCTGTTCTGTACAGGTTGCAATTTTTCCTGAGGATGAACGGGTACACGGGGAACCAGTGAGAGACTAGCTCTTGGTGTTGGGACAGGCACAGGTCACTCTATTTTCCCATCAGGAAGAAGAATTAACCACAGGCTAATCATCGCCCCCGAAAGCAGAACAGGGCCTGAAGCCATCCTGCGCTTTTGCGGCCAGCTCCCAAAAAAGCGAGTTGTAAAATGGAGCTTCAGGGCACTGCAATTCACAAACCTGCAGAGTTATAAATGATAACTCTCGTCCACAAATATATTGAGGGAAGGCAAAGAAGAGGATTTGTAATCAAGGCCGAATTGCAGGAAACAGATTTCAGGAGGTAGATTCGAATCGCCTTTAAAGCACATGAAAAGCGGCAAAACGTTGACAATGATGCCCTTGGCCAAAAAGGGCGTATGCGTTTTTTCCTGAATATATTCAGGAAAAAACGCATACGCCCTTTTTGGCCAACAAAGCAACCTGGAAAGGTAAATCAGGGCTACAAAGAAGACTCGCTACCCATCGGTCAAAAGGGCCATGCTGAATAAAGTCTCAAAACCAGAAATGCAGGACAGGCCATGGAGAAATGGGAGCCTTGCTACACTGATGGGCGGGATGTAAATTGCCAACAGCCACTCTGGAGAAGTGTACGGTGTGTCCTGAAACATCTAAAAAACACAGCTTAGAGAGCATAGGGCACTTCCACTCATGGGGGTATAAATTGGGAAAATGAAAAATCAGCAAGACACAAGCACCCCAAAGTTTAGGGCTGCTCTGTTGACAAGGACCTCCACTTCATTCCACCTTCAATATCCCAGGAAAGAGAAAAATGGATAAAGAAGTTGTGGTCCTTATGTACAATGGAATATCACTCAGCCATGAAATCAATGTCATAAGGCTAGTAGCAGCATGATGAGTGGATTTAGGTACGACGATTCTAAGTGAAATAAGTCACACAGAAAAGGACACTTCTCATAAGGTATCACTTATAGAGGGAATGTCAAAACCGTTACACTTGAACTGAATTACAAAACAGAACAGAGTCACACATGCAGAAAACACACTATGGCTGCTTAACGGGAAAGGTGAGGTGGGGTGATACATAAAACAAGGGTTTCAAATTAGCTCAGATACCGTTCCATAAACCCAATATGTAATAGACAAGACCTACTCCTTGCTCAGAGAACTGGACTCAACACGTCCTATTCACCGCAGAAGAATATATCTGACTAGTAATAATCTTAAAACCTATGTATTGATATCTCTCTGTTAGTGTGTCAAGTGGGTGTAAAGCGGCATAAACACAGCAGTGAAAAGCAGCTAAACCCCATTATAAAAATAAATTACTTCGAAAAACCCATGAAACAAAGACAGTGAAAGAGAGAGAAATTCTTACACAATGCGTTCAGGGGCTGTGATGCAACCTGGATTGACCATATCTAGACCCACAGCTGGATGAGACATAAGGGTGGACACTCTTGGGGCTGAGAGGTTTGGTGAGGTTGGGTGAGCAAACGCAGACCCTTTAAAGTAATACTGCGTGGTACCCATCGCATGCGTCCCAAATCTCCAGGTTCAAGGGGATCTTCCTACATCGAAATCATGCATGAGAAAACAAAAAGATGGTACACCATGTGATGGGGAAAGGTTTCTGAAACGCACCTCATTTCTCTTCTCCTTGTGCCCGGGTTCGCCATTCCAGCCGCTTTACTAACAATCTCCCTACTTGGAGCATCAGCACCTTTAACCTCCTGTTCCGTACAGGTTGCAATTTGTCCTGAGGATGAACGGGTAGTCGGGGAACCAGTGAGAGACTAGCTCTTGGTGTTGGGACAGGCACAGGTCACTCTATTTTCCCATCAGGAAGAAGAATTAACCACAGGCTCATCCTCCCCCCCGGAAGCAGAACAGGGCCTGAAGCCATCCTGCGCTTTTGAGGCCAGCTCCCAAAAAAGCGAGATGTAAAATGGAGCTTCAGGGCACTGCAATTCACAAACCTGAAGAGTTATAAATGATAATTCTCGTCCACAAATATATTGAGGGAAGGCAAAGAAGAGGATTTGAAATCAAGGCCGAATTGCAGGAAACAGATTTCAGGAGGTAGATTCGAATCGCCTTTAAAGCACATGAAAAGCGGCAAAACGTTGACAATGATGCCCTTGGCCAAAAAGGGCGTATGCGTTTTTTCCTGAATATATTCAGGAAAAAACGCATACGCCCTTTTTGGCCAAACAAGCAACCTGGAAAGGTAAATCAGGGCTACAAAGAAGACTCGCTACCCATCGGTCAAAAGGGCCATGCTGAATAAAGTCTCAAAACCAGAAATGCAGGACAGGCCATGGAGAAATGGGAGCCTTGCTACACTGATGGGCGGGATGTAAATTGCCAACAGCCACTCTGGAGAAGTGTACGGTGTGTCCTGAAACATCTAAAAAACACAGCTTAGAGAGCATAGGGCACTTCCACTCATGGGGGTATAAATTGGGAAAATGAAAAATCAGCAAGACACAAGCAGCCCAAAGTTTAGGGCTGCTCTGTTGACAAGGACCTCCACTTCATTCCACCTTCAATATCCCAGGAAAGAGAAAAATGGATAAAGAAGTTGTGGTCCTTATGTACAATGGAATATCACTCAGCCATGAAATCAATGTCATAAGGCTAGTAGCAGCATGATGAGTGGATTTAGGTACGACGATTCTAAGTGAAATAAGTCACACAGAAAAGGACACTTCTCATAAGGTATCACTTATAGAGGGAATGTCAAAACCGTTACACTTGAACTGAATTACAAAACAGAACAGAGTCACACATGCAGAAAACACACTATGGCTGCTTAACGGGAAAGGTGAGGTGGGGTGATACATAAAACAAGGGTTTCAAATTAGCTCAGATACCGTTCCATAAACCCAATATGTAATAGACAAGACCTACTCCTTGCTCAGAGAACTGGACTCAACACACCCTATTCACCGCACAAGAATATATCTGACTAGTAATAATCTTAAAACCTATGTATTGATATCTCTCTGTTAGTGTGTCAAGTGGGTGTAAAGCGGCATAAACACAGCAGTGAAAAGCAGCTAAACCCCATTATAAAAATAAATTACTTTGAAAAACCCATGAAACAAAGACAGTGAAAGAGAGAGAAATTCTTACACAATGCGTTCAGGGGCTGTGATGCAACCTGGATTGACCATATCTAGACCCACAGCTGGATGAGACATAAGGGTGGACACTCTTGGGGCTGAGAGGTTTGGTGAGGTTGGGTGAGCAAACGCAGACCCTTTAAAGTAATACTGCGTGGTACCCATCGCATGCGTCCCAAATCTCCAGGTTCAAGGGCATCTTCCTACATCGAAAACATGCATGAGAAAACAAAAAGATGGTACACCATGTGATGGGGAAAGGTTTCTAAAACGCACCTCATTTCTCTTCTCCTTGTGCCCGGGTTCGTCATTCCAGCCGCTTTACTAACAATCTGCCTACTTGGAGCATCAGCACCTTTAACCTCCTGTTCTGTACAGGTTGCAATTTGTCCTGAGGATGAACGGGTACACGGGGAACCAGTGAGAGACTAGCTCTTGGTGTTGGGACAGGCACAGGTCACTCTATTTTCCCATCAGGAAGAAGAATTAACCACAGGCTAATCATCGCCCCCGAAAGCAGAACAGGGCCTGAAGCCATCCTGCGCTTTTGAGGCCAGCTCCCAAAAAAGCGAGTTGTAAAATGGAGCTTCAGGGCACTGCAATTCACAAACCTGCAGAGTTATAAATGATAACTCTCGTCCACAAATATATTGAGGGAAGGCAAAGAAGAGGATTTGAAATCAAGGCAGAATTGCAGGAAACAGATTTCAGGAGGTAGATTCGAATCGCCTTTAAAGCACATGAAAAGCGGCAAAACGTTGACAATGATGCCCTTGGCCAAAAAGGGCGTATGCGTTTTTTCCTGAATATATTCAGGAAAAAACGCATACGCCCTTTTTGGCCAACAAAGCAACCTGGAAAGGTAAATCAGGGCTACAAAGAAGACTCGCTACCCATCGGTCAAAAGGGCCATGCTGAATAAAGTCTCAAAACCAGAAATGCAGGACAGGCCATGGAGAAATGGGAGCCTTGCTACACTGATGGGCGGGATGTAAATTGCCAACAGCCACTCTGGAGAAGTGTACGGTGTGTCCTGAAACATCTAAAAAACACAGCTTAGAGAGCATAGGGCACTTCCACTCATGGGGGTATAAATTGGGAAAATGAAAAATCAGCAAGACACAAGCAGCCCAAAGTTTAGGGCTGCTCTGTTGACAAGGACCTCCACTTCATTTCACCTTCAATATCCCAGGAAAGAGAAAAATGGATAAAGAAGTTGTGGTCCTTATGTACAATGGAATATCACTCAGCCATGAAATCAATGTCATAAGGCTAGTAGCAGCATGATGAGTGGATTTAGGTACGACGATTCTAAGTGAAATAAGTCACACAGAAAAGGACACTTCTCATAAGGTATCACTTATAGAGGGAAGGTCAAAACCGTTACACTTGAACTGAATTACAAAACAGAACAGAGTCACACATGCAGAAAACACACTATGGCTACTTAACGGGAAAGGTGAGGTGGGGTGATACATAAAACAAGGGTTTCAAATTAGCTCAGATACCGTTCCATAAACCCAATATGTAATAGACAAAACCTACTCCTTGCTCAGAGAACTGGACTCAACACGTCCTATTCACCGCACAAGAATATATCTGACTAGTAATAATCTTAAAACCTATGTATTGATATCTCTCTGTTAGTGTGTCAAGTGGGTGTAAAGCGGCATAAACACAGCAGTGAAAAGCAGCTAAACCCCATTATAAAAATAAATTACTTCGAAAAACCCATGAAACAAAGACAGTGAAAGAGAGAGAAATTCTTACACAATGCGTTCAGGGGCTGTGATGCAACCTGGATTGACCATATCTAGACTCACAGCTGGATGAGACATAAGGGTGGACACTCTTGGGGCTGAGAGCTTTGGTGAGGTTGGGTGAGCAAACGCAGACCCTTTAAAGTAATACTGCGTGGTACCCATCGCATGCGTCCCAAATCTCCAGGTTCAAGGGGATCTTCCTACATCGAAATCATGCATGAGAAAACAAAAAGATGGTACACCATGTGATGGGGAAAGGTTTCTGAAACGCACCTCATTTCTCTTCTCCTTGTGCCCGGGTTCGCCATTCCAGCCGCTTTACTAACAATCTCCCTACTTGGAGCATCAGCACCTTTAACCTCCTGTTCCGTACAGGTTGCAATTTGTCCTGAGGATGAACGGGTAGTCGGGGAACCAGTGAGAGACTAGCTCTTGGTGTTGGGACAGGCACAGGTCACTCTATTTTCCCATCAGGAAGAAGAATTAACCACAGGCTCATCCTCCCCCCCGGAAGCAGAACAGGGCCTGAAGCCATCCTGCGCTTTTGAGGCCAGCTCCCAAAAAAGCGAGATGTAAAATGGAGCTTCAGGGCACTGCAATTCACAAACCTGAAGAGTTATAAATGATAATTCTCGTCCACAAATATATTGAGGGAAGGCAAAGAAGAGGATTTGAAATCAAGGCCGAATTGCAGGAAACAGATTTCAGGAGGTAGATTCGAATCGCCTTTAAAGCACATGAAAAGCGGCAAAACGTTGACAATGATGCCCTTGGCCAAAAAGGGCGTATGCGTTTTTTCCTGAATATATTCAGGAAAAAACGCATACGCCCTTTTTGGCCAAACAAGCAACCTGGAAAGGTAAATCAGGGCTACAAAGAAGACTCGCTACCCATCGGTCAAAAGGGCCATGCTGAATAAAGTCTCAAAACCAGAAATGCAGGACAGGCCATGGAGAAATGGGAGCCTTGCTACACTGATGGGCGGGATGTAAATTGCCAACAGCCACTCTGGAGAAGTGTACGGTGTGTCCTGAAACATCTAAAAAACACAGCTTAGAGAGCATAGGGCACTTCCACTCATGGGGGTATAAATTGGGAAAATGAAAAATCAGCAAGACACAAGCAGCCCAAAGTTTAGGGCTGCTCTGTTGACAAGGACCTCCACTTCATTCCACCTTCAATATCCCAGGAAAGAGAAAAATGGATAAAGAAGTTGTGGTCCTTATGTACAATGGAATATCACTCAGCCATGAAATCAATGTCATAAGGCTAGTAGCAGCATGATGAGTGGATTTAGGTACGACGATTCTAAGTGAAATAAGTCACACAGAAAAGGACACTTCTCATAAGGTATCACTTATAGAGGGAATGTCAAAACCGTTACACTTGAACTGAATTACAAAACAGAACAGAGTCACACATGCAGAAAACACACTATGGCTGCTTAACGGGAAAGGTGAGGTGGGGTGATACATAAAACAAGGGTTTCAAATTAGCTCAGATACCGTTCCATAAACCCAATATGTAATAGACAAGACCTACTCCTTGCTCAGAGAACTGGACTCAACACACCCTATTCACCGCACAAGAATATATCTGACTAGTAATAATCTTAAAACCTATGTATTGATATCTCTCTGTTAGTGTGTCAAGTGGGTGTAAAGCGGCATAAACACAGCAGTGAAAAGCAGCTAAACCCCATTATAAAAATAAATTACTTTTACAAACCCATGAAACAAAGACAGTGAAAGAGAGAGAAATTCTTACACAATGCGTTCAGGGGCTGTGATGCAACCTGGATTGACCATATCTAGACCCACAGCTGGATGAGACATAAGGGTGGACACTCTTGGGGCTGAGAGGTTTGGTGAGGTTGGGTGAGCAAACGCAGACCCTTTAAAGTAATACTGCGTGGTACCCATCGCATGGGTCACAAATCTCCAGGTTCAAGGGCATCTTCCTACATCGAAAACATGCATGAGAAAACAAAAAGATGGTACACCATGTGATGGGGAAAGGTTTCTAAAACGCACCTCATTTCTCTTCTCCTTGTGCCCGGGTTCGCCATTCCAGCCGCTTTACTAACAATCTCCCTACTTGGAGCATCAGCACCTTTAACCTCCTGTTCTGTACAGGTTGCAATTTTTCCTGAGGATGAACGGGTACACGGGGAACCAGTGAGAGACTAGCTCTTGGTGTTGGGACAGGCACAGGTCACTCTATTTTCCCATCAGGAAGAAGAATTAACCACAGGCTAATCATCGCCCCCGAAAGCAGAACAGGGCCTGAAGCCATCCTGCGCTTTTGCGGCCAGCTCCCAAAAAAGCGAGTTGTAAAATGGAGCTTCAGGGCACTGCAATTCACAAACCTGCAGAGTTATAAATGATAACTCTCGTCCACAAATATATTGAGGGAAGGCAAAGAAGAGGATTTGTAATCAAGGCCGAATTGCAGGAAACAGATTTCAGGAGGTAGATTCGAATCGCCTTTAAAGCACATGAAAAGCGGCAAAACGTTGACAATGATGCCCTTGGCCAAAAAGGGCGTATGCGTTTTTTCCTGAATATATTCAGGAAAAAACGCATACGCCCTTTTTGGCCAACAAAGCAACCTGGAAAGGTAAATCAGGGCTACAAAGAAGACTCGCTACCCATCGGTCAAAAGGGCCATGCTGAATAAAGTCTCAAAACCAGAAATGCAGGACAGGCCATGGAGAAATGGGAGCCTTGCTACACTGATGGGCGGGATGTAAATTGCCAACAGCCACTCTGGAGAAGTGTACGGTGTGTCCTGAAACATCTAAAAAACACAGCTTAGAGAGCATAGGGCACTTCCACTCATGGGGGTATAAATTGGGAAAATGAAAAATCAGCAAGACACAAGCACCCCAAAGTTTAGGGCTGCTCTGTTGACAAGGACCTCCACTTCATTCCACCTTCAATATCCCAGGAAAGAGAAAAATGGATAAAGAAGTTGTGGTCCTTATGTACAATGGAATATCACTCAGCCATGAAATCAATGTCATAAGGCTAGTAGCAGCATGATGAGTGGATTTAGGTACGACGATTCTAAGTGAAATAAGTCACACAGAAAAGGACACTTCTCATAAGGTATCACTTATAGAGGGAATGTCAAAACCGTTACACTTGAACTGAATTACAAAACAGAACAGAGTCACACATGCAGAAAACACACTATGGCTGCTTAACGGGAAAGGTGAGGTGGGGTGATACATAAAACAAGGGTTTCAAATTAGCTCAGATACCGTTCCATAAACCCAATATGTAATAGACAAGACCTACTCCTTGCTCAGAGAACTGGACTCAACACGTCCTATTCACCGCAGAAGAATATATCTGACTAGTAATAATCTTAAAACCTATGTATTGATATCTCTCTGTTAGTGTGTCAAGTGGGTGTAAAGCGGCATAAACACAGCAGTGAAAAGCAGCTAAACCCCATTATAAAAATAAATTACTTCGAAAAACCCATGAAACAAAGACAGTGAAAGAGAGAGAAATTCTTACACAATGCGTTCAGGGGCTGTGATGCAACCTGGATTGACCATATCTAGACCCACAGCTGGATGAGACATAAGGGTGGACACTCTTGGGGCTGAGAGGTTTGGTGAGGTTGGGTGAGCAAACGCAGACCCTTTAAAGTAATACTGCGTGGTACCCATCGCATGCGTCCCAAATCTCCAGGTTCAAGGGGATCTTCCTACATCGAAATCATGCATGAGAAAACAAAAAGATGGTACACCATGTGATGGGGAAAGGTTTCTAAAACGCACCTCATTTCTCTTCTCCTTGTGCCCGGGTTCGCCATTCCAGCCGCTTTACTAACAATCTCCCTACTTGGAGCATCAGCACCTTTAACCTCCTGTTCCGTACAGGTTGCAATTTGTCCTGAGGATGAACGGGTACATGGGGAACCAGTGAGAGACTAGCTCTTGGTGTTGGGACAGGCACAGGTCACTCTATTTTCCCATCAGGAAGAAGAATTAACCACAGGCTCATCCTCCCCCCCGGAAGCAGAACAGGGCCTGAAGCCATCCTGCGCTTTTGAGGCCAGCTCCCAAAAAAGCGAGTTGTAAAATGGAGCTTCAGGGCACTGCAATTCACAAACCTGCAGAGTTATAAATGATAACTCTCGTCCACAAATATATTGAGGGAAGGCAAAGAAGAGGATTTGTAATCAAGGCCGAATTGCAGGAAACAGATTTCAGGAGGTAGATTCGAATCGCCTTTAAAGCACATGAAAAGCGGCAAAACGTTGACAATGATGCCCTTGGCCAAAAAGGGCGTATGCGTTTTTTCCTGAATATATTCAGGAAAAAACGCATACGCCCTTTTTGGCCAACAAAGCAACCTGGAAAGGTAAATCAGGGCTACAAAGAAGACTCGCTACCCATCGGTCAAAAGGGCCATGCTGAATAAAGTCTCAAAACCAGAAATGCAGGACAGGCCATGGAGAAATGGGAGCCTTGCTACACTGATGGGCGGGATGTAAATTGCCAACAGCCACTCTGGAGAAGTGTACGGTGTGTCCTGAAACATCTAAAAAACACAGCTTAGAGAGCATAGGGCACTTCCACTCATGGGGGTATAAATTGGGAAAATGAAAAATCAGCAAGACACAAGCACCCCAAAGTTTAGGGCTGCTCTGTTGACAAGGACCTCCACTTCATTCCACCTTCAATATCCCAGGAAAGAGAAAAATGGATAAAGAAGTTGTGGTCCTTATGTACAATGCAATATCACTCAGCCATGAAATCAATGTCATAAGGCTAGTAGCAGCATGATGAGTGGATTTAGGTACGACGATTCTAAGTGAAATAAGTCACACAGAAAAGGACACTTCTCATAAGGTATCACTTATAGAGGGAATGTCAAAACCGTTACACTTGAACTGAATTACAAAACAGAACAGAGTCACACATGCAGAAAACACACTATGGCTGCTTAACGGGAAAGGTGAGGTGGGGTGATACATAAAACAAGGGTTTCAAATTAGCTCAGATACCGTTCCATAAACCCAATATGTAATAGACAAGACCTACTCCTTGCTCAGAGAACTGGACTCAACACGTCCTATTCACCGCACAAGAATATATCTGACTAGTAATAATCTTAAAACCTATGTATTGATATCTCTCTGTTAGTGTGTCAAGTGGGTGTAAAGCGGCATAAACACAGCAGTGAAAAGCAGCTAAACCCCATTATAAAAATAAATTACTTCGAAAAACCCATGAAACAAAGACAGTGAAAGAGAGAGAAATTCTTACACAATGCGTTCAGGGGCTGTGATGCAACCTGGATTGACCATATCTAGACCCACAGCTGGATGAGACATAAGGGTGGACACTCTTGGGGCTGAGAGGTTTGGTGAGGTTGGGTGAGCAAACGCAGACCCTTTAAAGTAATACTGCGTGGTACCCATCGCATGCGTCCCAAATCTCCAGGTTCAAGGGGATCTTCCTACATCGAAATCATGCATGAGAAAACAAAAAGATGGTACACCATGTGATGGGGAAAGGTTTCTAAAACGCACCTCATTTCTCTTCTCCTTGTGCCCGGGTTCGCCATTCCAGCCGCTTTACTAACAATCTCCCTACTTGGAGCATCAGCACCTTTAACCTCCTGTTCCGTACAGGTTGCAATTTGTCCTGAGGATGAACGGGTACATGGGGAACCAGTGAGAGACTAGCTCTTGGTGTTGGGACAGGCACAGGTCACTCTATTTTCCCATCAGGAAGAAGAATTAACCACAGGCTCATCCTCCCCCCCGGAAGCAGAACAGGGCCTGAAGCCATCCTGCGCTTTTGAGGCCAGCTCCCAAAAAAGCGAGTTGTAAAATGGAGCTTCAGGGCACTGCAATTCACAAACCTGCAGAGTTATAAATGATAACTCTCGTCCACAAATATATTGAGGGAAGGCATAGAAGAGGATTTGAAATCAAGGCAGAATTGCAGGAAACAGATTTCAGGAGGTAGATTCGAATCGCCTTTAAAGCACATGAAAAGCGGCAAAACGTTGACAATGATGCCCTTGGCCAAAAAGGGCGTATGCGTTTTTTCCTGAATATATTCAGGAAAAAACGCATACGCCCTTTTTGGCCAACCAAGCAACCTGGAAAGGCAAATCAGCGCTACAAAGAAGACTCGCTACCCATCGGTCAAAAGAGCCATGCTTAAAAAAGTCTCAAAACCAGAAATGCAGGACAGGCCATGGAGAAATGGGAGCCTTGCTACACTGATGGGCGGGATGTAAATTGCCAACAGCCACTCTGGAGAAGTGTACGGTGTGTCCTGAAACATCTAAAAAACACAGCTTAGAGAGCATAGGGCACTTCCGCTCATGGGGGTATAAATTGAGAAAATGAAAAATCAGCAAGACACAAGAACCCCAAAGTTCAGGGCTGCTCTGTTGACAAGGACCTCCACTTCATTCCACCTTAAATATCCCAGGAAAGGGAAAAATGGATAAAGAAGTTGTGGTCCTTATGTACAATGGAATATCACTCAGCCATGAAATCAATGTCATAAGGCTAGTAGCAGCATGATGAGTGGATTTAGGTACGACGATTCTAAGTGAAATAAGTCACACAGAAAAGGACACTTCTCATAAGGTATCACTTATAGAGGGAATGTAAAAACCGTTACACTTGAACTGAATTACAAAACAGAACAGAGTCACACATGCAGAAAACACACTATGGCTGCTTAACGGGAAAGGTGAGGTGGGGTGATACATAAAACAAGGGTTTCAAATTAGCTCAGATACCGTTCCATAAACCCAATATGTAATAGACAAAACCTACTCCTTGCTCAGAGAACTGGACTCAACACGTCCTATTCACCGCACCAGAATATATCTGACTAGTAATAATCTTAAAACCTATGTATTTATATCTCTCTGTTAGTGTGTCAAGTGGGTGTAAAGCGGCATAAACACAGCATTGAAAAGCAGCTAAACCCCATTATAAAAATAAATTACTTTGAAAAACCCATGAAACAAAGACAGTGAAAGAGAGAGAAATTCTTACACAATGCGTTCAGGGGCTGTGATGCAACCTGGATTGACCATATCTAGACCCACAGCTGGATGAGACATAAGGGTGGATACTCTTGGGGCTGAGAGGTTTGGTGAGGTTGGGTGAGCAAACGCAGACCCTTTAAAGTAATACTGCGTGGTACCCATCGCATGGGTCCCAAATCTCCAGGTTCAAGGGCATCTTCCTACATCGAAAACATGCATGAGAAAACAAAAAGATGGTACACCATGTGATGGGGAAAGGTTTCTAAAACGCACCTCATTTCTCTTCTCCTTGTGCCCGGGTTCGCCATTCCAGCCGCTTTACTAACAATCTCCCTACTTGGAGCATCAGCACCTTTAACCTCCTGTTCTGTACAGGTTGCAATTTGTCCTGTGGATGAACGGGTACACGGGGAAGCAGTGAGAGACTAGCTCTTGGTGTTGGGACAGGCACAGGTCACTCTATTTTCCCATCAGGAAGAAGAATTAACCACAGGCTAATCATCGCCCCCGAAAGCAGAACAGGGCCTGAAGCCATCCTGCGCTTTTGCGGCCAGCTCCCAAAAAAGCGAGTTGTAAAATGGAGCTTCAGGGCACTGCAATTCACAAACCTGCAGAGTTATAAATGATAACTCTCGTCCACAAATATATTGAGGGAAGGCAAAGAAGAGGATTTGAAATCAAGTCCGAATTGCAGGAAACAGATTTCAGGAGGTAGATTCGAATCGCCTTTAAAGCACATGAAAAGCGGCAAAACGTTGACAATGATGCCCTTGGCCAAAAAGGGCGTATGCGTTTTTTCCTGAATATATTCACGAAAAAACGCATACGCCCTTTTTGGCCAAACAAGCAACCTGGAAAGGTAAATCAGGGCTACAAAGAAGACTCGCTACCCATCGGTCAAAAGGGCCATGCTGAATAAAGTCTCAAAACCAGAAATGCAGGACAGGCCATGGAGAAATGGGAGCCTTGCTACACTGATGGGCGGGATGTAAATTGCCAACAGCCACTCTGGAGAAGTGTACGGTGTGTCCTGAAACATCTAAAAAAAAAAGCTTAGAGAGCATAGGGCACTTCCACTCATGGGGGTATAAATTGGGAAAATGAAAAATCAGCAAGACACAAGCACCCCAAAGTTTAGGGCTGCTCTGTTGACAAGGACCTCCACTTCATTCCACCTTCAATATCCCAGGAAAGAGAAAAATGGATAAAGAAGTTGTGGTCCTTATGTACAATGGAATATCACTCAGCCATGAAATCAATGTCATAAGGCTAGTAGCAGCATGATGAGTGGATTTAGGTACGACGATTCTAAGTGAAATAAGTCACACAGAAAAGGACACTTCTCATAAGGTATCACTTATAGAGGGAATGTCAAAACCGTTACACTTGAACTGAATTACAAAACAGAACAGAGTCACACATGCAGAAAACACACTATGGCTGCTTAACGGGAAAGGTGAGGTGGGGTGATACATAAAACAAGGGTTTCAAATTAGCTCAGATACCGTTCCATAAACCCAATATGTAATAGACAAAACCTACTCCTTGCTCAGAGAACTGGACTCAACACACCCTATTCACCGCACAAGAATATATCTGACTAGTAATAATCTTAAAACCTATGTATTGATATCTCTCTGTTAGTGTGTCAAGTGGGTGTAAAGCGGCATAAACACAGCATTGAAAAGCAGCTAAACCCCATTATAAAAATAAATTAATTTGAAAAACCCATGAAACAAAGACAGTGAAAGAGAGAGAAATTCTTACACAATGCGTTCAGGGGCTGTGATGCAACCTGGATTGACCATATCTAGACCCACAGCTGGATGAGACATAAGGGTGGACACTCTTGGGGCTGAGAGGTTTGGTGAGGTTGGGTGAGCAAACGCAGACCCTTTAAAGTAATACTGCGTGGTACCCATCGCATGGGTCCCAAATCTCCAGGTTCAAGGGCATCTTCCTACATCGAAAACATGCATGAGAAAACAAAAAGATGGTACACCATGTGATGGGGAAAGGTTTCTAAAACGCACCTCATTTCTCTTCTCCTTGTGCCCGGGTTCGCCATTCCAGCCGCTTTACTAACAATCTCCCTACTTGGAGCATCAGCACCTTTAACCTCCTGTTCTGTACAGGTTGCAATTTGTCCTGAGGATGAACGGGTAGACGGGGAACCAGTGAGAGACTAGCTCTTGGTGTTGGGACAGGCACAGGTCACTCTATTTTCCCATCAGGAAGAAGAATTAACCACAGGCTAATCATCGCCCCCGAAAGCAGAACAGGGCCTGAAGCCATCCTGCGCTTTTGCGGCCAGCTCCCAAAAAAGCGAGTTGTAAAATGGAGCTTCAGGGCACTGCAATTCACAAACCTGCAGAGTTATAAATGATAACTCTCGTCCACAAATATATTGAGGGAAGGCATAGAAGAGGATTTGAAATCAAGGCAGAATTGCAGGAAACAGATTTCAGGAGGTAGATTCGAATCGCCTTTAAAGCACATGAAAAGCGGCAAAACGTTGACAATGATGCCCTTGGCCAAAAAGGGCGTATGCGTTTTTTCCTGAATATATTCAGGAAAAAACGCATACGCCCTTTTTGGCCAAACAAGCAACCTGGAAAGGTAAATCAGGGCTACAAAGAAGACTCGCTACCCATCGGTCAAAAGGGCCATGCTGAATAAAGTCTCAAAACCAGAAATGCAGGACAGGCCATGGAGAAATGGGAGCCTTGCTACACTGATGGGCGGGATGTAAATTGCCAACAGCCACTCTGGAGAAGTGTACGGTGTGTCCTGAAACATCTAAAAAACACAGCTTAGAGAGCATAGGGCACTTCCACTCATGGGGGTATAAATTGGGAAAATGAAAAATCAGCAAGACACAAGCACCCCAAAGTTTAGGGCTGCTCTGTTGACAAGGACCTCCACTTCATTCCACCTTCAATATCCCAGGAAAGAGAAAAATGGATAAAGAAGTTGTGGTCCTTATGTACAATGGAATATCACTCAGCCATGAAATCAATGTCATAAGGCTAGTAGCAGCATGATGAGTGGATTTAGGTACGACGATTCTAAGTGAAATAAGTCACACAGAAAAGGACACTTCTCATAAGGTATCACTTATAGAGGGAATGTCAAAACCGTTACACTTGAACTGAATTACAAAACAGAACAGAGTCACACATGCAGAAAACACACTATGGCTGCTTAACGGGAAAGGTGAGGTGGGGTGATACATAAAACAAGGGTTTCAAATTAGCTCAGATACCGTTCCATAAACCCAATATGTAATAGACAAAACCTACTCCTTGCTCAGAGAACTGGACTCAACACGTCCTATTCACCGCACAAGAATATATCTGACTAGTAATAATCTTAAAACCTATGTATTGATATCTCTCTGTTAGTGTGTCAAGTGGGTGTAAAGCGGCATAAACACAGCATTGAAAAGCAGCTAAACCCCATTATAAAAATAAATTACTTTGAAAAACCCATGAAACAAAGACAGTGAAAGAGAGAGAAATTCTTACACAATGCGTTCAGGGGCTGTGATGCAACCTGGATTGACCATATCTAGACCCACAGCTGGATGAGACATAAGGGTGGACACTCTTGGGGCTGAGAGGTTTGGTGAGGTTGGGTGAGCAAACGCAGACCCTTTAAAGTAATACTGCGTGGTACCCATCCCATGGGTCCCAAATCTCCAGGTTCAAGGGCATCTTCCTACATCGAAAACATGCATGAGAAAAGAAAAAGATGGTACACCATGTGATGGGGAAAGGTTTCTAAAACGCACCTCATTTCTCTGCTCCTTGTGCCCGGGTTCGCCATTCCAGCCGCTTTACTAACAATCTCCCTACTTGGAGCATCAGCACCTTTAACCTCCTGTTCTGTACAGGTTGCAATTTGTCCTGAGGATGAACGGGTAGACGGGGAACCAGTGAGAGACTAGCTCTTGGTGTTGGGACAGGCACAGGTCACTCTATTTTCCCATCAGGAAGAAGAATTAACCACAGGCTAATCATCGCCCCCGAAAGCAGAACAGGGCCTGAAGCCATCCTGCGCTTTTGCGGCCAGCTCCCAAAAAAGCGAGTTGTAAAATGGAGCTTCAGGGCACTGCAATTCACAAACCTGCAGAGTTATAAATGATAACTCTCGTCCACAAATATATTGAGGGAAGGCATAGAAGAGGATTTGAAATCAAGGCAGAATTGGAGGAAACAGATTTCAGGAGGTAGATTCGAATCGCCTTTAAAGCACATGAAAAGCGGCAAAACGTTGACAATGATGCCCTTGGCCAAAAAGGGCGTATGCGTTTTTTCCTGAATATATTCAGGAAAAAACGCATACGCCCTTTTTGGCCAAACAAGCAACCTGGAAAGGTAAATCAGGGCTACAAAGAAGACTCGCTACCCATCGGTCAAAAGGGCCATGCTGAATAAAGTCTCAAAACCAGAAATGCAGGACAGGCCATGGAGAAATGGGAGCCTTGCTACACTGATGGGCGGGATGTAAATTGCCAACAGCCACTCTGGAGAAGTGTACGGTGTGTCCTGAAACATCTATAAAACACAGCTTAGAGAGCATAGGGCACTTCCACTCATGGGGGTATAAATTGGGAAAATGAAAAATCAGCAAGACACAAGCACCCCAAAGTTTAGGGCTGCTCTGTTGACAAGGACCTCCACTTCATTCCACCTTCAATATCCCAGGAAAGAGAAAAATGGATAAAGAAGTTGTGGTCCTTATGTACAATGGAATATCACTCAGCCATGAAATCAATGTCATAAGGCTAGTAGCAGCATGATGAGTGGATTTAGGTACGACGATTCTAAGTGAAATAAGTCACACAGAAAAGGACACTTCTCATAAGGTATCACTTATAGAGGGAATGTCAAAACCGTTACACTTGAACTGAATTACAAAACAGAACAGAGTCACACATGCAGAAAACACACTATGGCTGCTTAACGGGAAAGGTGAGGTGGGGTGATACATAAAACAAGGGTTTCAAATTAGCTCAGATACCGTTCCATAAACCCAATATGTAATAGACAAAACCTACTCCTTGCTCAGAGAACTGGACTCAACACGTCCTATTCACCGCACAAGAATATATCTGACTAGTAATAATCTTAAAACCTATGTATTGATATCTCTCTGTTAGTGTGTCAAGTGGGTGTAAAGCGGCATAAACACAGCATTGAAAAGCAGCTAAACCCCATTATAAAAATAAATTACTTTGAAAAACCCATGAAAGAAAGACAGTGAAAGAGAGAGAAATTCTTACACAATGCGTTCAGGGGCTGTGATGCAACCTGGATTGACCATATCTAGACCCACAGCTGGATGAGACATAAGGGTGGACACTCTTGGGGCTGAGAGGTTTGGTGAGTTTGGGTGAGCAAACGCAGACCCTTTAAAGTAATACTGCGTGGTTCCCATCGCATGGGTCCCAAATCTCCAGGTTCAAGGGCATCTTCCTACATCGAAAACATGCATGAGAAAACAAAAAGATGGTACACCATGTGATGGGGAAAGGTTTCTAAAACGCACCTCATTTCTCTTCTCCTTGTGCCCGGGTTCGCCATTCCAGCCGCTTTACTAACAATCTCCCTACTTGGAGCATCAGCACCTTTAACCTCCTGTTCTGTAAAGGTTGCAATTTGTCCTGAGGATGAACGGGTACACGGGGAAGCAGTGAGAGACTAGCTCTTGGTGTTGGGACAGGCACAGGTCACTCTATTTTCCCATCAGGAAGAAGAATTAACCACAGGCTAATCATCGCCCCCGAAAGCAGAACAGGGCCTGAAGCCATCCTGCGCTTTTGCGGCCAGCTCCCAAAAAAGCGAGTTGTAAAATGGAGCTTCAGGGCACTGCAATTCACAAACCTGCAGAGTTATAAATGATAACTCTCGTCCACAAATATATTGAGGGAAGGCAAAGAAGAGGATTTGAAATCAAGGCCGAATTGCAGGAAACAGATTTCAGGAGGTAGATTCGAATCGCCTTTAAAGCACATGAAAAGCGGCAAAACGTTGACAATGATGCCCTTGGCCAAAAAGGGCGTATGCGTTTTTTCCTGAATATATTCAGGAAAAAACGCATACGCCCTTTTTGGCCAAACAAGCAACCTGGAAAGGTAAATCAGGGCTACAAAGAAGACTCGCTACCCATCGGTCAAAAGGGCCATGCTGAATAAACTCTCAAAACCAGAAATGCAGGACAGGCCATGGAGAAATGGGAGCCTTGCTACACTGATGGGCGGGATGTAAATTGCCAACAGCCACTCTGGAGAAGTGTACGGTGTGTCCGGAAACATCTAAAAAACACAGCTTAGAGAGCATAGGGCACTTCCACTCATGGGGGTATAAATTGGGAAAATGAAAAATCAGCAAGACACAAGCACCCCAAAGTTTAGGGCTGCTCTGTTGACCAGGACCTCCACTTCATTCCACCTTCAATATCCCAGGAAAGAGAAAAATGGATAAAGAAGTTGTGGTCCTTATGTACAATGGAATATCACTCAGCCATGAAATCAATGTCATAAGGCTAGTAGCAGCATGATGATTGGATTTAGGTATGACGATTCTAAGTGAAATAAGTCACACAGAAAAGGACACTTCTCATAAGGTATCACTTATAGAGGGAATGTCAAAACCGTTACACTTGAACTGAATTACAAAACAGAACAGAGTCACACATGCAGAAAACACACTATGGCTGCTTAACGGGAAAGGTGAGGTGGGGTGATACATAAAACAAGGGTTTCAAATTAGCTCAGATACCGTTCCATAAACCCAATATGTAATAGACAAAACCTACTCCTTGCTCAGAGAACTGGACTCAACACGTCCTATTCACCGCACAAGAATATATCTGACTAGTAATAATCTTAAAACCTATGTATTGATATCTCTCTGTTAGTGTGTCAAGTGGGTGTAAAGCGGCATAAACACAGCAGTGAAAAGCAGCTAAACCCCATTATAAAAATAAATTACTTCGAAAAACCCATGAAACAAAGACAGTGAAAGAGAGAGAAATTCTTACACAATGCGTTCAGGGGCTGTGATGCAACCTGGATTGACCATATCTAGACCCACAGCTGGATGAGACATAAGGGTGGACACTCTTGGGGCTGAGAGGTTTGGTGAGGTTGGGTGAGCAAACGCAGACCCTTTAAAGTAATACTGCGTGGTACCCATCGCATGCGTCCCAAATCTCCAGGTTCAAGGGGATCTTCCTACATCGAAATCATGCATGAGAAAACAAAAAGATGGTACACCATGTGATGGGGAAAGGTTTCTAAAACGCACCTCATTTCTCTTCTCCTTGTGCCCGGGTTCGCCATTCCAGCCGCTTTACTAACAATCTCCCTACTTGGAGCATCAGCACCTTTAACCTCATGTTCCGTACAGGTTGCAATTTGTCCTGAGGATGAACGGGTACATGGGGAACCAGTGAGAGACTAGCTCTTGGTGTTGGGACAGGCACCGGTCACTCTATTTTCCCATCAGGAAGAAGAATTAACCACAGGCTCATCCTCCCCCCCGGAAGCAGAACAGGGCCTGAAGCCATCCTGCGCTTTTGAGGCCAGCTCCCAAAAAAGCGAGTTGTAAAATGGAGCTTCAGGGCACTGCAATTCACAAACCTGCAGAGATATAAATGATAACTCTCGTCCACAAATATATTGAGGGAAGGCAAAGAAGAGGATTTGAAATCAAGGCAGAATTGCAGGAAACAGATTTCAGGAGGTAGATTCGAATCGCCTTTAAAGCACATGAAAAGCGGCAAAACGTTGACAATGATGCCCTTGGCCAAAAAGGGCGTATGCGTTTTTTCCGGAATATATTCAGGAAAAAACGCATACGCCCTTTTTGGCCAACCAAGCAACCTGGAAAGGCAAATCAGCGCTACAAAGAAGACTCGCTACCCATCGGTCAAAAGAGCCATGCTTAAAAAATTCTCAAAACCAGAAATGCAGGACAGGCCATGGAGAAATGGGAGCCTTGCTACACTGATGGGCGGGATGTAAATTGCCAACAGCCACTCTGGAGAAGTGTACGGTGTGTCCTGAAACATCTAAAAAACACAGCTTAGAGAGCATAGGGCACTTCCACTCATGGGGGTATAAATTGGGAAAATGAAAAATCAGCAAGACACAAGAACCCCAAAGTTTAGGGCTGCTCTGTTGACAAGGACCTCCACTTCATTCCACCTCAAATATCGCAGGAAAGGGAAAAATGGATAAAGAAGTTGTGGTCCTTATGTACAATGGAATATCACTCAGCCATGAAATCAATGTCATAAGGCTAGTAGCAGCATGATGAGTGGATTTAGGTACGACGATTCTAAGTGAAATAAGTCACACAGAAAAGGACACTTCTCATAAGGTATCACTTATACAGGGAATGTCAAAACCGTTACACTTGAACTGAATTACAAAACAGAACAGAGTCACACATGCAGAAAACACACTATGGCTGCTTAACGGGAAAGGTGAGGTGGGGTGATACATAAAACAAGGGTTTCAAATTAGCTCAGATACCGTTCCATAAACCCAATATGTAATAGACAAGACCTACTCCTTGCTCAGAGAACTGGACTCAACACGTCCTATTCACCGCACAAGAATATATCTGACTAGTAATAATCTTAAAACCTATGTATTGATATCTCTCTGTTAGTGTGTCAAGTGGGTGTAAAGCGGCATAAACACAGCAGTGAAAAGCAGCTAAACCCCATTATAAAAATAAATTACTTCGAAAAACCCATGAAACAAAGACAGTGAAAGAGAGAGAAATTCTTACACAATGCGTTCAGGGGCTGTGATGCAACCTGGATTGACCATATCTAGACCCACAGCTGGATGAGACATAAGGGTGGACACTCTTGGGGCTGAGAGGTTTGGTGAGGTTGGGTGAGCAAACGCAGACCCTTTAAAGTAATACTGCGTGGTACCCATCGCATGCGTCCCAAATCTCCAGGTTCAAGGGGATCTTCCTACATCGAAATCATGCATGAGAAAACAAAAAGATGGTACACCATGTGATGGGGAAAGGTTTCTAAAACGCACCTCATTTCTCTTCTCCTTGTGCCCGGGTTCGCCATTCCAGCCGCTTTACTAACAATCTCCCTACTTGGAGCATCAGCACCTTTAACCTCCTGTTCCGTACAGGTTGCAATTTGTCCTGAGGATGAACGGGTACATGGGGAAGCAGTGAGAGACTAGCTCTTGGTGTTGGGACAGGCACAGGTCACTCTATTTTCCCATCAGGAAGAAGAATTAACCACAGGCTCATCCTCCCCCCCGGAAGCAGAACAGGGCCTGAAGCCATCCTGCGCTTTTGAGGCCAGCTCCCAAAAAAGCGAGTTGTAAAATGGAGCTTCAGGGCACTGCAATTCACAAACCTGCAGAGTTATAAATGATAACTCTCGTCCACAAATATATTGAGGGAAGGCATAGAAGAGGATATGAAATCAAGGCAGAATTGCAGGAAACAGATTTCAGGAGGTAGATTCGAATCGCCTTTAAAGCACATGAAAAGCGGCAAAACGTTGACAATGATGCCCTTGGCCAAAAAGGGCGTATGCGTTTTTTCCTGAATATATTCAGGAAAAAACGCATACGCCCTTTTTGGCCAACCAAGCAACCTGGAAAGGCAAATCAGCGCTACAAAGAAGACTCGCTACCCATCGGTCAAAAGAGCCATGCTTAAAAAAGTCTCAAAACCAGAAATGCAGGACAGGCCATGGAGAAATGGGAGCCTTGCTACACAGATGGGCGGGATGTAAATTGCCAACAGCCACTCTGGAGAAGTGTACGGTGTGTCCTGAAACATCTAAAAAACACAGCTTAGAGAGCATAGGGCACTTCCACTCATGGGGGTATAAATTGGGAAAATGAAAAATCAGCAAGACACAAGAACCCCAAAGTTTAGGGCTGCTCTGTTGACAAGGACCTCCACTTCATTCCACCTTAAATATCCCAGGAAAGGGAAAAATGGATAAAGAAGTTGTGGTCCTTATGTACAATGGAATATCACTCAGCCATGAAATCAATGTCATAAGGCTAGTAGCAGCATGATGAGTGGATTTAGGTACGACGATTCTAAGTGAAATAAGTCACACAGAAAAGGACACTTCTCATAAGGTATCACTTATAGAGGGAATGTCAAAACCGTTACACTTGAACTGAATTACAAAACAGAACAGAGTCACACATGCAGAAAACACACTATGGCTGCTTAACGGGAAAGGTGAGGTGGGGTGATACATAAAACAAGGGTTTCAAATTAGCTCAGATACCGTTCCATAAACCCAATATGTAATAGACAAAACCTACTCCTTGCTCAGAGAACTGGACTCAACACGTCCTATTCACCGCACAAGAATATATCTGACTAGTAATAATCTTAAAACCTATGTATTGATATCTCTCTGTTAGTGTGTCAAGTGGGTGTAAAGCGGCATAAACACAGCATTGAAAAGCAGCTAAACCCCATTATAAAAATAAATTACTTTGAAAAACCCATGAAACAAAGACAGTGAAAGAGAGAGAAATTCTTACACAATGCGTTCAGGGGCTGTGATGCAACCTGGATTGACCATATCTAGACCCACAGCTGGATGAGACATAAGGGTGGATACTCTTGGGGCTGAGAGGTTTGGTGAGGTTGGGTGAGCAAACGCAGACCCTTTAAAGTAATACTGCGTGGTACCCATCGCATGGGTCCAAAATCTCCAGGTTCAAGGGCATCTTCCTACATCGAAAACATGCATGAGAAAACAAAAAGATGGTACACCATGTGATGGGGAAAGGTTTCTAAAACGCACCTCATTTCTCTTCTCCTTGTGCCCGGGTTCGCCATTCCAGCCGCTTTACTAACAATCTCCCTACTTGGAGCATCAGCACCTTTAACCTCCTGTTCTGTAAAGGTTGCAATTTGTCCTGAGGATGAACGGGTACACGGGGAAGCAGTGAGAGACTAGCTCTTGGTGTTGGGACAGGCACAGGTCACTCTATATTCCCATCAGGAAGAAGAATTAACCACAGGCTAATCATCGCCCCCGAAAGCAGAACAGAGCCTGAAGCCATCCTGCGCTTTTGCGGCCAGCTCCCAAAAAAGCGAGTTGTAAAATGGAGCTTCAGGGCACTGCAATTCACAAACCTGCAGAGTTATAAATGATAACTCTCGTCCACAAATATATTGAGGGAAGGCAAAGAAGAGGATTTGAAATCAAGGCCGAATTGCAGGAAACAGATTTCAGGAGGTAGATTCGAATCGCCTTTAAAGCACATGAAAAGTGGCAAAACGTTGACAATGATGCCCTTGGCCAAAAAGGGCGTATGCGTTTTTTCCTGAATATATTCAGGAAAAAACGCATACGCCCTTTTTGGCCAAACAAGCAACCTGGAAAGGTAAATCAGGGCTACAAAGAAGACTCGCTACCCATCGGTCAAAAGGGCCATGCTGAAAAAAGTCTCAAAACCAGAAATGCAGGACAGGCCATGGAGAAATGGGAGCCTTGCTACACTGATGGGCGGGATGTAAATTGCCAACAGCCACTCTGGAGAAGTGTACGGTGTGTCCGGAAACATCTAAAAAACACAGCTTAGAGAGCATAGGGCACTTCCACTCATGGGGGTATAAATTGGGAAAATGAAAAATCAGCAAGACACAAGCACCCCAAAGTTTAGGGCTGCTCTGTTGACCAGGACCTCCACTTCATTCCACCTTCAATATCCCAGGAAAGAGAAAAATGGATAAAGAAGTTGTGGTCCTTATGTACAATGGAATATCACTCAGCCATGAAATCAATGTCATAAGGCTAGTAGCAGCATGATGATTGGATTTAGGTATGACGATTCTAAGTGAAATAAGTCACACAGAAAAGGACACTTCTCATAAGGTATCACTTATAGAGGGAATGTCAAAACCGTTACACTTGAACTGAATTACAAAACAGAACAGAGTCACACATGCAGAAAACACACTATGGCTGCTTAACGGGAAAGGTGAGGTGGGGTGATACATAAAACAAGGGTTTCAAATTAGCTCAGATACCGTTCCATAAACCCAATATGTAATAGACAAAACCTACTCCTTGCTCAGAGAACTGGACTCAACACGTCCTATTCACCGCACAAGAATATATCTGACTAGTAATAATCTTAAAACCTATGTATTGATATCTCTCTGTTAGTGTGTCAAGTGGGTGTAAAGCGGCATAAACACAGCAGTGAAAAGCAGCTAAACCCCATTATAAAAATAAATTACTTCGAAAAACCCATGAAACAAAGACAGTGAAAGAGAGAGAAATTCTTACACAATGCGTTCAGGGGCTGTGATGCAACCTGGATTGACCATATCTAGACCCACAGCTGGATGAGACATAAGGGTGGACACTCTTGGGGCTGAGAGGTTTGGTGAGGTTGGGTGAGCAAACGCAGACCCTTTAAAGTAATACTGCGTGGTACCCATCGCATGCGTCCCAAATCTCCAGGTTCAAGGGGATCTTCCTACATCGAAATCATGCATGAGAAAACAAAAAGATGGTACACCATGTGATGGGGAAAGGTTTCTAAAACGCACCTCATTTCTCTTCTCCTTGTGCCCGGGTTCGCCATTCCAGCCGCTTTACTAACAATCTCCCTACTTGGAGCATCAGCACCTTTAACCTCATGTTCCGTACAGGTTGCAATTTGTCCTGAGGATGAACGGGTACATGGGGAACCAGTGAGAGACTAGCTCTTGGTGTTGGGACAGGCACCGGTCACTCTATTTTCCCATCAGGAAGAAGAATTAACCACAGGCTCATCCTCCCCCCCGGAAGCAGAACAGGGCCTGAAGCCATCCTGCGCTTTTGAGGCCAGCTCCCAAAAAAGCGAGTTGTAAAATGGAGCTTCAGGGCACTGCAATTCACAAACCTGCAGAGATATAAATGATAACTCTCGTCCACAAATATATTGAGGGAAGGCAAAGAAGAGGATTTGAAATCAAGGCAGAATTGCAGGAAACAGATTTCAGGAGGTAGATTCGAATCGCCTTTAAAGCACATGAAAAGCGGCAAAACGTTGACAATGATGCCCTTGGCCAAAAAGGGCGTATGCGTTTTTTCCGGAATATATTCAGGAAAAAACGCATACGCCCTTTTTGGCCAACCAAGCAACCTGGAAAGGCAAATCAGCGCTACAAAGAAGACTCGCTACCCATCGGTCAAAAGAGCCATGCTTAAAAAATTCTCAAAACCAGAAATGCAGGACAGGCCATGGAGAAATGGGAGCCTTGCTACACTGATGGGCGGGATGTAAATTGCCAACAGCCACTCTGGAGAAGTGTACGGTGTGTCCTGAAACATCTAAAAAACACAGCTTAGAGAGCATAGGGCACTTCCACTCATGGGGGTATAAATTGGGAAAATGAAAAATCAGCAAGACACAAGAACCCCAAAGTTTAGGGCTGCTCTGTTGACAAGGACCTCCACTTCATTCCACCTCAAATATCGCAGGAAAGGGAAAAATGGATAAAGAAGTTGTGGTCCTTATGTACAATGGAATATCACTCAGCCATGAAATCAATGTCATAAGGCTAGTAGCAGCATGATGAGTGGATTTAGGTACGACGATTCTAAGTGAAATAAGTCACACAGAAAAGGACACTTCTCATAAGGTATCACTTATACAGGGAATGTCAAAACCGTTACACTTGAACTGAATTACAAAACAGAACAGAGTCACACATGCAGAAAACACACTATGGCTGCTTAACGGGAAAGGTGAGGTGGGGTGATACATAAAACAAGGGTTTCAAATTAGCTCAGATACCGTTCCATAAACCCAATATGTAATAGACAAGACCTACTCCTTGCTCAGAGAACTGGACTCAACACGTCCTATTCACCGCACAAGAATATATCTGACTAGTAATAATCTTAAAACCTATGTATTGATATCTCTCTGTTAGTGTGTCAAGTGGGTGTAAAGCGGCATAAACACAGCAGTGAAAAGCAGCTAAACCCCATTATAAAAATAAATTACTTCGAAAAACCCATGAAACAAAGACAGTGAAAGAGAGAGAAATTCTTACACAATGCGTTCAGGGGCTGTGATGCAACCTGGATTGACCATATCTAGACCCACAGCTGGATGAGACATAAGGGTGGACACTCTTGGGGCTGAGAGGTTTGGTGAGGTTGGGTGAGCAAACGCAGACCCTTTAAAGTAATACTGCGTGGTACCCATCGCATGCGTCCCAAATCTCCAGGTTCAAGGGGATCTTCCTACATCGAAATCATGCATGAGAAAACAAAAAGATGGTACACCATGTGATGGGGAAAGGTTTCTAAAACGCACCTCATTTCTCTTCTCCTTGTGCCCGGGTTCGCCATTCCAGCCGCTTTACTAACAATCTCCCTACTTGGAGCATCAGCACCTTTAACCTCCTGTTCCGTACAGGTTGCAATTTGTCCTGAGGATGAACGGGTACATGGGGAAGCAGTGAGAGACTAGCTCTTGGTGTTGGGACAGGCACAGGTCACTCTATTTTCCCATCAGGAAGAAGAATTAACCACAGGCTCATCCTCCCCCCCGGAAGCAGAACAGGGCCTGAAGCCATCCTGCGCTTTTGAGGCCAGCTCCCAAAAAAGCGAGTTGTAAAATGGAGCTTCAGGGCACTGCAATTCACAAACCTGCAGAGTTATAAATGATAACTCTCGTCCACAAATATATTGAGGGAAGGCATAGAAGAGGATATGAAATCAAGGCAGAATTGCAGGAAACAGATTTCAGGAGGTAGATTCGAATCGCCTTTAAAGCACATGAAAAGCGGCAAAACGTTGACAATGATGCCCTTGGCCAAAAAGGGCGTATGCGTTTTTTCCGGAATATATTCAGGAAAAAACGCATACGCCCTTTTTGGCCAACCAAGCAACCTGGAAAGGCAAATCAGCGCTACAAAGAAGACTCGCTACCCATCGGTCAAAAGAGCCATGCTTAAAAAAGTCTCAAAACCAGAAATGCAGGACAGGCCATGGAGAAATGGGAGCCTTGCTACACAGATGGGCGGGATGTAAATTGCCAACAGCCACTCTGGAGAAGTGTACGGTGTGTCCTGAAACATCTAAAAAACACAGCTTAGAGAGCATAGGGCACTTCCACTCATGGGGGTATAAATTGGGAAAATGAAAAATCAGCAAGACACAAGAACCCCAAAGTTTAGGGCTGCTCTGTTGACAAGGACCTCCACTTCATTCCACCTTAAATATCCCAGGAAAGGGAAAAATGGATAAAGAAGTTGTGGTCCTTATGTACAATGGAATATCACTCAGCCATGAAATCAATGTCATAAGGCTAGTAGCAGCATGATGAGTGGATTTAGGTACGACGATTCTAAGTGAAATAAGTCACACAGAAAAGGACACTTCTCATAAGGTATCACTTATAGAGGGAATGTCAAAACCGTTACACTTGAACTGAATTACAAAACAGAACAGAGTCACACATGCAGAAAACACACTATGGCTGCTTAACGGGAAAGGTGAGGTGGGGTGATACATAAAACAAGGGTTTCAAATTAGCTCAGATACCGTTCCATAAACCCAATATGTAATAGACAAAACCTACTCCTTGCTCAGAGAACTGGACTCAACACGTCCTATTCACCGCACAAGAATATATCTGACTAGTAATAATCTTAAAACCTATGTATTGATATCTCTCTGTTAGTGTGTCAAGTGGGTGTAAAGCGGCATAAACACAGCATTGAAAAGCAGCTAAACCCCATTATAAAAATAAATTACTTTGAAAAACCCATGAAACAAAGACAGTGAAAGAGAGAGAAATTCTTACACAATGCGTTCAGGGGCTGTGATGCAACCTGGATTGACCATATCTAGACCCACAGCTGGATGAGACATAAGGGTGGATACTCTTGGGGCTGAGAGGTTTGGTGAGGTTGGGTGAGCAAACGCAGACCCTTTAAAGTAATACTGCGTGGTACCCATCGCATGGGTCCCAAATCTCCAGGTTCAAGGGCATCTTCCTACATCGAAAACATGCATGAGAAAACAAAAAGATGGTACACCATGTGATGGGGAAAGGTTTCTAAAACGCACCTCATTTCTCTTCTCCTTGTGCCCGGGTTCGCCATTCCAGCCGCTTTACTAACAATCTCCCTACTTGGAGCATCAGCACCTTTAACCTCCTGTTCTGTAAAGGTTGCAATTTGTCCTGAGGATGAACGGGTACACGGGGAAGCAGTGAGAGACTAGCTCTTGGTGTTGGGACAGGCACAGGTCACTCTATATTCCCATCAGGAAGAAGAATTAACCACAGGCTAATCATCGCCCCCGAAAGCAGAACAGAGCCTGAAGCCATCCTGCGCTTTTGCGGCCAGCTCCCAAAAAAGCGAGTTGTAAAATGGAGCTTCAGGGCACTGCAATTCACAAACCTGCAGAGTTATAAATGATAACTCTCGTCCACAAATATATTGAGGGAAGGCAAAGAAGAGGATTTGAAATCAAGGCCGAATTGCAGGAAACAGATTTCAGGAGGTAGATTCGAATCGCCTTTAAAGCACATGAAAAGTGGCAAAACGTTGACAATGATGCCCTTGGCCAAAAAGGGCGTATGCGTTTTTTCCTGAATATATTCAGGAAAAAACGCATACGCCCTTTTTGGCCAAACAAGCAACCTGGAAAGGTAAATCAGGGCTACAAAGAAAACTCGCTACCCATCGGTCAAAAGGGCCATGCTGAATAAAGTCTCAAAACCAGAAATGCAGGACAGGCCATGGAGAAATGGGAGCCTTGCTACACTGATGGGCGGGATGTAAATTGCCAACAGCCACTCTGGAGAAGTGTACGGTGTGTCCGGAAACATCTAAAAAACACAGCTTAGAGAGCATAGGGCACTTCCACTCATGGGGGTATAAATTGGGAAAATGAAAAATCAGCAAGACACAAGCACCCCAAAGTTTAGGGCTGCTCTGTTGACCAGGACCTCCACTTCATTCCACCTTCAATATCCCAGGAAAGAGAAAAATGGATAAAGAAGTTGTGGTCCTTATGTACAATGGAATATCACTCAGCCATGAAATCAATGTCATAAGGCTAGTAGCAGCATGATGATTGGATTTAGGTATGACGATTCTAAGTGAAATAAGTCACACAGAAAAGGACACTTCTCATAAGGTATCACTTATAGAGGGAATGTCAAAACCGTTACACTTGAACTGAATTACAAAACAGAACAGAGTCACACATGCAGAAAACACACTATGGCTGCTTAACGGGAAAGGTGAGGTGGGGTGATACATAAAACAAGGGTTTCAAATTAGCTCAGATACCGTTCCATAAACCCAATATGTAATAGACAAAACCTACTCCTTGCTCAGAGAACTGGACTCAACACGTCCTATTCACCGCACAAGAATATATCTGACTAGTAATAATCTTAAAACCTATGTATTGATATCTCTCTGTTAGTGTGTCAAGTGGGTGTAAAGCGGCATAAACACAGCAGTGAAAAGCAGCTAAACCCCATTATAAAAATAAATTACTTCGAAAAACCCATGAAACAAAGACAGTGAAAGAGAGAGAAATTCTTACACAATGCGTTCAGGGGCTGTGATGCAACCTGGATTGACCATATCTAGACCCACAGCTGGATGAGACATAAGGGTGGACACTCTTGGGGCTGAGAGGTTTGGTGAGGTTGGGTGAGCAAACGCAGACCCTTTAAAGTAATACTGCGTGGTACCCATCGCATGCGTCCCAAATCTCCAGGTTCAAGGGGATCTTCCTACATCGAAATCATGCATGAGAAAACAAAAAGATGGTACACCATGTGATGGGGAAAGGTTTCTAAAACGCACCTCATTTCTCTTCTCCTTGTGCCCGGGTTCGCCATTCCAGCCGCTTTACTAACAATCTCCCTACTTGGAGCATCAGCACCTTTAACCTCATGTTCCGTACAGGTTGCAATTTGTCCTGAGGATGAACGGGTACATGGGGAACCAGTGAGAGACTAGCTCTTGGTGTTGGGACAGGCACCGGTCACTCTATTTTCCCATCAGGAAGAAGAATTAACCACAGGCTCATCCTCCCCCCCGGAAGCAGAACAGGGCCTGAAGCCATCCTGCGCTTTTGAGGCCAGCTCCCAAAAAAGCGAGTTGTAAAATGGAGCTTCAGGGCACTGCAATTCACAAACCTGCAGAGATATAAATGATAACTCTCGTCCACAAATATATTGAGGGAAGGCAAAGAAGAGGATTTGAAATCAAGGCAGAATTGCAGGAAACAGATTTCAGGAGGTAGATTCGAATCGCCTTTAAAGCACATGAAAAGCGGCAAAACGTTGACAATGATGCCCTTGGCCAAAAAGGGCGTATGCGTTTTTTCCGGAATATATTCAGGAAAAAACGCATACGCCCTTTTTGGCCAACCAAGCAACCTGGAAAGGCAAATCAGCGCTACAAAGAAGACTCGCTACCCATCGGTCAAAAGAGCCATGCTTAAAAAATTCTCAAAACCAGAAATGCAGGACAGGCCATGGAGAAATGGGAGCCTTGCTACACTGATGGGCGGGATGTAAATTGCCAACAGCCACTCTGGAGAAGTGTACGGTGTGTCCTGAAACATCTAAAAAACACAGCTTAGAGAGCATAGGGCACTTCCACTCATGGGGGTATAAATTGGGAAAATGAAAAATCAGCAAGACACAAGAACCCCAAAGTTTAGGGCTGCTCTGTTGACAAGGACCTCCACTTCATTCCACCTCAAATATCGCAGGAAAGGGAAAAATGGATAAAGAAGTTGTGGTCCTTATGTACAATGGAATATCACTCAGCCATGAAATCAATGTCATAAGGCTAGTAGCAGCATGATGAGTGGATTTAGGTACGACGATTCTAAGTGAAATAAGTCACACAGAAAAGGACACTTCTCATAAGGTATCACTTATACAGGGAATGTCAAAACCGTTACACTTGAACTGAATTACAAAACAGAACAGAGTCACACATGCAGAAAACACACTATGGCTGCTTAACGGGAAAGGTGAGGTGGGGTGATACATAAAACAAGGGTTTCAAATTAGCTCAGATACCGTTCCATAAACCCAATATGTAATAGACAAGACCTACTCCTTGCTCAGAGAACTGGACTCAACACGTCCTATTCACCGCACAAGAATATATCTGACTAGTAATAATCTTAAAACCTATGTATTGATATCTCTCTGTTAGTGTGTCAAGTGGGTGTAAAGCGGCATAAACACAGCAGTGAAAAGCAGCTAAACCCCATTATAAAAATAAATTACTTCGAAAAACCCATGAAACAAAGACAGTGAAAGAGAGAGAAATTCTTACACAATGCGTTCAGGGGCTGTGATGCAACCTGGATTGACCATATCTAGACCCACAGCTGGATGAGACATAAGGGTGGACACTCTTGGGGCTGAGAGGTTTGGTGAGGTTGGGTGAGCAAACGCAGACCCTTTAAAGTAATACTGCGTGGTACCCATCGCATGCGTCCCAAATCTCCAGGTTCAAGGGGATCTTCCTACATCGAAATCATGCATGAGAAAACAAAAAGATGGTACACCATGTGATGGGGAAAGGTTTCTAAAACGCACCTCATTTCTCTTCTCCTTGTGCCCGGGTTCGCCATTCCAGCCGCTTTACTAACAATCTCCCTACTTGGAGCATCAGCACCTTTAACCTCCTGTTCCGTACAGGTTGCAATTTGTCCTGAGGATGAACGGGTACATGGGGAAGCAGTGAGAGACTAGCTCTTGGTGTTGGGACAGGCACAGGTCACTCTATTTTCCCATCAGGAAGAAGAATTAACCACAGGCTCATCCTCCCCCCCGGAAGCAGAACAGGGCCTGAAGCCATCCTGCGCTTTTGAGGCCAGCTCCCAAAAAAGCGAGTTGTAAAATGGAGCTTCAGGGCACTGCAATTCACAAACCTGCAGAGTTATAAATGATAACTCTCGTCCACAAATATATTGAGGGAAGGCATAGAAGAGGATATGAAATCAAGGCAGAATTGCAGGAAACAGATTTCAGGAGGTAGATTCGAATCGCCTTTAAAGCACATGAAAAGCGGCAAAACGTTGACAATGATGCCCTTGGCCAAAAAGGGCGTATGCGTTTTTTCCTGAATATATTCAGGAAAAAACGCATACGCCCTTTTTGGCCAACCAAGCAACCTGGAAAGGCAAATCAGCGCTACAAAGAAGACTCGCTACCCATCGGTCAAAAGAGCCATGCTTAAAAAAGTCTCAAAACCAGAAATGCAGGACAGGCCATGGAGAAATGGGAGCCTTGCTACACAGATGGGCGGGATGTAAATTGCCAACAGCCACTCTGGAGAAGTGTACGGTGTGTCCTGAAACATCTAAAAAACACAGCTTAGAGAGCATAGGGCACTTCCACTCATGGGGGTATAAATTGGGAAAATGAAAAATCAGCAAGACACAAGAACCCCAAAGTTTAGGGCTGCTCTGTTGACAAGGACCTCCACTTCATTCCACCTTAAATATCCCAGGAAAGGGAAAAATGGATAAAGAAGTTGTGGTCCTTATGTACAATGGAATATCACTCAGCCATGAAATCAATGTCATAAGGCTAGTAGCAGCATGATGAGTGGATTTAGGTACGACGATTCTAAGTGAAATAAGTCACACAGAAAAGGACACTTCTCATAAGGTATCACTTATAGAGGGAATGTCAAAACCGTTACACTTGAACTGAATTACAAAACAGAACAGAGTCACACATGCAGAAAACACACTATGGCTGCTTAACGGGAAAGGTGAGGTGGGGTGATACATAAAACAAGGGTTTCAAATTAGCTCAGATACCGTTCCATAAACCCAATATGTAATAGACAAAACCTACTCCTTGCTCAGAGAACTGGACTCAACACGTCCTATTCACCGCACAAGAATATATCTGACTAGTAATAATCTTAAAACCTATGTATTGATATCTCTCTGTTAGTGTGTCAAGTGGGTGTAAAGCGGCATAAACACAGCATTGAAAAGCAGCTAAACCCCATTATAAAAATAAATTACTTTGAAAAACCCATGAAACAAAGACAGTGAAAGAGAGAGAAATTCTTACACAATGCGTTCAGGGGCTGTGATGCAACCTGGATTGACCATATCTAGACCCACAGCTGGATGAGACATAAGGGTGGATACTCTTGGGGCTGAGAGGTTTGGTGAGGTTGGGTGAGCAAACGCAGACCCTTTAAAGTAATACTGCGTGGTACCCATCGCATGGGTCCCAAATCTCCAGGTTCAAGGGCATCTTCCTACATCGAAAACATGCATGAGAAAACAAAAAGATGGTACACCATGTGATGGGGAAAGGTTTCTAAAACGCACCTCATTTCTCTTCTCCTTGTGCCCGGGTTCGCCATTCCAGCCGCTTTACTAACAATCTCCCTACTTGGAGCATCAGCACCTTTAACCTCCTGTTCTGTAAAGGTTGCAATTTGTCCTGAGGATGAACGGGTACACGGGGAAGCAGTGAGAGACTAGCTCTTGGTGTTGGGACAGGCACAGGTCACTCTATATTCCCATCAGGAAGAAGAATTAACCACAGGCTAATCATCGCCCCCGAAAGCAGAACAGAGCCTGAAGCCATCCTGCGCTTTTGCGGCCAGCTCCCAAAAAAGCGAGTTGTAAAATGGAGCTTCAGGGCACTGCAATTCACAAACCTGCAGAGTTATAAATGATAACTCTCGTCCACAAATATATTGAGGGAAGGCAAAGAAGAGGATTTGAAATCAAGGCCGAATTGCAGGAAACAGATTTCAGGAGGTAGATTCGAATCGCCTTTAAAGCACATGAAAAGTGGCAAAACGTTGACAATGATGCCCTTGGCCAAAAAGGGCGTATGCGTTTTTTCCTGAATATATTCAGGAAAAAACGCATACGCCCTTTTTGGCCAAACAAGCAACCTGGGAAGGTAAATCAGGGCTACAAAGAAGACTCGCTACCCATCGGTCAAAAGGGCCATGCTGAATAAAGTCTCAAAACCAGAAATGCAGGACAGGCCATGGAGAAATGGGAGCCTTGCTACACTGATGGGCGAGATGTAAATTGCCAACAGCCACTCTGGAGAAGTGTACGGTGTGTCCTGAAACATCTAAAAAACACAGCTTAGAGAGCATAGGGCACTTCCACTCATGGGGGTATAAATTGGGAAAATGAAAAATCAGCAAGACACAAGAACCCCAAAGTTTAGGGCTGCTCTGTTGACAAGGACCTCCACTTCATTCCACCTTAAATATCCCAGGAAAGGGAAAAATGGATAAAGAAGTTGTGGTCCTTATGTACAATGGAATATCACTCAGCCATGAAATCAATGTCATAAGGCTAGTAGCAGCATGATGAGTGGATTTAGGTACGACGATTCTAAGTGAAATAAGTCACACAGAAAAGGACACTTCTCATAAGGTATCACTTATAGAGGGAATGTCAAAACCGTTACACTTGAACTGAATTACAAAACAGAACAGAGTCACACATGCAGAAAACACACTATGGCTGCTTAACGGGAAAGGTGAGGTGGGGTGATACATAAAACAAGGGTTTCAAATTAGCTCAGATACCGTTCCATAAACCCAATATGTAATAGACAAAACCTACTCCTTGCTCAGAGAACTGGACTCAACACGTCCTATTCACCGCACAAGAATATATCTGACTAGTAATAATCTTAAAACCTATGTATTGATATCTCTCTGTTAGTGTGTCAAGTGGGTGTAAAGCGGCATAAACACAGCAGTGAAAAGCAGCTAAACCCCATTATAAAAATAAATTACTTCGAAAAACCCATGAAACAAAGACAGTGAAAGAGAGAGAAATTCTTACACAATGCGTTCAGGGGCTGTGATGCAACCTGGATTGACCATATCTAGACCCACAGCTGGATGAGACATAAGGGTGGACACTCTTGGGGCTGAGAGGTTTGGTGAGGTTGGGTGAGCAAACGCAGACCCTTTAAAGTAATACTGCGTGGTACCCATCGCATGCGTCCCAAATCTCCAGGTTCAAGGGGATCTTCCTACATCGAAATCATGCATGAGAAAACAAAAAGATGGTACACCATGTGATGGGGAAAGGTTTCTAAAACGCACCTCATTTCTCTTCTCCTTGTGCCCGGGTTCGCCATTCCAGCCGCTTTACTAACAATCTCCCTACTTGGAGCATCAGCACCTTTAACCTCCTGTTCCGTACAGGTTGCAATTTGTCCTGAGGATGAACGGGTACATGGGGAACCAGTGAGAGACTAGCTCTTGGTGTTGGGACAGGCACCGGTCACTCTATTTTCCCATCAGGAAGAAGAATTAACCACAGGCTCATCCTCCCCCCCGGAAGCAGAACAGGGCCTGAAGCCATCCTGCGCTTTTGAGGCCAGCTCCCAAAAAAGCGAGTTGTAAAATGGAGCTTCAGGGCACTGCAATTCACAAACCTGCAGAGTTATAAATGATAACTCTCGTCCACAAATATATTGAGGGAAGGCAAAGAAGAGGATTTGAAATCAAGGCAGAATTGCAGGAAACAGATTTCAGGAGGTAGATTCGAATCGCCTTTAAAGCACATGAAAAGCGGCAAAACGTTGACAATGATGCCCTTGGCCAAAAAGGGCGTATGCGTTTTTTCCTGAATATATTCAGGAAAAAACGCATACGCCCTTTTTGGCCAACCAAGCAACCTGGAAAGGCAAATCAGCGCTACAAAGAAGACTCGCTACCCATCGGTCAAAAGAGCCATGCTTAAAAAATTCTCAAAACCAGAAATGCAGGACAGGCCATGGAGAAATGGGAGCCTTGCTACACTGATGGGCGGGATGTAAATTGCCAACAGCCACTCTGGAGAAGTGTACGGTGTGTCCTGAAACATCTAAAAAACACAGCTTAGAGAGCATAGGGCACTTCCACTCATGGGGGTATAAATTGGGAAAATGAAAAATCAGCAAGACACAAGAACCCCAAAGTTTAGGGCTGCTCTGTTGACAAGGACCTCCACTTCATTCCACCTCAAATATCCCAGGAAAGGGAAAAATGGATAAAGAAGTTGTGGTCCTTATGTACAATGGAATATCACTCAGCCATGAAATCAATGTCATAAGGCTAGTAGCAGCATGATGAGTGGATTTAGGTACGACGATTCTAAGTGAAATAAGTCACACAGAAAAGGACACTTCTCATAAGGTATCACTTATAGAGGGAATGTCAAAACCGTTACACTTGAACTGAATTACAAAACAGAACAGAGTCACACATGCAGAAAACACACTATGGCTGCTTAACGGGAAAGGTGAGGTGGGGTGATACATAAAACAAGGGTTTCAAATTAGCTCAGATACCGTTCCATAAACCCAATATGTAATAGACAAAACCTACTCCTTGCTCAGAGAACTGGACTCAACACGTCCTATTCACCGCACAAGAATATATCTGACTAGTAATAATCTTAAAACCTATGTATTGATATCTCTCTGTTAGTGTGTCAAGTGGGTGTAAAGCGGCATAAACACAGCAGTGAAAAGCAGCTAAACCCCATTATAAAAATAAATTACTTCGAAAAACCCATGAAACAAAGACAGTGAAAGAGAGAGAAATTCTTACACAATGCGTTCAGGGGCTGTGATGCAACCTGGATTGACCATATCTAGACCCACAGCTGGATGAGACATAAGGGTGGACACTCTTGGGGCTGAGAGGTTTGGTGAGGTTGGGTGAGCAAACGCAGACCCTTTAAATTAATACTGCGTGGTACCCATCGCATGCGTCCCAAATCTCCAGGTTCAAGGGGATCTTCCTACATCGAAATCATGCATGAGAAAACAAAAAGATGGTACACCATGTGATGGGGAAAGGTTTCTAAAACGCACCTCATTTCTCTTCTCCTTGTGCCCGGGTTCGCCATTCCAGCCGCTTTACTAACAATCTCCCTACTTGGAGCATCAGCACCTTTAACCTCCTGTTCCGTACAGGTTGCAATTTGTCCTGAGGATGAACGGGTACATGGGGAACCAGTGAGAGACTAGCTCTTGGTGTTGGGACAGGCACCGGTCACTCTATTTTCCCATCAGGAAGAAGAATTAACCACAGGCTCATCCTCCCCCCCGGAAGCAGAACAGGGCCTGAAGCCATCCTGCGCTTTTGAGGCCAGCTCCCAAAAAAGCGAGTTGTAAAATGGAGCTTCAGGGCACTGCAATTCACAAACCTGCAGAGTTATAAATGATAACTCTCGTCCACAAATATATTGAGGGAAGGCAAAGAAGAGGATTTGAAATCAAGGCAGAATTGCAGGAAACAGATTTCAGGAGGTAGATTCGAATCGCCTTTAAAGCACATGAAAAGCGGCAAAACGTTGACAATGATGCCCTTGGCCAAAAAGGGCGTATGCGTTTTTTCCTGAATATATTCAGGAAAAAACGCATACGCCCTTTTTGGCCAACCAAGCAACCTGGAAAGGCAAATCAGCGCTACAAAGAAGACTCGCTACCCATCGGTCAAAAGAGCCATGCTTAAAAAATTCTCAAAACCAGAAATGCAGGACAGGCCATGGAGAAATGGGAGCCTTGCTACACTGATGGGCGGGATGTAAATTGCCAACAGCCACTCTGGAGAAGTGTACGGTGTGTCCTGAAACATCTAAAAAACACAGCTTAGAGAGCATAGGGCACTTCCACTCATGGGGGTATAAATTGGGAAAATGAAAAATCAGCAAGACACAAGAACCCCAAAGTTTAGGGCTGCTCTGTTGACAAGGACCTCCACTTCATTCCACCTCAAATATCCCAGGAAAGGGAAAAATGGATAAAGAAGTTGTGGTCCTTATGTACAATGGAATATCACTCAGCCATGAAATCAATGTCATAAGGCTAGTAGCAGCATGATGAGTGGATTTAGGTACGACGATTCTAAGTGAAATAAGTCACACAGAAAAGGACACTTCTCATAAGGTATCACTTATACAGGGAATGTCAAAACCGTTACACTTGAACTGAATTACAAAACAGAACAGAGTCACACATGCAGAAAACACACTATGGATGCTTAACGGGAAAGGTGAGGTGGGGTGATACATAAAACAAGGGTTTCAAATTACCTCAGATACCGTTCCATAAACCCAATATGTAATAGACAAGACCTACTCCTTGCTCAGAGAACTGGACTCAACACGTCCTATTCACCGCACAAGAATATATCTGACTAGTAATAATCTTAAAACCTATGTATTGATATCTCTCTGTTAGTGTGTCAAGTGGGTGTAAAGCGGCATAAACACAGCAGTGAAAAGCAGCTAAACCCCATTATAAAAATAAATTACTTCGAAAAACCCATGAAACAAAGACAGTGAAAGAGAGAGAAATTCTTACACAATGCGTTCAGGGGCTGTGATGCAACCTGGATTGACCATATCTAGACCCACAGCTGGATGAGACATAAGGGTGGACACTCTTGGGGCTGAGAGGTTTGGTGAGGTTGGGTGAGCAAACGCAGACCCTTTAAAGTAATACTGCGTGGTACCCATCGCATGCGTCCCAAATCTCCAGGTTCAAGGGGATCTTCCTACATCGAAATCATGCATGAGAAAACAAAAAGATGGTACACCATGTGATGGGGAAAGGTTTCTAAAACGCACCTCATTTCTCTTCTCCTTGTGCCCGGGTTCGCCATTCCAGCCGCTTTACTAACAATCTCCCTACTTGGAGCATCAGCACCTTTAACCTCCTGTTCCGTACAGGTTGCAATTTGTCCTGAGGATGAACGGGTACATGGGGAACCAGTGAGAGACTAGCTCTTGGTGTTGGGACAGGCACAGGTCACTCTATTTTCCCATCAGGAAGAAGAATTAACCACAGGCTCATCCTCCCCCCCGGAAGCAGAACAGGGCCTGAAGCCATCCTGCGCTTTTGAGGCCAGCTCCCAAAAAAGCGAGTTGTAAAATGGAGCTTCAGGGCACTGCAATTCACAAACCTGCAGAGTTATAAATGATAACTCTCGTCCACAAATATATTGAGGGAAGGCATAGAAGAGGATATGAAATCAAGGCAGAATTGCAGGAAACAGATTTCAGGAGGTAGATTCGAATCGCCTTTAAAGCACATGAAAAGCGGCAAAACGTTGACAATGATGCCCTTGGCCAAAAAGGGCGTATGCGTTTTTTCCTGAATATATTCAGGAAAAAACGCATACGCCCTTTTTGGCCAACCAAGCAACCTGGAAAGGCAAATCAGCGCTACAAAGAAGACTCGCTACCCATCGGTCAAAAGAGCCATGCTTAAAAAAGTCTCAAAACCAGAAATGCAGGACAGGCCATGGAGAAATGGGAGCCTTGCTACACAGATGGGCGGGATGTAAATTGCCAACAGCCACTCTGGAGAAGTGTACGGTGTGTCCTGAAACATCTAAAAAACACAGCTTAGAGAGCATAGGGCACTTCCACTCATGGGGGTATAAATTGGGAAAATGAAAAATCAGCAAGACACAAGAACCCCAAAGTTTAGGGCTGCTCTGTTGACAAGGACCTCCACTTCATTCCACCTTAAATATCCCAGGAAAGGGAAAAATGGATAAAGAAGTTGTGGTCCTTATGTACAATGGAATATCACTCAGCCATGAAATCAATGTCATAAGGCTAGTAGCAGCATGATGAGTGGATTTAGGTACGACGATTCTAAGTGAAATAAGTCACACAGAAAAGGACACTTCTCATAAGGTATCACTTATAGAGGGAATGTCAAAACCGTTACACTTGAACTGAATTACAAAACAGAACAGAGTCACACATGCAGAAAACACACTATGGCTGCTTAACGGGAAAGGTGAGGTGGGGTGATACATAAAACAAGGGTTTCAAATTAGCTCAGATACCGTTCCATAAACCCAATATGTAATAGACAAAACCTACTCCTTGCTCAGAGAACTGGACTCAACACGTCCTATTCACCGCACAAGAATATATCTGACTAGTAATAATCTTAAAACCTATGTATTGATATCTCTCTGTTAGTGTGTCAAGTGGGTGTAAAGCGGCATAAACACAGCAGTGAAAAGCAGCTAAACCCCATTATAAAAATAAATTACTTTGAAAAACCCATGAAACAAAGACAGTGAAAGAGAGAGAAATTCTTACACAATGCGTTCAGGGGCTGTGATGCAACCTGGATTGACCATATCTAGACCCACAGCTGGATGAGACATAAGGGTGGACACTCTTGGGGCTGAGAGGTTTGGTGAGGTTGGGTGAGCAAACGCAGACCCTTTAAAGTAATACTGCATGGTACCCATCGCATGCGTCCCAAATCTCCAGGTTCAAGGGGATCTTCCTACATCGAAATCATGCATGAGAAAACAAAAAGATGGTACACCATGTGATGGGGAAAGGTTTCTAAAACGCACCTCATTTCTCTTCTCCTTGTGCCCGGGTTCGCCATTCCAGCCGCTTTACTAACAATCTCCCTACTTGGAGCATCAGCACCTTTAACCTCCTGTTCCGTACATGTTGCAATTTGTCCTGAGGATGAACGGGTAGACGGGGAACCAGTGAGAGACTAGCTCTTGGTGTTGGGACAGGCACAGGTCACTCTATTTTCCCATCAGGAAGAAGAATTAACCACAGGCTCATCCTCCCCCCCGGAACCAGAACAGGGATTGAAGCCATCCTGCGCTTTTGCGGCCAGCTCCCAAAAAAGCGAGTTGTAAAATGGAGCTTCAGGGCACTGCAATTCACAAACCTGCAGAGTTATAAATGATAACTCTCGTCCACAAATATATTGAGGGAAGGCAAAGAAGAGGATTTGAAATCAAGGCCGAATTGCAGGAAACAGATTTCAGGAGGTAGATTCGAATCGCCTTTAAAGCACATGAAAAGCGGCAAAACGTTGACAATGATGCCCTTGGCCAAAAAGGGCGTATGCGTTTTTTCCTGAATATATTCAGGAAAAAACGCATACGCCCTTTTTGGCCAACAAAGCAACCTGGAAAGGTAAATCAGGGCTACAAAGAAGACTCGCTACCCATCGGTCAAAAGGGCCATGCTGAATAAAGTCTCAAAACCAGAAATGCAGGACAGGCCATGGAGAAATGGGAGCCTTGCTACACTGATGGGCGGGATGTAAATTGCCAACAGCCACTCTGGAGAAGTGTACGGTGTGTCCTGAAACATCTAAAAAACACAGCTTAGAGAGCATAGGGCACTTCCACTCATGGGGGTATAAATTGGGAAAATGAAAAATCAGCAAGACACAAGCACCCCAAAGTTTAGGGCTGCTCTGTTGACAAGGACCTCCACTTCATTCCACCTTCAATATCCCAGGAAAGAGAAAAATGGATAAAGAAGTTGTGGTCCTTATGTACAATGGAATATCACTCAGCCATGAAATCAATGTCATAAGGCTAGTAGCAGCATGATGAGTGGATTTAGGTACGACGATTCTAAGTGAAATAAGTCACACAGAAAAGGACACTTCTCATAAGGTATCACTTATAGAGGGAATGTCAAAACCGTTACACTTGAACTGAATTACAAAACAGAACAGAGTCACACATGCAGAAAACACACTATGGCTGCTTAACGGGAAAGGTGAGGTGGGGTGATACATAAAACAAGGGTTTCAAATTAGCTCAGATACCGTTCCATAAACCCAATATGTAATAGACAAAACCTACTCCTTGCTCAGAGAACTGGACTCAACACGTCCTATTCACCGCAGAAGAATATATCTGACTAGTAATAATCTTAAAACCTATGTATTGATATCTCTCTGTTAGTGTGTCAAGTGGGTGTAAAGCGGCATAAACACAGCAGTGAAAAGCAGCTAAACCCCATTATAAAAATAAATTACTTCGAAAAACCCATGAAACAAAGACAGTGAAAGAGAGAGAAATTCTTACACAATGGGTTCAGGGGCTGTGATGCAACCTGGATTGACCATATCTAGACCCACAGCTGGATGAGACATAAGGGTGGACACTCTTGGGGCTGAGAGGTTTGGTGAGGTTGGGTGAGCAAACACAGACCCTTTAAAGTAATACTGCGTGGTACCCATCACATGCGTCCCAAATCTCCAGGTTCAAGGGGATCTTCCTACATCGAAATCATGCATGAGAAAACAAAAAGATGGTACACCATGTGATGGGGAAAGGTTTCTAAAACGCACCTCATTTCTCTTCTCCTTGTGCCCGGGTTCGCCATTCCAGCCGCTTTACTAACAATCTCCCTACTTGGAGCATCAGCACCTTTAACCTCCTGTTCCGTACAGGTTGCAATTTGTCCTGAGGATGAACGGGTACATGGGGAACCAGTGAGAGACTAGCTCTTGGTGTTGGGACAGGCACCGGTCACTCTATTTTCCCATCAGGAAGAAGAATTAACCACAGGCTCATCCTCCCCCCCGGAAGCAGAACAGGGCCTGAAGCCATCCTGCGCTTTTGAGGCCAGCTCCCAAAAAAGCGAGTTGTAAAATGGAGCTTCAGGGCACTGCAATTCACAAACCTGCAGAGTTATAAATGATAACTCTCGTCCACAAATATATTGAGGGAAGGCAAAGAAGAGGATTTGAAATCAAGGCAGAATTGCAGGAAACAGATTTCAGGAGGTAGATTCGAATCGCCTTTAAAGCACATGAAAAGCGGCAAAACGTTGACAATGATGCCCTTGGCCAAAAAGGGCGTATGCGTTTTTTCCTGAATATATTCAGGAAAAAACGCATACGCCGTTTTTGGCCAACCAAGCAACCTGGAAAGGCAAATCAGCGCTACAAAGAAGACTCGCTACCCATCGGTCAAAAGAGCCATGCTTAAAAAATTCTCAAAACCAGAAATGCAGGACAGGCCATGGAGAAATGGGAGCCTTGCTACACTGATGGGCGGGATGTAAATTGCCAACAGCCACTCTGGAGAAGTGTACGGTGTGTCCTGAAACATCTAAAAAACACAGCTTAGAGAGCATAGGGCACTTCCACTCATGGGGGTATAAATTGGGAAAATGAAAAATCAGCAAGACACAAGAACCCCAAAGTTTAGGGCTGCTCTGTTGACAAGGACCTCCACTTCATTCCACCTCAAATATCCCAGGAAAGGGAAAAATGGATAAAGAAGTTGTGGTCCTTATGTACAATGGAATATCACTCAGCCATGAAATCAATGTCATAAGGCTAGTAGCAGCATGATGAGTGGATTTAGGTACGACGATTCTAAGTGAAATAAGTCACACAGAAAAGGACACTTCTCATAAGGTATCACTTATACAGGGAATGTCAAAACCGTTACACTTGAACTGAATTACAAAACAGAACAGAGTCACACATGCAGAAAACACACTATGGCTGCTTAACGGGAAAGGTGAGGTGGGGTGATACATAAAACAAGGGTTTCAAATTAGCTCAGATACCGTTCCATAAACCCAATATGTAATAGACAAGACCTACTCCTTGCTCAGAGAACTGGACTCAACACGTCCTATTCACCGCACAAGAATATATCTGACTAGTAATAATCTTAAAACCTATGTATTGATATCTCTCTGTTAGTGTGTCAAGTGGGTGTAAAGCGGCATAAACACAGCAGTGAAAAGCAGCTAAACCCCATTATAAAAATAAATTACTTTGAAAAACCCATGAAACAAAGACAGTGAAAGAGAGAGAAATTCTTACACAATGCGTTCAGGGGCTGTGATGCAACCTGGATTGACCATATCTAGACCCACAGCTGGATGAGACATAAGGGTGGACACTCTTGGGGCTGAGAGGTTTGGTGAGGTTGGGTGAGCAAACGCAGACCCTTTAAAGTAATACTGCGTGGTACCCATCGCATGCGTCCCAAATCTCCAGGTTCAAGGGGATCTTCCTACATCGAAATCATGCATGAGAAAACAAAAAGATGGTACACCATGTGATGGGGAAAGGTTTCTAAAACGCACCTCATTTCTCTTCTCCTTGTGCCCGGGTTCGCCATTCCAGCCGCTTTACTAACAATCTCCCTACTTGGAGCATCAGCACCTTTAACCTCCTGTTCCGTACAGGTTGCAATTTGTCCTGAGGATGAACGGGTACATGGGGAACCAGTGAGAGACTAGCTCTTGGTGTTGGGACAGGCACAGGTCACTCTATTTTCCCATCAGGAAGAAGAATTAACCACAGGCTCATCCTCCCCCCCGGAAGCAGAACAGGGCCTGAAGCCATCCTGCGCTTTTGAGGCCAGCTCCCAAAAAAGCGAGTTGTAAAATGGAGCTTCAGGGCACTGCAATTCACAAACCTGCAGAGTTATAAATGATAACTCTCGTCCACAAATATATTGAGGGAAGGCATAGAAGAGGATATGAAATCAAGGCAGAATTGCAGGAAACAGATTTCAGGAGGTAGATTCGAATCGCCTTTAAAGCACATGAAAAGCGGCAAAACGTTGACAATGATGCCCTTGGCCAAAAAGGGCGTATGCGTTTTTTCCTGAATATATTCAGGAAAAAACGCATACGCCCTTTTTGGCCAACCAAGCAACCTGGAAAGGCAAATCAGCGCTACAAAGAAGACTCGCTACCCATCGGTCAAAAGAGCCATGCTTAAAAAAGTCTCAAAACCAGAAATGCAGGACAGGCCATGGAGAAATGGGAGCCTTGCTACACAGATGGGCGGGATGTAAATTGCCAACAGCCACTCTGGAGAAGTGTACGGTGTGTCCTGAAACATCTAAAAAACACAGCTTAGAGAGCATAGGGCACTTCCACTCATGGGGGTATAAATTGGGAAAATGAAAAATCAGCAAGACACAAGAACCCCAAAGTTTAGGGCTGCTCTGTTGACAAGGACCTCCACTTCATTCCACCTTAAATATCCCAGGAAAGGGAAAAATGGATAAAGAAGTTGTGGTCCTTATGTACAATGGAATATCACTCAGCCATGAAATCAATGTCATAAGGCTAGTAGCAGCATGATGAGTGGATTTAGGTACGACGATTCTAAGTGAAATAAGTCACACAGAAAAGGACACTTCTCATAAGGTATCACTTATAGAGGGAATGTCAAAACCGTTACACTTGAACTGAATTACAAAACAGAACAGAGTCACACATGCAGAAAACACACTATGGCTGCTTAACGGGAAAGGTGAGGTGGGGTGATACATAAAACAAGGGTTTCAAATTAGCTCAGATACCGTTCCATAAACCCAATATGTAATAGACAAAACCTACTCCTTGCTCAGAGAACTGGACTCAACACGTCCTATTCACCGCACAAGAATATATCTGACTAGTAATAATCTTAAAACCTATGTATTGATATCTCTCTGTTAGTGTGTCAAGTGGGTGTAAAGCGGCATAAACACAGCAGTGAAAAGCAGCTAAACCCCATTATAAAAATAAATTACTTTGAAAAACCCATGAAACAAAGACAGTGAAAGAGGGAGAAATTCTTACACAATGCGTTCAGGGGCTGTGATGCAACCTGGATTGACCATATCTAGACCCACAGCTGGATGAGACATAAGGGTGGACACTCTTGGGGCTGAGAGGTTTGGTGAGGTTGGGTGAGCAAACACAGACCCTTTAAAGTAATACTGCGTGGTACCCATCACATGCGTCCCAAATCTCCAGGTTCAAGGGGATCTTCCTACATCGAAATCATGCATGAGAAAACAAAAAGATGGTACACCATGTGATGGGGAAAGGTTTCTAAAACGCACCTCATTTCTCTTCTCCTTGTGCCCGGGTTCGCCATTCCAGCCGCTTTACTAACAATCTCCCTACTTGGAGCATCAGCACCTTTAACCTCCTGTTCCGTACAGGTTGCAATTTGTCCTGAGGATGAACGGGTACATGGGGAACCAGTGAGAGACTAGCTCTTGGTGTTGGGACAGGCACAGGTCACTCTATTTTCCCATCAGGAAGAAGAATTAACCACAGGCTCATCCTCCCCCCCGGAAGCAGAACAGGGCCTGAAGCCATCCTGCGCTTTTGAGGCCAGCTCCCAAAAAAGCGAGTTGTAAAATGGAGCTTCAGGGCACTGCAATTCACAAACCTGCAGAGTTATAAATGATACCTCTCGTCCACAAATATATTGAGGGAAGGCAAAGAAGAGGATTTGAAATCAAGGCAGAATTGCAGGAAACAGATTTCAGGAGGTAGATTCGAATCGCCTTTAAAGCACATGAAAAGCGGCAAAACGTTGACAATGATGCCCTTGGCCAAAAAGGGCGTATGCGTTTTTTCCTGAATATATTCAGGAAAAAACGCATACGCCCTTTTTGGCCAACCAAGCAACCTGGAAAGGCAAATCAGCGCTACAAAGAAGACTCGCTACCCATCGGTCAAAAGAGCCATGCTTAAAAAATTCTCAAAACCAGAAATGCAGGACAGGCCATGGAGAAATGGGAGCCTTGCTACACTGATGGGCGGGATGTAAATTGCCAACAGCCACTCTGGAGAAGTGTACGGTGTGTCCTGAAACATCTAAAAAACACAGCTTAGAGAGCATAGGGCACTTCCACTCATGGGGGTATAAATTGGGAAAATGAAAAATCAGCAAGACACAAGAACCCCAAAGTTTAGGGCTGCTCTGTTGACAAGGACCTCCACTTCATTCCACCTCAAATATCCCAGGAAAGGGAAAAATGGATAAAGAAGTTGTGGTCCTTATGTACAATGGAATATCACTCAGCCATGAAATCAATGTCATAAGGCTAGTAGCAGCATGATGAGTGGATTTAGGTACGACGATTCTAAGTGAAATAAGTCACACAGAAAAGGACACTTCTCATAAGGTATCACTTATAGAGGGAATGTCAAAACCGTTACACTTGAACTGAATTACAAAACAGAACAGAGTCACACATGCAGAAAACACACTATGGCTGCTTAACGGGAAAGGTGAGGTGGGGTGATACATAAAACAAGGGTTTCAAATTAGCTCAGATACCGTTCCATAAACCCAATATGTAATAGACAAGACCTACTCCTTGCTCAGAGAACTGGACTCAACACGTCCTATTCACCGCACAAGAATATATCTGACTAGTAATAATCTTAAAACCTATGTATTGATATCTCTCTGTTAGTGTGTCAAGTGGGTGTAAAGCGGCATAAACACAGCAGTGAAAAGCAGCTAAACCCCATTATAAAAATAAATTACTTTGAAAAACCCATGAAACAAAGACAGTGAAAGAGAGAGAAATTCTTACACAATGCGTTCAGGGGCTGTGATGCAACCTGGATTGACCATATCTAGACCCACAGCTGGATGAGACATAAGGGTGGACACTCTTGGGGCTGAGAGGTTTGGTGAGGTTGGGTGAGCAAACGCAGACCCTTTAAAGTAATACTGCGTGGTCCCCATCGCATGGGTCGCAAATCTCCAGGTTCAAGGGCATCTTCCTACATCGAAAACATGCATGAGAAAACAAAAAGATGGTACACCATGTGATGGGGAAAGGTTTCTAAAACGCACCTCATTTCTCTTCTCCTTGTGCCCGGGTTCGCCATTCCAGCCGCTTTACTAACAATCTCCCTACTTGGAGCATCAGCACCTTTAACCTCCTGTTCCGTACAGGTTGCAATTTGTCCTGAGGATGAACGGGTACATGGGGAACCAGTGAGAGACTAGCTCTTGGTGTTGGGACAGGCACAGGTCACTCTATTTTCCCATCAGGAAGAAGAATTAACCACAGGCTCATCCTCCCCCCCAGAAGCAGAACAGGGCCTGAAGCCATCCTGCGCTTTTGAGGCCAGCTCCCAAAAAAGCGAGTTGTAAAATGGAGCTTCAGGGCACTGCAATTCACAAACCTGCAGAGTTATAAATGATAACTCTCGTCCACAAATATATTGAGGGAAGGCAAAGAAGAGGATTTGAAATCAAGGCAGAATTGCAGGAAACAGATTTCAGGAGGTAGATTCGAATCGCCTTTAAAGCACATGAAAAGCGGCAAAACGTTGACAATGATGCCCTTGGCCAAAAAGGGCGTATGCGTTTTTTCCTGAATATATTCAGGAAAAAACGCATACGCCCTTTTTGGCCAACAAAGCAACCTGGAAAGGTAAATCAGGGCTACAAAGAAGACTCGCTACCCATCGGTCAAAAGGGCCATGCTGAATAAAGTCTCAAAACCAGAAATGCAGGACAGGCCATGGAGAAATGGGAGCCTTGCTACACTGATGGGCGGGATGTAAATTGCCAACAGCCACTCTGGAGAAGTGTACGGTGTGTCCTGAAACATCTAAAAAACACAGCTTAGAGAGCATAGGGCACTTCCACTCATGGGGGTATAAATTGGGAAAATGAAAAATCAGCAAGACACAAGCAGCCCAAAGTTAAGGGCTGCTCTGTTGACAAGGACCTCCACTTCATTCCACCTTCAATATCCCAGGAAAGAGAAAAATGGATAAAGAAGTTGTGGTCCTTATGTACAATGGAATATCACTCAGCCATGAAATCAATGTCATAAGGCTAGTAGCAGCATGATGAGTGGATTTAGGTACGACGATTCTAAGTGAAATAAGTCACACAGAAAAGGACACTTCTCATAAGGTATCACTTATAGAGGGAATGTCAAAAGCGTCACACTTGAACTGAATTACAAAACAGAACAGAGTCACACATGCAGAAAACACACTATGGCTGCTTAACGGGAAAGGTGAGGTGGGGTGATACATAAAACAAGGGTTTCAAATTAGCTCAGATACCGTTCCATAAACCCAATATGTAATAGACAAAACCTACTCCTTGCTCAGAGAACTGGACTCAACACGTCCTATTCACCGCACAAGAATATATCTGACTAGTAATAATCTTAAAACCTATGTATTGATATCTCTCTGTTAGTGTGTCAAGTGGGTGTAAAGCGGCATAAACACAGCATTGAAAAGCAGCTAAACCCCATTATAAAAATAAATTACTTTGAAAAACCCATGAAACAAAGACAGTGAAAGAGAGAGAAATTCTTACACAATGCGTTCAGGGGCTGTGATGCAACCTGGATTGACCATATCTAGACCCACAGCTGGATGAGACATAAGGGTGGATACTCTTGGGGCTGAGAGGTTTGGTGAGGTTGGGTGAGCAAACGCAGACCCTTTAAAGTAATACTGCGTGGTACCCATCGCATGGGTCCCAAATCTCCAGGTTCAAGGGCATCTTCCTACATCGAAAACATGCATGAGAAAACAAAAAGATGGTACACCATGTGATGGGGAAAGGTTTCTAAAACGCACCTCATTTCTCTTCTCCTTGTGCCCGGGTTCGCCATTCCAGCCGCTTTACTAACAATCTCCCTACTTGGAGCATCAGCACCTTTAACCTCCTGTTCTGTAAAGGTTGCAATTTGTCCTGAGGATGAACGGGTACACGGGGAAGCAGTGAGAGACTAGCTCTTGGTGTTGGGACAGGCACAGGTCACTCTATTTTCCCATCAGGAAGAAGAATTAACCACAGGCTAATCATCGCCCCCGAAAGCAGAACAGGGCCTGAAGCCATCCTGCGCTTTTGCGGCCAGCTCCCAAAAAAGCGAGTTGTAAAATGGAGCTTCAGGGCACTGCAATTCACAAACCTGCAGAGTTATAAATGATAACTCTCGTCCACAAATATATTGAGGGAAGGCAAAGAAGAGGATTTGAAATCAAGGCCGAATTGCAGGAAACAGATTTCAGGAGGTAGATTCGAATCGCCTTTAAAGCACATGAAAAGTGGCAAAACGTTGACAATGATGCCCTTGGCCAAAAAGGGCGTATGCGTTTTTTCCTGAATATATTCAGGAAAAAACGCATACGCCCTTTTTGGCCAAACAAGCAACCTGGAAAGGTAAATCAGGGCTACAAAGAAGACTCGCTACCCATCGGTCAAAAGGGCCATGCTGAATAAAGTCTCAAAACCAGAAATGCAGGACAGGCCATGGAGAAATGGGAGCCTTGCTACACTGATGGGCGGGATGTAAATTGCCAACAGCCACTCTGGAGAAGTGTACGGTGTGTCCTGAAACATCTAAAAAACACAGCTTAGAGAGCATAGGGCACTTCCACTCATGGGGGTATAAATTGGGAAAATGAAAAATCAGCAAGACACAAGAACCCCAAAGTATAGGGCTGCTCTGTTGACAGGGACCTCCACTTCATTCCACCTTAAATATCCCAGGAAAGGGAAAAATGGATAAAGAAGTTGTGGTCCTTATGTACAATGGAATATCACTCAGCCATGAAATCAATGTCATAAGGCTAGTAGCAGCATGATGAGTGGATTTAGGTACGACGATTCTAAGTGAAATAAGTCACACAGAAAAGGACACTTCTCATAAGGTATCACTTATAGAGGGAATGTCAAAACCGTTACACTTGAACTGAATTACAAAACAGAACAGAGTCACACATGCAGAAAACACACTATGGCTGCTTAACGGGAAAGGTGAGGTGGGGTGATACATAAAACAAGGGTTTCAAATTAGCTCAGATACCGTTCCATAAACCCAATATGTAATAGACAAAACCTACTCCTTGCTCAGAGAACTGGACTCAACACGTCCTATTCACCGCACAAGAATATATCTGACTAGTAATAATCTTAAAACCTATGTATTGATATCTCTCTGTTAGTGTGTCAAGTGGGTGTAAAGCGGCATAAACACAGCAGTGAAAAGCAGCTAAACCCCATTATAAAAATAAATTACTTTGAAAAACCCATGAAACAAAGACAGTGAAAGAGGGAGAAATTCTTACACAATGCGTTCAGGGGCTGTGATGCAACCTGGATTGACCATATCTAGACCCACAGCTGGATGAGACATAAGGGTGGACACTCTTGGGGCTGAGAGGTTTGGTGAGGTTGGGTGAGCAAACGCAGACCCTTTAAAGTAATACTGCGTGGTACCCATCGCATGGGTCCCAAATCTCCAGGTTCAAGGGCATCTTCCTACATCGAAAACATGCATGAGAAAACAAAAAGATGGTACACCATGTGATGGGGAAAGGTTTCTAAAACGCACCTCATTTCTCTTCTCCTTGTGCCCGGGTTCGCCATTCCAGCCGCTTTACTAACAATCTCCCTACTTGGAGCATCAGCACCTTTAACCTCCTGTTCTGTACAGGTTGCAATTTGTCCTGAGGATGAACGGGTAGACGGGGAACCAGTGAGAGACTAGCTCTTGGTGTTGGGACAGGCACAGGTCACTCTATTTTCCCATCAGGAAGAAGAATTAACCACAGGCTAATCATCGCCCCCGAAAGCAGAACAGGGCCTGAAGCCATCCTGCGTTTTTGAGGCCAGCTCCCAAAAAAGCGAGTTGTAAAATGGAGCTTCAGGGCACTGCAATTCACAAACCTGCAGAGTTATAAATGATAACTCTCGTCCACAAATATATTGAGGGAAGGCAAAGAAGAGGATTTGAAATCAAGGCAGAATTGCAGGAAACAGATTTCAGGAGGTAGATTCGAATCGCCTTTAAAGCACATGAAAAGCGGCAAAACGTTGACAATGATGCCCTTGGCCAAAAAGGGCGTATGCGTTTTTTCCTGAATATATTCAGGAAAAAACGCATACGCCCTTTTTGGCCAACAAAGCAACCTGGAAAGGTAAATCAGGGCTACAAAGAAGACTCGCTACCCATCGGTCAAAAGGGCCATGCTGAATAAAGTCTCAAAACCAGAAATGCAGGACAGGCCATGGAGAAATGGGAGCCTTGCTACACTGATGGGCGGGATGTAAATTGCCAACAGCCACTCTGGAGAAGTGTACGGTGTGTCCTGAAACATCTAAAAAACACAGCTTAGAGAGCATAGGGCACTTCCACTCATGGGGGTATAAATTGGGAAAATGAAAAATCAGCAAGACACAAGCAGCCCAAAGTTAAGGGCTGCTCTGTTGACAAGGACCTCCACTTCATTCCACCTTCAATATCCCAGGAAAGAGAAAAATGGATAAAGAAGTTGTGGTCCTTATGTACAATGGAATATCACTCAGCCATGAAATCAATGTCATAAGGCTAGTAGCAGCATGATGAGTGGATTTAGGTACGACGATTCTAAGTGAAATAAGTCACACAGAAAAGGACACTTCTCATAAGGTATCACTTATAGAGGGAATGTAAAAAGCGTCACACTTGAACTGAATTACAAAACAGAACAGAGTCACACATGCAGAAAACACACTATGGCTGCTTAACGGGAAAGGTGAGGTGGGGTGATACATAAAACAAGGGTTTCAAATTAGCTCAGATACCGTTCCATAAACCCAATATGTAATAGACAAAACCTACTCCTTGCTCAGAGAACTGGACTCAACACGTCCTATTCACCGCACAAGAATATATCTGACTAGTAATAATCTTAAAACCTATGTATTGATATCTCTCTGTTAGTGTGTCAAGTGGGTGTAAAGCGGCATAAACACAGCATTGAAAAGCAGCTAAACCCCATTATAAAAATAAATTACTTTGAAAAACCCATGAAACAAAGACAGTGAAAGAGAGAGAAATTCTTACACAATGCGTTCAGGGGCTGTGATGCAACCTGGATTGACCATATCTAGACCCACAGCTGGATGAGACATAAGGGTGGACACTCTTGGGGCTGAGAGGTTTGGTGAGGTTGGGTGAGCAAACGCAGACCCTTTAAAGTAATACTGCGTGGTACCCATCGCATGGGTCCCAAATCTCCAGGTTCAAGGGCATCTTCCTACATCGAAAACATGCATGAGAAAACAAAACGATGGTACACCATGTGATGGGGAAAGGTTTCTAAAACGCACCTCATTTCTCTTCTCCTTGTGCCCGGGTTCGCCATTCCAGCCGCTTTACTAACAATCTCCCTACTTGGAGCATCAGCACCTTTAACCTCCTGTTCTGTACAGGTTGCAATTTGTCCTGAGGATGAACGGGTAGACGGGGAACCAGTGAGAGACTAGCTCTTGGTGTTGGGACAGGCACAGGTCACTCTATTTTCCCATCAGGAAGAAGAATTAACCACAGGCTAATCATCGCCCCCGAAAGCAGAACAGGGCCTGAAGCCAACCTGCGCTTTTGCGGCCAGCTCCCAAAAAAGCGAGTTGTAAAATGGAGCTTCAGGGCACTGCAATTCACAAACCTGCAGAGTTATAAATGATAACTCTCGTCCACAAATATATTGAGGGAAGGCAAAGAAGAGGATTTGAAATCAAGGCAGAATTGCAGGAAACAGATTTCAGGAGGTAGATTCGAATCGCCTTTAAAGCACATGAAAAGCGGCAAAACGTTGACAATGATGCCCTTGGCCAAAAAGGGCGTATGCGTTTTTTCCTGAATATATTCAGGAAAAAACGCATACGCCCTTTTTGGCCAACAAAGCAACCTGGAAAGGTAAATCAGGGCTACAAAGAAGACTCGCTACCCATCGGTCAAAAGGGCCATGCTGAATAAAGTCTCAAAACCAGAAATGCAGGACAGGGCATGGAGAAATGGGAGCCTTGCTACACTGATGGGCGGGATGTAAATTGCCAACAGCCACTCTGGAGAAGTGTACGGTGTGTCCTGAAACATCTAAAAAACACAGCTTAGAGAGCATAGGGCACTTCCACTCATGGGGGTATAAATTGGGAAAATGAAAAATCAGCAAGACACAAGCAGCCCAAAGTTTAGGGCTGCTCTGTTGACAAGGACCTCCACTTCATTCCACCTTCAATATCCCAGGAAAGAGAAAAATGGATAAAGAAGTTGTGGTCCTTATGTACAATGGAATATCACTCAGCCATGTAATCAATGTCATAAGGCTAGTAGCAGCATGATGAGTGGATTTAGGTACGACGATTCTAAGTGAAATAAGTCACACAGAAAAGGACACTTCTCATAAGGTATCACTTATAGAGGGAATGTAAAAAGCGTCACACTTGAACTGAATTACAAAACAGAACAGAGTCACACATGCAGAAAACACACTATGGCTGCTTAACGGGAAAGGTGAGGTGGGGTGATACATAAAACAAGGGTTTCAAATTAGCTCAGATACCGTTCCATAAACCCAATATGTAATAGACAAGACCTACTCCTTGCTCAGAGAACTGGACTCAACACACCCTATTCACCGCACAAGAATATATCTGACTAGTAATAATCTTAAAACCTATGTATTGATATCTCTCTGTTAGTGTGTCAAGTGGGTGTAAAGCGGCATAAACACAGCAGTGAAAAGCAGCTAAACCCCATTATAAAAATAAATTACTTTGAAAAACCCATGAAACAAAGACAGTGAAAGAGAGAGAAATTCTTACACAATGCGTTCAGGGGCTGTGATGCAACCTGGATTGACCATATCTAGACCCACAGCTGGATGAGACATAAGGGTGGACACTCTTGGGGCTGAGAGGTTTGGTGAGGTTGGGTGAGCAAACGCAGACCCTTTAAAGTACTACTGCGTGGTACCCATCCCATGGGACCCAAATCTCCAGGTTCAAGGGCATCTTCCTACATCGAAAACATGCATGAGAAAACAAAAAGATGGTACACCATGTGATGGGGAAAGGTTTCTAAAACGCACCTCATTTCTCTTCTCCTTGTGCCCGGGTTCGCCATTCCAGCCGCTTTACTAACAATCTCCCTACTTGGAGCATCAGCACCTTTAACCTCCTGTTCTGTACAGGTTGCAATTTGTCCTGAGGATGAACGGGTAGACGGGGAACCAGTGAGAGACTAGCTCTTGGTGTTGGGACAGGCACAGGTCACTCTATTTTCCCATCAGGAAGAAGAATTAACCACAGGCTAATCATCGCCCCCGAAAGCAGAACAGGGCCTGAAGCCATCCTGCGCTTTTGCGGCCAGCTCCCAAAAAAGCGAGTTGTAAAATGGAGCTTCAGGGCACTGCAATTCACAAACCTGCAGAGTTATAAATGATAACTCTCGTCCACAAATATATTGAGGGAAGGCAAAGAAGAGGATTTGTAATCAAGGCCGAATTGCAGGAAACAGATTTCAGGAGGTAGATTCGAATCGCCTTTAAAGCACATGAAAAGCGGCAAAACGTTGACAATGATGCCCTTGGCCAAAAAGGGCATATGCGTTTTTTCCTGAATATATTCAGGAAAAAACGCATACGCCCTTTTTGGCCAACAAAGCAACCTGGAAAGGTAAATCAGGGCTACAATGAAGACTCGCTACCCATCGGTCAAAAGGGCCATGCTGAATAAAGTCTCAAAACCAGAAATGCAGGACAGGCCATGGAGAAATGGGAGCCTTGCTACACTGATGGGCGGGATGTAAATTGCCAACAGCCACTCTGGAGAAGTGTACGGTGTGTCCTGAAACATCTAAAAAACACAGCTTAGAGAGCATAGGGCACTTCCACTCATGGGGGTATAAATTGGGAAAATGAAAAATCAGCAAGACACAAGCAGCCCAAAGTTAAGGGCTGCTCTGTTGACAAGGACCTCCACTTCATTCCACCTTCAATATCCCAGGAAAGAGAAAAATGGATAAAGAAGTTGTGGTCCTTATGTACAATGGAATATCACTCAGCCATGAAATCAATGTCATAAGGCTAGTAGCAGCATGATGAGTGGATTTAGGTACGACGATTCTAAGTGAAATAAGTCACACAGAAAAGGACACTTCTCATAAGGTATCACTTATAGAGGGAATGTCAAAAGCGTCACACTTGAACTGAATTACAAAACAGAACAGAGTCACACATGCAGAAAACACACTATGGCTGCTTAACGGGAAAGGTGAGGTGGGGTGATACATAAAACAAGGGTTTCAAATTAGCTCAGATACCGTTCCATAAACCCAATATGTAATAGACAAAACCTACTCCTTGCTCAGAGAACTGGACTCAACACGTCCTATTCACCGCACAAGAATATATCTGACTAGTAATAATCTTAAAACCTATGTATTGATATCTCTCTGTTAGTGTGTCAAGTGGGTGTAAAGCGGCATAAACACAGCATTGAAAAGCAGCTAAACCCCATTATAAAAATAAATTACTTTGAAAAACCCATGAAACAAAGACAGTGAAAGAGAGAGAAATTCTTACACAATGCGTTCAGGGGCTGTGATGCAACCTGGATTGACCATATCTAGACCCACAGCTGGATGAGACATAAGGGTGGATACTCTTGGGGCTGAGAGGTTTGGTGAGGTTGGGTGAGCAAACGCAGACCCTTTAAAGTAATACTGCGTGGTACCCATCGCATGGGTCCCAAATCTCCAGGTTCAAGGGCATCTTCCTACATCGAAAACATGCATGAGAAAACAAAAAGATGGTACACCATGTGATGGGGAAAGGTTTCTAAAACGCACCTCATTTCTCTTCTCCTTGTGCCCGGGTTCGCCATTCCAGCCGCTTTACTAACAATCTCCCTACTTGGAGCATCAGCACCTTTAACCTCCTGTTCTGTAAAGGTTGCAATTTGTCCTGAGGATGAACGGGTACACGGGGAAGCAGTGAGAGACTAGCTCTTGGTGTTGGGACAGGCACAGGTCACTCTATATTCCCATCAGGAAGAAGAATTAACCACAGGCTAATCATCGCCCCCGAAAGCAGAACAGGGCCTGAAGCCATCCTGCGCTTTTGCGGCCAGCTCCCAAAAAAGCGAGTTGTAAAATGGAGCTTCAGGGCACTGCAATTCACAAACCTGCAGAGTTATAAATGATAACTCTCGTCCACAAATATATTGAGGGAAGGCAAAGAAGAGGATTTGAAATCAAGGCCGAATTGCAGGAAACAGATTTCAGGAGGTAGATTCGAATCGCCTTTAAAGCACATGAAAAGTGGCAAAACGTTGACAATGATGCCCTTGGCCAAAAAGGGCGTATGCGTTTTTTCCTGAATATATTCAGGAAAAAACGCATACGCCCTTTTTGGCCAAACAAGCAACCTGGAAAGGTAAATCAGGGCTACAAAGAAGACTCGCTACCCATCGGTCAAAAGGGCCATGCTGAATAAAGTCTCAAAACCAGAAATGCAGGACAGGCCATGGAGAAATGGGAGCCTTGCTACACTGATGGGCGGGATGTAAATTGCCAACAGCCACTCTGGAGAAGTGTACGGTGTGTCCTGAAACATCTAAAAAACACAGCTTAGAGAGCATAGGGCACTTCCACTCATGGGGGTATAAATTGGGAAAATGAAAAATCAGCAAGACACAAGAACCCCAAAGTTTAGGGCTGCTCTGTTGACAAGGACCTCCACTTCATTCCACCTTAAATATCCCAGGAAAGGGAAAAATGGATAAAGAAGTTGTGGTCCTTATGTACAATGGAATATCACTCAGCCATGAAATCAATGTCATAAGGCTAGTAGCAGCATGATGAGTGGATTTAGGTACGACGATTCTAAGTGAAATAAGTCACACAGAAAAGGACACTTCTCATAAGGTATCACTTATAGAGGGAATGTCAAAACCGTTACACTTGAACTGAATTACAAAACAGAACAGAGTCACACATGCAGAAAACACACTATGGCTGCTTAACGGGAAAGGTGAGGTGGGGTGATACATAAAACAAGGGTTTCAAATTAGCTCAGATACCGTTCCATAAACCCAATATGTAATAGACAAAACCTACTCCTTGCTCAGAGAACTGGACTCAACACGTCCTATTCACCGCACAAGAATATATCTGACTAGTAATAATCTTAAAACCTATGTATTGATATCTCTCTGTTAGTGTGTCAAGTGGGTGTAAAGCGGCATAAACACAGCAGTGAAAAGCAGCTAAACCCCATTATAAAAATAAATTACTTTGAAAAACCCATGAAACAAAGACAGTGAAAGAGGGAGAAATTCTTACACAATGCGTTCAGGGGCTGTGATGCAACCTGGATTGACCATATCTAGACCCACAGCTGGATGAGACATAAGGGTGGACACTCTTGGGGCTGAGAGGTTTGGTGAGGTTGGGTGAGCAAACGCAGACCCTTTAAAGTAATACTGCGTGGTACCCATCGCATGGGTCCCAAATCTCCAGGTTCAAGGGCATCTTCCTACATCGAAAACATGCATGAGAAAACAAAAAGATGGTACACCATGTGATGGGGAAAGGTTTCTAAAACGCACCTCATTTCTCTTCTCCTTGTGCCCGGGTTCGCCATTCCAGCCGCTTTACTAACAATCTCCCTACTTGGAGCATCAGCACCTTTAACCTCCTGTTCTGTACAGGTTGCAATTTGTCCTGAGGATGAACGGGTAGACGGGGAACCAGTGAGAGACTAGCTCTTGGTGTTGGGACAGGCACAGGTCACTCTATTTTCCCATCAGGAAGAAGAATTAACCACAGGCTAATCATCGCCCCCGAAAGCAGAACAGGGCCTGAAGCCATCCTGCGCTTTTGCGGCCAGCTCCCAAAAAAGCGAGTTGTAAAATGGAGCTTCAGGGCACTGCAATTCACAAACCTGCAGAGTTATAAATGATAACTCTCGTCCACAAATATATTGAGGGAAGGCAAAGAAGAGGATTTGAAATCAAGGCAGAATTGCAGGAAACAGATTTCAGGAGGTAGATTCGAATCGCCTTTAAAGCACATGAAAAGCGGCAAAACGTTGACAATGATGCCCTTGGCCAAAAAGGGCGTATGCGTTTTTTCCTGAATATATTCAGGAAAAAACGCATACGCCCTTTTTGGCCAACAAAGCAACCTGGAAAGGTAAATCAGGGCTACAAAGAAGACTCGCTACCCATCGGTCAAAAGGGCCATGCTGAATAAAGTCTCAAAACCAGAAATGCAGGACAGGCCATGGAGAAATGGGAGCCTTGCTACACTGATGGGCGGGATGTAAATTGCCAACAGCCACTCTGGAGAAGTGTACGGTGTGTCCTGAAACATCTAAAAAACACAGCTTAGAGAGCATAGGGCACTTCCACTCATGGGGGTATAAATTGGGAAAATGAAAAATCAGCAAGACACAAGCAGCCCAAAGTTAAGGGCTGCTCTGTTGACAAGGACCTCCACTTCATTCCACCTTCAATATCCCAGGAAAGAGAAAAATGGATAAAGAAGTTGTGGTCCTTATGTACAATGGAATATCACTCAGCCATGAAATCAATGTCATAAGGCTAGTAGCAGCATGATGAGTGGATTTAGGTACGACGATTCTAAGTGAAATAAGTCACACAGAAAAGGACACTTCTCATAAGGTATCACTTATAGAGGGAATGTCAAAAGCGTCACACTTGAACTGAATTACAAAACAGAACAGAGTCACACATGCAGAAAACACACTATGGCTGCTTAACGGGAAAGGTGAGGTGGGGTGATACATAAAACAAGGGTTTCAAATTAGCTCAGATACCGTTCCATAAACCCAATATGTAATAGACAAAACCTACTCCTTGCTCAGAGAACTGGACTCAACACGTCCTATTCACCGCACAAGAATATATCTGACTAGTAATAATCTTAAAACCTATGTATTGATATCTCTCTGTTAGTGTGTCAAGTGGGTGTAAAGCGGCATAAACACAGCATTGAAAAGCAGCTAAACCCCATTATAAAAATAAATTACTTTGAAAAACCCATGAAACAAAGACAGTGAAAGAGAGAGAAATTCTTACACAATGCGTTCAGGGGCTGTGATGCAACCTGGATTGACCATATCTAGACCCACAGCTGGATGAGACATAAGGGTGGACACTCTTGGGGCTGAGAGGTTTGGTGAGGTTGGGTGAGCAAACGCAGACCCTTTAAAGTAATACTGCGTGGTACCCATCGCATGGGTCCCAAATCTCCAGGTTCAAGGGCATCTTCCTACATCGAAAACATGCATGAGAAAACAAAACGATGGTACACCATGTGATGGGGAAAGGTTTCTAAAACGCACCTCATTTCTCTTCTCCTTGTGCCCGGGTTCGCCATTCCAGCCGCTTTACTAACAATCTCCCTACTTGGAGCATCAGCACCTTTAACCTCCTGTTCTGTACAGGTTGCAATTTGTCCTGAGGATGAACGGGTAGACGGGGAACCAGTGAGAGACTAGGTCTTGGTGTTGGGACAGGCACAGGTCACTCTATTTTCCCATCAGGAAGAAGAATTAACCACAGGCTAATCATCGCCCCCGAAAGCAGAACAGGGCCTGAAGCCAACCTGCGCTTTTGCGGCCAGCTCCCAAAAAAGCGAGTTGTAAAATGGAGCTTCAGGGCACTGCAATTCACAAACCTGCAGAGTTATAAATGATAACTCTCGTCCACAAATATATTGAGGGAAGGCAAAGAAGAGGATTTGAAATCAAGGCAGAATTGCAGGAAACAGATTTCAGGAGGTAGATTCGAATCGCCTTTAAAGCACATGAAAAGCGGCAAAACGTTGACAATGATGCCCTTGGCCAAAAAGGGCGTATGCGTTTTTTCCTGAATATATTCAGGAAAAAACGCATACGCCCTTTTTGGCCAACAAAGCAACCTGGAAAGGTAAATCAGGGCTACAAAGAAGACTCGCTACCCATCGGTCAAAAGGGCCATGCTGAATAAAGTCTCAAAACCAGAAATGCAGGACAGGGCATGGAGAAATGGGAGCCTTGCTACACTGATGGGCGGGATGTAAATTGCCAACAGCCACTCTGGAGAAGTGTACGGTGTGTCCTGAAACATCTAAAAAACACAGCTTAGAGAGCATAGGGCACTTCCACTCATGGGGGTATAAATTGGGAAAATGAAAAATCAGCAAGACACAAGCAGCCCAAAGTTTAGGGCTGCTCTGTTGACAAGGACCTCCACTTCATTCCACCTTCAATATCCCAGGAAAGAGAAAAATGGATAAAGAAGTTGTGGTCCTTATGTACAATGGAATATCACTCAGCCATGTAATCAATGTCATAAGGCTAGTAGCAGCATGATGAGTGGATTTAGGTACGACGATTCTAAGTGAAATAAGTCACACAGAAAAGGACACTTCTCATAAGGTATCACTTATAGAGGGAATGTAAAAAGCGTCACACTTGAACTGAATTACAAAACAGAACAGAGTCACACATGCAGAAAACACACTATGGCTGCTTAACGGGAAAGGTGAGGTGGGGTGATACATAAAACAAGGGTTTCAAATTAGCTCAGATACCGTTCCATAAACCCAATATGTAATAGACAAGACCTACTCCTTGCTCAGAGAACTGGACTCAACACACCCTATTCACCGCACAAGAATATATCTGACTAGTAATAATCTTAAAACCTATGTATTGATATCTCTCTGTTAGTGTGTCAAGTGGGTGTAAAGCGGCATAAACACAGCAGTGAAAAGCAGCTAAACCCCATTATAAAAATAAATTACTTTGAAAAACCCATGAAACAAAGACAGTGAAAGAGAGAGAAATTCTTACACAATGCGTTCAGGGGCTGTGATGCAACCTGGATTGACCATATCTAGACCCACAGCTGGATGAGACATAAGGGTGGACACTCTTGGGGCTGAGAGGTTTGGTGAGGTTGGGTGAGCAAACGCAGACCCTTTAAAGTACTACTGCGTGGTACCCATCCCATGGGACCCAAATCTCCAGGTTCAAGGGCATCTTCCTACATCGAAAACATGCATGAGAAAACAAAAAGATGGTACACCATGTGATGGGGAAAGGTTTCTAAAACGCACCTCATTTCTCTTCTCCTTGTGCCCGGGTTCGCCATTCCAGCCGCTTTACTAACAATCTCCCTACTTGGAGCATCAGCACCTTTAACCTCCTGTTCTGTACAGGTTGCAATTTGTCCTGAGGATGAACGGGTAGACGGGGAACCAGTGAGAGACTAGCTCTTGGTGTTGGGACAGGCACAGGTCACTCTATTTTCCCATCAGGAAGAAGAATTAACCACAGGCTAATCATCGCCCCCGAAAGCAGAACAGGGCCTGAAGCCATCCTGCGCTTTTGCGGCCAGCTCCCAAAAAAGCGAGTTGTAAAATGGAGCTTCAGGGCACTGCAATTCACAAACCTGCAGAGTTATAAATGATAACTCTCGTCCACAAATATATTGAGGGAAGGCAAAGAAGAGGATTTGTAATCAAGGCCGAATTGCAGGAAACAGATTTCAGGAGGTAGATTCGAATCGCCTTTAAAGCACATGAAAAGCGGCAAAACGTTGACAATGATGCCCTTGGCCAAAAAGGGCATATGCGTTTTTTCCTGAATATATTCAGGAAAAAACGCATACGCCCTTTTTGGCCAACAAAGCAACCTGGAAAGGTAAATCAGGGCTACAATGAAGACTCGCTACCCATCGGTCAAAAGGGCCATGCTGAATAAAGTCTCAAAACCAGAAATGCAGGACAGGCCATGGAGAAATGGGAGCCTTGCTACACTGATGGGCGGGATGTAAATTGCCAACAGCCACTCTGGAGAAGTGTACGGTGTGTCCTGAAACATCTAAAAAACACAGCTTAGAGAGCATAGGGCACTTCCACTCATGGGGGTATAAATTGGGAAAATGAAAAATCAGCAAGACACAAGCAGCCCAAAGTTAAGGGCTGCTCTGTTGACAAGGACCTCCACTTCATTCCACCTTCAATATCCCAGGAAAGAGAAAAATGGATAAAGAAGTTGTGGTCCTTATGTACAATGGAATATCACTCAGCCATGAAATCAATGTCATAAGGCTAGTAGCAGCATGATGAGTGGATTTAGGTACGACGATTCTAAGTGAAATAAGTCACACAGAAAAGGACACTTCTCATAAGGTATCACTTATAGAGGGAATGTCAAAAGCGTCACACTTGAACTGAATTACAAAACAGAACAGAGTCACACATGCAGAAAACACACTATGGCTGCTTAACGGGAAAGGTGAGGTGGGGTGATACATAAAACAAGGGTTTCAAATTAGCTCAGATACCGTTCCATAAACCCAATATGTAATAGACAAAACCTACTCCTTGCTCAGAGAACTGGACTCAACACGTCCTATTCACCGCACAAGAATATATCTGACTAGTAATAATCTTAAAACCTATGTATTGATATCTCTCTGTTAGTGTGTCAAGTGGGTGTAAAGCGGCATAAACACAGCATTGAAAAGCAGCTAAACCCCATTATAAAAATAAATTACTTTGAAAAACCCATGAAACAAAGACAGTGAAAGAGAGAGAAATTCTTACACAATGCGTTCAGGGGCTGTGATGCAACCTGGATTGACCATATCTAGACCCACAGCTGGATGAGACATAAGGGTGGATACTCTTGGGGCTGAGAGGTTTGGTGAGGTTGGGTGAGCAAACGCAGACCCTTTAAAGTAATACTGCGTGGTACCCATCGCATGGGTCCCAAATCTCCAGGTTCAAGGGCATCTTCCTACATCGAAAACATGCATGAGAAAACAAAAAGATGGTACACCATGTGATGGGGAAAGGTTTCTAAAACGCACCTCATTTCTCTTCTCCTTGTGCCCGGGTTCGCCATTCCAGCCGCTTTACTAACAATCTCCCTACTTGGAGCATCAGCACCTTTAACCTCCTGTTCTGTAAAGGTTGCAATTTGTCCTGAGGATGAACGGGTACACGGGGAAGCAGTGAGAGACTAGCTCTTGGTGTTGGGACAGGCACAGGTCACTCTATATTCCCATCAGGAAGAAGAATTAACCACAGGCTAATCATCGCCCCCGAAAGCAGAACAGGGCCTGAAGCCATCCTGCGCTTTTGCGGCCAGCTCCCAAAAAAGCGAGTTGTAAAATGGAGCTTCAGGGCACTGCAATTCACAAACCTGCAGAGTTATAAATGATAACTCTCGTCCACAAATATATTGAGGGAAGGCAAAGAAGAGGATTTGAAATCAAGGCCGAATTGCAGGAAACAGATTTCAGGAGGTAGATTCGAATCGCCTTTAAAGCACATGAAAAGTGGCAAAACGTTGACAATGATGCCCTTGGCCAAAAAGGGCGTATGCGTTTTTTCCTGAATATATTCAGGAAAAAACGCATACGCCCTTTTTGGCCAAACAAGCAACCTGGAAAGGTAAATCAGGGCTACAAAGAAGACTCGCTACCCATCGGTCAAAAGGGCCATGCTGAATAAAGTCTCAAAACCAGAAATGCAGGACAGGCCATGGAGAAATGGGAGCCTTGCTACACTGATGGGCGGGATGTAAATTGCCAACAGCCACTCTGGAGAAGTGTACGGTGTGTCCTGAAACATCTAAAAAACACAGCTTAGAGAGCATAGGGCACTTCCACTCATGGGGGTATAAATTGGGAAAATGAAAAATCAGCAAGACACAAGAACCCCAAAGTTTAGGGCTGCTCTGTTGACAAGGACCTCCACTTCATTCCACCTTAAATATCCCAGGAAAGGGAAAAATGGATAAAGAAGTTGTGGTCCTTATGTACAATGGAATATCACTCAGCCATGAAATCAATGTCATAAGGCTAGTAGCAGCATGATGAGTGGATTTAGGTACGACGATTCTAAGTGAAATAAGTCACACAGAAAAGGACACTTCTCATAAGGTATCACTTATAGAGGGAATGTCAAAACCGTTACACTTGAACTGAATTACAAAACAGAACAGAGTCACACATGCAGAAAACACACTATGGCTGCTTAACGGGAAAGGTGAGGTGGGGTGATACATAAAACAAGGGTTTCAAATTAGCTCAGATACCGTTCCATAAACCCAATATGTAATAGACAAAAACTACTCCTTGCTCAGAGAACTGGACTCAACACGTCCTATTCACCGCACAAGAATATATCTGACTAGTAATAATCTTAAAACCTATGTATTGATATCTCTCTGTTAGTGTGTCAAGTGGGTGTAAAGCGGCATAAACACAGCAGTGAAAAGCAGCTAAACCCCATTATAAAAATAAATTACTTTGAAAAACCCATGAAACAAAGACAGTGAAAGAGGGAGAAATTCTTACACAATGCGTTCAGGGGCTGTGATGCAACCTGGATTGACCATATCTAGACCCACAGCTGGATGAGACATAAGGGTGGACACTCTTGGGGCTGAGAGGTTTGGTGAGGTTGGGTGAGCAAACGCAGACCCTTTAAAGTAATACTGCGTGGTACCCATCGCATGGGTCCCAAATCTCCAGGTTCAAGGGCATCTTCCTACATCGAAAACATGCATGAGAAAACAAAAAGATGGTACACCATGTGATGGGGAAAGGTTTCTAAAACGCACCTCATTTCTCTTCTCCTTGTGCCCGGGTTCGCCATTCCAGCCGCTTTACTAACAATCTCCCTACTTGGAGCATCAGCACCTTTAACCTCCTGTTCTGTACAGGTTGCAATTTGTCCTGAGGATGAACGGGTAGACGGGGAACCAGTGAGAGACTAGCTCTTGGTGTTGGGACAGGCACAGGTCACTCTATTTTCCCATCAGGAAGAAGAATTAACCACAGGCTAATCATCGCCCCCGAAAGCAGAACAGGGCCTGAAGCCATCCTGCGCTTTTGCGGCCAGCTCCCAAAAAAGCGAGTTGTAAAATGGAGCTTCAGGGCACTGCAATTCACAAACCTGCAGAGTTATAAATGATAACTCTCGTCCACAAATATATTGAGGGAAGGCAAAGAAGAGGATTTGAAATCAAGGCAGAATTGCAGGAAACAGATTTCAGGAGGTAGATTCGAATCGCCTTTAAAGCACATGAAAAGCGGCAAAACGTTGACAATGATGCCCTTGGCCAAAAAGGGCGTATGCGTTTTTTCCTGAATATATTCAGGAAAAAACGCATACGCCCTTTTTGGCCAACAAAGCAACCTGGAAAGGTAAATCAGGGCTACAAAGAAGACTCGCTACCCATCGGTCAAAAGGGCCATGCTGAATAAAGTCTCAAAACCAGAAATGCAGGACAGGCCATGGAGAAATGGGAGCCTTGCTACACTGATGGGCGGGATGTAAATTGCCAACAGCCACTCTGGAGAAGTGTACGGTGTGTCCTGAAACATCTAAAAAACACAGCTTAGAGAGCATAGGGCACTTCCACTCATGGGGGTATAAATTGGGAAAATGAAAAATCAGCAAGACACAAGCAGCCCAAAGTTAAGGGCTGCTCTGTTGACAAGGACCTCCACTTCATTCCACCTTCAATATCCCAGGAAAGAGAAAAATGGATAAAGAAGTTGTGGTCCTTATGTACAATGGAATATCACTCAGCCATGAAATCAATGTCATAAGGCTAGTAGCAGCATGATGAGTGGATTTAGGTACGACGATTCTAAGTGAAATAAGTCACACAGAAAAGGACACTTCTCATAAGGTATCACTTATAGAGGGAATGTCAAAAGCGTCACACTTGAACTGAATTACAAAACAGAACAGAGTCACACATGCAGAAAACACACTATGGCTGCTTAACGGGAAAGGTGAGGTGGGGTGATACATAAAACAAGGGTTTCAAATTAGCTCAGATACCGTTCCATAAACCCAATATGTAATAGACAAAACCTACTCCTTGCTCAGAGAACTGGACTCAACACGTCCTATTCACCGCACAAGAATATATCTGACTAGTAATAATCTTAAAACCTATGTATTGATATCTCTCTGTTAGTGTGTCAAGTGGGTGTAAAGCGGCATAAACACAGCATTGAAAAGCAGCTAAACCCCATTATAAAAATAAATTACTTTGAAAAACCCATGAAACAAAGACAGTGAAAGAGAGAGAAATTCTTACACAATGCGTTCAGGGGCTGTGATGCAACCTGGATTGACCATATCTAGACCCACAGCTGGATGAGACATAAGGGTGGACACTCTTGGGGCTGAGAGGTTTGGTGAGGTTGGGTGAGCAAACGCAGACCCTTTAAAGTAATACTGCGTGGTACCCATCGCATGGGTCCCAAATCTCCAGGTTCAAGGGCATCTTCCTACATCGAAAACATGCATGAGAAAACAAAACGATGGTACACCATGTGATGGGGAAAGGTTTCTAAAACGCACCTCATTTCTCTTCTCCTTGTGCCCGGGTTCGCCATTCCAGCCGCTTTACTAACAATCTCCCTACTTGGAGCATCAGCACCTTTAACCTCCTGTTCTGTACAGGTTGCAATTTGTCCTGAGGATGAACGGGTAGACGGGGAACCAGTGAGAGACTAGCTCTTGGTGTTGGGACAGGCACAGGTCACTCTATTTTCCCATCAGGAAGAAGAATTAACCACAGGCTAATCATCGCCCCCGAAAGCAGAACAGGGCCTGAAGCCATCCTGCACTTTTGCGGCCAGCTCCCAAAAAAGCGAGTTCTAAAATGGAGCTTCAGGGCACTGCAATTCACAAACCTGCAGAGTTATAAATGATAACTCTCGTCCACAAATATATTGAGGGAAGGCAAAGAAGAGGATTTGAAATCAAGGCAGAATTGCAGGAAACAGATTTCAGGAGGTAGATTCGAATCGCCTTTAAAGCACATGAAAAGCGGCAAAACGTTGACAATGATGCCCTTGGCCAAAAAGGGCGTATGCGTTTTTTCCTGAATATATTCAGGAAAAAACGCATACGCCCTTTTTGGCCAACAAAGCAACCTGGAAAGGTAAATCAGGGCTACAAAGAAGACTCGCTACCCATCGGTCAAAAGGGCCATGCTGAATAAAGTCTCAAAACCAGAAATGCAGGACAGGGCATGGAGAAATGGGAGCCTTGCTACACTGATGGGCGGGATGTAAATTGCCAACAGCCACTCTGGAGAAGTGTACGGTGTGTCCTGAAACATCTAAAAAACACAGCTTAGAGAGCATAGGGCACTTCCACTCATGGGGGTATAAATTGGGAAAATGAAAAATCAGCAAGACACAAGCAGCCCAAAGTTTAGGGCTGCTCTGTTGACAAGGACCTCCACTTCATTCCACCTTCAATATCCCAGGAAAGAGAAAAATGGATAAAGAAGTTGTGGTCCTTATGTACAATGGAATATCACTCAGCCATGAAATCAATGTCATAAGGCTAGTAGCAGCATGATGAGTGGATTTAGGTACGACGATTCTAAGTGAAATAAGTCACACAGAAAAGGACACTTCTCATAAGGTATCACTTATAGAGGGAATGTAAAAAGCGTCACACTTGAACTGAATTACAAAACAGAACAGAGTCACACATGCAGAAAACACACTATGGCTGCTTAACGGGAAAGGTGAGGTGGGGTGATACATAAAACAAGGGTTTCAAATTAGCTCAGATACCGTTCCATAAACCCAATATGTAATAGACAAGACCTACTCCTTGCTCAGAGAACTGGACTCAACACACCCTATTCACCGCACAAGAATATATCTGACTAGTAATAATCTTAAAACCTATGTATTGATATCTCTCTGTTAGTGTGTCAAGTGGGTGTAAAGCGGCATAAACACAGCAGTGAAAAGCAGCTAAACCCCATTATAAAAATAAATTACTTTGAAAAACCCATGAAACAAAGACAGTGAAAGAGAGAGAAATTCTTACACAATGCGTTCAGGGGCTGTGATGCAACCTGGATTGACCATATCTAGACCCACAGCTGGATGAGACATAAGGGTGGACACTCTTGGGGCTGAGAGGTTTGGTGAGGTTGGGTGAGCAAACGCAGACCCTTTAAAGTACTACTGCGTGGTACCCATCCCATGGGACCCAAATCTCCAGGTTCAAGGGCATCTTCCTACATCGAAAACATGCATGAGAAAACAAAAAGATGGTACACCATGTGATGGGGAAAGGTTTCTAAAACGCACCTCATTTCTCTTCTCCTTGTGCCCGGGTTCGCCATTCCAGCCGCTTTACTAACAATCTCCCTACTTGGAGCATCAGCACCTTTAACCTCCTGTTCTGTACAGGTTGCAATTTGTCCTGAGGATGAACGGGTAGACGGGGAACCAGTGAGAGACTAGCTCTTGGTGTTGGGACAGGCACAGGTCACTCTATTTTCCCATCAGGAAGAAGAATTAACCACAGGCTAATCATCGCCCCCGAAAGCAGAACAGGGCCTGAAGCCATCCTGCGCTTTTGCGGCCAGCTCCCAAAAAAGCGAGTTGTAAAATGGAGCTTCAGGGCACTGCAATTCACAAACCTGCAGAGTTATAAATGATAACTCTCGTCCACAAATATATTGAGGGAAGGCAAAGAAGAGGATTTGTAATCAAGGCCGAATTGCAGGAAACAGATTTCAGGAGGTAGATTCGAATTGCCTTTAAAGCACATGAAAAGCGGCAAAACGTTGACAATGATGCCCTTGGCCAAAAAGGGCATATGCGTTTTTTCCTGAATATATTCAGGAAAAAACGCATACGCCCTTTTTGGCCAACAAAGCAACCTGGAAAGGTAAATCAGGGCTACAATGAAGACTCGCTACCCATCGGTCAAAAGGGCCATGCTGAATAAAGTCTCAAAACCAGAAATGCAGGACAGGCCATGGAGAAATGGGAGCCTTGCTACACTGATGGGCGGGATGTAAATTGCCAACAGCCACTCTGGAGAAGTGTACGGTGTGTCCTGAAACATCTAAAAAACACAGCTTAGAGAGCATAGGGCACTTCCACTCATGGGGGTATAAATTGGGAAAATGAAAAATCAGCAAGACACAAGCAGCCCAAAGTTAAGGGCTGCTCTGTTGACAAGGACCTCCACTTCATTCCACCTTCAATATCCCAGGAAAGAGAAAAATGGATAAAGAAGTTGTGGTCCTTATGTACAATGGAATATCACTCAGCCATGAAATCAATGTCATAAGGCTAGTAGCAGCATGATGAGTGGATTTAGGTACGACGATTCTAAGTGAAATAAGTCACACAGAAAAGGACACTTCTCATAAGGTATCACTTATAGAGGGAATGTCAAAAGCGTCACACTTGAACTGAATTACAAAACAGAACAGAGTCACACATGCAGAAAACACACTATGGCTGCTTAACGGGAAAGGTGAGGTGGGGTGATACATAAAACAAGGGTTTCAAATTAGCTCAGATACCGTTCCATAAACCCAATATGTAATAGACAAAACCTACTCCTTGCTCAGAGAACTGGACTCAACACGTCCTATTCACCGCACAAGAATATATCTGACTAGTAATAATCTTAAAACCTATGTATTGATATCTCTCTGTTAGTGTGTCAAGTGGGTGTAAAGCGGCATAAACACAGCATTGAAAAGCAGCTAAACCCCATTATAAAAATAAATTACTTTGAAAAACCCATGAAACAAAGACAGTGAAAGAGAGAGAAATTCTTACACAATGCGTTCAGGGGCTGTGATGCAACCTGGATTGACCATATCTAGACCCACAGCTGGATGAGACATAAGGGTGGACACTCTTGGGGCTGAGAGGTTTGGTGAGGTTGGGTGAGCAAACGCAGACCCTTTAAAGTAATACTGCGTGGTACCCATCGCATGGGTCCCAAATCTCCAGGTTCAAGGGCATCTTCCTACATCGAAAACATGCATGAGAAAACAAAAAGATGGTACACCATGTGATGGGGAAAGGTTTCTAAAACGCACCTCATTTCTCTTCTCCTTGTGCCCGGGTTCGCCATTCCAGCCGCTTTACTAACAATCTCCCTACTTGGAGCATCAGCACCTTTAACCTCCTGTTCTGTACAGGTTGCAATTTGTCCTGAGGATGAACGGGTAGACGGGGAACCAGTGAGAGACTAGCTCTTGGTGTTGGGACAGGCACAGGTCACTCTATTTTCCCATCAGGAAGAAGAATTAACCACAGGCTAATCATCGCCCCCGAAAGCAGAACAGGGCCTGAAGCCATCCTGCGCTTTTGCGGCCAGCTCCCAAAAAAGCGAGTTGTAAAATGGAGCTTCAGGGCACTGCAATTCACAAACCTGCAGAGTTATAAATGATAACTCTCGTCCACAAATATATTGAGGGAAGGCAAAGAAGAGGATTTGAAATCAAGGCAGAATTGCAGGAAACAGATTTCAGGAGGTAGATTCGAATCGCCTTTAAAGCACATGAAAAGCGGCAAAACGTTGACAATGATGCCCTTGGCCAAAAAGGGCGTATGCGTTTTTTCCTGAATATATTCAGGAAAAAACGCATACGCCCTTTTTGGCCAACAAAGCAACCTGGAAAGGTAAATCAGGGCTACAAAGAAGACTCGCTACCCATCGGTCAAAAGGGCCATGCTGAATAAAGTCTCAAAACCAGAAATGCAGGACAGGCCATGGAGAAATGGGAGCCTTGCTACACTGATGGGCGGGATGTAAATTGCCAACAGCCACTCTGGAGAAGTGTACGGTGTGTCCTGAAACATCTAAAAAACACAGCTTAGAGAGCATAGGGCACTTCCACTCATGGGGGTATAAATTGGGAAAATGAAAAATCAGCAAGACACAAGCAGCCCAAAGTTTAGGGCTGCTCTGTTGACAAGGACCTCCACTTCATTCCACCTTCAATATCCCAGGAAAGAGAAAAATGGATAAAGAAGTTGTGGTCCTTATGTACAATGGAATATCACTCAGCCATGAAATCAATGTCATAAGGCTAGTAGCAGCATGATGAGTGGATTTAGGTACGACGATTCTAAGTGAAATAAGTCACACAGAAAAGGACACTTCTCATAAGGTATCACTTATAGAGGGAATGTCAAAAGCGTCACACTTGAACTGAATTACAAAACAGAACAGAGTCACACATGCAGAAAACACACTATGGCTGCTTAACGGGAAAGGTGAGGTGGGGTGATACATAAAACAAGGGTTTCAAATTAGCTCAGATACCGTTCCATAAACCCAATATGTAATAGACAAAACCTACTCCTTGCTCAGAGAACTGGACTCAACACGTCCTATTCACCGCACAAGAATATATCTGACTAGTAATAATCTTAAAACCTATGTATTGATATCTCTCTGTTAGTGTGTCAAGTGGGTGTAAAGCAGCATAAAGACAGCATTGAAAAGCAGCTAAACCCCATTATAAAAATAAATTACTTTGAAAAACCCATGAAACAAAGACAGTGAAAGAGAGAGAAATTCTTACACAATGCGTTCAGGGGCTGTGATGCAACCTGGATTGACCATATCTAGACCCACAGCTGGATGAGACATAAGGGTGGACACTCTTGGGGCTGAGAGGTTTGGTGAGGTTGGGTGAGCAAACGCAGACCCTTTAAAGTAATACTGCGTGGTACCCATCGCATGGGTCCCAAATCTCCAGGTTCAAGGGCATCTTCCTACATCGAAAACATGCATGAGAAAACAAAAAGATGGTACACCATGTGATGGGGAAAGGTTTCTAAAACGCACCTCATTTCTCTTCTCCTTGTGCCCGGGTTCGCCATTCCAGCCGCTTTACTAACAATCTCCCTACTTGGAGCATCAGCACCTTTAACCTCCTGTTCTGTACAGGTTGCAATTTGTCCTGAGGATGAACGGGTAGACGGGGAACCAGTGAGAGACTAGCTCTTGGTGTTGGGACAGGCACAGGTCACTCTATTTTCCCATCAGGAAGAAGAATTAACCACAGGCTAATCATCGCCCCCGAAAGCAGAACAGGGCCTGAAGCCATCCTGCGCTTTTGCGGCCAGCTCCCAAAAAAGCGAGTTGTAAAATGGAGCTTCAGGGCACTGCAATTCACAAACCTGCAGAGTTATAAATGATAACTCTCGTCCACAAATATATTGAGGGAAGGCAAAGAAGAGGATTTGAAATCAAGGCAGAATTGCAGGAAACAGATTTCAGGAGGTAGATTCGAATCGCCTTTAAAGCACATGAAAAGCGGCAAAACGTTGACAATGATGCCCTTGGCCAAAAAGGGCGTATGCGTTTTTTCCTGAATATATTCAGGAAAAAACGCATACGCCCTTTTTGGCCAACAAAGCAACCTGGAAAGGTAAATCAGGGCTACAAAGAAGACTCGCTACCCATCGGTCAAAAGGGCCATGCTGAATAAAGTCTCAAAACCAGAAATGCAGGACAGGCCATGGAGAAATGGGAGCCTTGCTACACTGATGGGCGGGATGTAAATTGCCAACAGCCACTCTGGAGAAGTGTACGGTGTGTCCTGAAACATCTAAAAAACACAGCTTAGAGAGCATAGGGCACTTCCACTCATGGGGGTATAAATTGGGAAAATGAAAAATCAGCAAGACACAAGCAGCCCAAAGTTTAGGGCTGCTCTGTTGACAAGGACCTCCACTTCATTCCACCTTCAATATCCCAGGAAAGAGAAAAATGGATAAAGAAGTTGTGGTCCTTATGTACAATGGAATATCACTCAGCCATGAAATCAATGTCATAAGGCTAGTAGCAGCATGATGAGTGGATTTAGGTACGACGATTCTAAGTGAAATAAGTCACACAGAAAAGGACACTTCTCATAAGGTATCACTTATAGAGGGAATGTCAAAAGCGTCACACTTGAACTGAATTACAAAACAGAACAGAGTCACACATGCAGAAAACACACTATGGCTGCTTAACGGGAAAGGTGAGGTGGGGTGATACATAAAACAAGGGTTTCAAATTAGCTCAGATACCGTTCCATAAACCCAATATGTAATAGACAAGACCTACTCCTTGCTCAGAGAACTGGACTCAACACACCCTATTCACCGCACAAGAATATATCTGACTAGTAATAATCTTAAAACCTATGTATTGATATCTCTCTGTTAGTGTGTCAAGTGGGTGTAAAGCGGCATAAACACAGCAGTGAAAAGCAGCTAAACCCCATTATAAAAATAAATTACTTTGAAAAACCCATGAAACAAAGACAGTGAAAGAGAGAGAAATTCTTACACAATGCGTTCAGGGGCTGTGATGCAACCTGGATTGACCATATCTAGACCCACAGCTGGATGAGACATAAGGGTGGACACTCTTGGGGCTGAGAGGTTTGGTGAGGTTGGGTGAGCAAACGCAGACCCTTTAAAGTACTACTGCGTGGTACCCATCCCATGGGACCCAAATCTCCAGGTTCAAGGGCATCTTCCTACATCGAAAACATGCATGAGAAAACAAAAAGATGGTACACCATGTGATGGGGAAAGGTTTCTAAAACGCACCTCATTTCTCTTCTCCTTGTGCCCGGGTTCGCCATTCCAGCCGCTTTACTAACAATCTCCCTACTTGGAGCATCAGCACCTTTAACCTCCTGTTCTGTACAGGTTGCAATTTGTCCTGAGGATGAACGGGTAGACGGGGAACCAGTGAGAGACTAGCTCTTGGTGTTGGGACAGGCACAGGTCACTCTATTTTCCCATCAGGAAGAAGAATTAACCACAGGCTAATCATCGCCCCCGAAAGCAGAACAGGGCCTGAAGCCATCCTGCGCTTTTGCGGCCAGCTCCCAAAAAAGCGAGTTGTAAAATGGAGCTTCAGGGCACTGCAATTCACAAACCTGCAGAGTTATAAATGATAACTCTCGTCCACAAATATATTGAGGGAAGGCAAAGAAGAGGATTTGTAATCAAGGCCGAATTGCAGGAAACAGATTTCAGGAGGTAGATTCGAATCGCCTTTAAAGCACATGAAAAGCGGCAAAACGTTGACAATGATGCCCTTGGCCAAAAAGGGCGTATGCGTTTTTTCCTGAATATATTCAGGAAAAAACGCATACGCCCTTTTTGGCCAACAAAGCAACCTGGAAAGGTAAATCAGGGCTACAAAGAAGACTCGCTACCCATCGGTCAAAAGGGCCATGCTGAATAAAGTCTCAAAACCAGAAATGCAGGACAGGCCATGGAGAAATGGGAGCCTTGCTACACTGATGGGCGGGATGTAAATTGCCAACAGCCACTCTGGAGAAGTGTACGGTGTGTCCTGAAACATCTAAAAAACACAGCTTAGAGAGCATAGGGCACTTCCACTCATGGGGGTATAAATTGGGAAAATGAAAAATCAGCAAGACACAAGCAGCCCAAAGTTTAGGGCTGCTCTGTTGACAAGGACCTCCACTTCATTCCACCTTCAATATCCCAGGAAAGAGAAAAATGGATAAAGAAGTTGTGGTCCTTATGTACAATGGAATATCACTCAGCCATGAAATCAATGTCATAAGGCTAGTAGCAGCATGATGAGTGGATTTAGGTACGACGATTCTAAGTGAAATAAGTCACACAGAAAAGGACACTTCTCATAAGGTATCACTTATAGAGGGAATGTAAAAAGCGTCACACTTGAACTGAATTACAAAACAGAACAGAGTCACACATGCAGAAAACACACTATGGCTGCTTAACGGGAAAGGTGAGGTGGGGTGATACATAAAACAAGGGTTTCAAATTAGCTCAGATACCGTTCCATAAACCCAATATGTAATAGACAAGACCTACTCCTTGCTCAGAGAACTGGACTCAACACACCCTATTCACCGCACAAGAATATATCTGACTAGTAATAATCTTAAAACCTATGTATTGATATCTCTCTGTTAGTGTGTCAAGTGGGTGTAAAGCGGCATAAACACAGCAGTGAAAAGCAGCTAAACCCCATTATAAAAATAAATTACTTTGAAAAACCCATGAAACAAAGACAGTGAAAGAGAGAGAAATTCTTACACAATGCGTTCAGGGGCTGTGATGCAACCTGGATTGACCATATCTAGACCCACAGCTGGATGAGACATAAGGGTGGACACTCTTGGGGCTGAGAGGTTTGGTGAGGTTGGGTGAGCAAACGCAGACCCTTTAAAGTACTACTGCGTGGTACCCATCCCATGGGACCCAAATCTCCAGGTTCAAGGGCATCTTCCTACATCGAAAACATGCATGAGAAAACAAAAAGATGGTACACCATGTGATGGGGAAAGGTTTCTAAAACGCACCTCATTTCTCTTCTCCTTGTGCCCGGGTTTGCCATTCCAGCCGCTTTACTAACAATCTCCCTACTTGGAGCATCAGCACCTTTAACCTCCTGTTCTGTACAGGTTGCAATTTGTCCTGAGGATGAACGGGTAGACGGGGAACCAGTGAGAGACTAGCTCTTGGTGTTGGGACAGGCACAGGTCACTCTATTTTCCCATCAGGAAGAAGAATTAACCACAGGCTAATCATCGCCCCCGAAAGCAGAACAGGGCCTGAAGCCATCCTGCGCTTTTGCGGCCAGCTCCCAAAAAAGCGAGTTGTAAAATGGAGCTTCAGGGCACTGCAATTCACAAACCTGCAGAGTTATAAATGATAACTCTCGTCCACAAATATATTGAGGGAAGGCAAAGAAGAGGATTTGTAATCAAGGCCGAATTGCAGGAAACAGATTTCAGGAGGTAGATTCGAATCGCCTTTAAAGCACATGAAAAGCGGCAAAACGTTGACAATGATGCCCTTGGCCAAAAAGGGCGTATGCGTTTTTTCCTGAATATATTCAGGAAAAAACGCATACGCCCTTTTTGGCCAACAAAGCAACCTGGAAAGGTAAATCAGGGCTACAATGAAGACTCGCTACCCATCGGTCAAAAGGGCCATGCTGAATAAAGTCTCAAAACCAGAAATGCAGGACAGGCCATGGAGAAATGGGAGCCTTGCTACACTGATGGGCGGGATGTAAATTGCCAACAGCCACTCTGGAGAAGTGTACGGTGTGTCCTGAAACATCTAAAAAACACAGCTTAGAGAGCATAGGGCACTTCCACTCATGGGGGTATAAATTGGGAAAATGAAAAATCAGCAAGACACAAGCAGCCCAAAGTTTAGGGCTGCTCTGTTGACAAGGACCTCCACTTCATTCCACCTTCAATATCCCAGGAAAGAGAAAAATGGATAAAGAAGTTGTGGTCCTTATGTACAATGGAATATCACTCAGCCATGAAATCAATGTCATAAGGCTAGTAGCAGCATGATGAGTGGATTTAGGTACGACGATTCTAAGTGAAATAAGTCACACAGAAAAGGACACTTCTCATAAGGTATCACTTATAGAGGGAATGTCAAAAGCGTCACACTTGAACTGAATTACAAAACAGAACAGAGTCACACATGCAGAAAACACACTATGGCTGCTTAACGGGAAAGGTGAGGTGGGGTGATACATAAAACAAGGGTTTCAAATTAGCTCAGATACCGTTCCATAAACCCAATATGTAATAGACAAGACCTACTCCTTGCTCAGAGAACTGGACTCAACACACCCTATTCACCGCACAAGAATATATCTGACTAGTAATAATCTTAAAACCTATGTATTGATATCTCTCTGTTAGTGTGTCAAGTGGGTGTAAAGCGGCATAAACACAGCAGTGAAAAGCAGCTAAACCCCATTATAAAAATAAATTACTTTGAAAAACCCATGAAACAAAGACAGTGAAAGAGAGAGAAATTCTTACACAATGCGTTCAGGGGCTGTGATGCAACCTGGATTGACCATATCTAGACCCACAGCTGGATGAGACATAAGGGTGGACACTCTTGGGGCTGAGAGGTTTGGTGAGGTTGGGTGAGCAAACGCAGACCCTTTAAAGTACTACTGCGTGGTACCCATCCCATGGGACCCAAATCTCCAGGTTCAAGGGCATCTTCCTACATCGAAAACATGCATGAGAAAACAAAAAGATGGTACACCATGTGATGGGGAAAGGTTTCTAAAACGCACCTCATTTCTCTTCTCCTTGTGCCCGGGTTCGCCATTCCAGCCGCTTTACTAACAATCTCCCTACTTGGAGCATCACCACCTTTAACCTCCTGTTCCGTACACGTTGCAATTTGTCCTGAGGATGAACGGGTAGACGGGGAACCAGTGAGAGACTAGCTCTTGGTGTTGAGACAGGCACAGGTCACTCTATTTTCCCATCAGGAAGAAGAATTAACCAGAGGCTCATCCTCCCCCCCGGAAGCAGAACAGGGCCTGAAGCCATCCTGCGCTTTTGAGGCCAGCTCCCAAAAAAGCGAGTTGTAAAATGGAGCTTCAGGGCACTGCAATTCACAAACCTGCAGAGTTATAAATGATAACTCTCGCCCACAAATACATTGAGGGAAGGCAAAGAAGAGGATTTGAAATCAAGGCAGAATTGCAGAAAACAGATTTCAGGAGGTAGATTCGAATCGCCTTTAAAGCACATGAAAAGCGGCAAAACGTTGACAATGATGCCCTTGGCCAAAAAGGGCGTATGCGTTTTTTCCTGAATATATTCAGGAAAAAACGCATACGCCCTTTTTGGCCAACCAAGCAACCTGGAAAGGCGAATCAGCGCTACAAAGAAGACTCGCTACCCATCGGTCAAAAGGGCCATGCTGAAAAAAGTCTCAAAACCAGAAATGCAGGACAGGCCATGGAGAAATGGGAGCCTTGCTACACTGATGGGCGGGATGTAAATTGCCAACAGCCACTCTGGAGAAGTGTACGGTGTGTCCTGAAACATCTAAAAAACACAGCTTAGAGAGCATAGGGCACTTCCACTCATGGGGGTATAAATTGGGAAAATGAAAAATCAGCAAGACACAAGCACCACAAAGTTTAGGGCTGCTCTGTTGACAAGGACCTCCACTTCATTCCACCTTAAATATCCCAGGAAAGGGAAAAATGGATAAAGAAGTTGTGGTCCTTATGTACAATGGAATATCACTCAGCCATGAAATCAATGTCATAAGGCTAGTAGCAGCATGATGAGTGGATTTAGGTACGACGATTCTAAGTGAAATAAGTCACACAGAAAAGGACACTTCTCATAAGGTATCACTTATAGAGGGAATGTAAAAAGCGTCACACTTGAACTGAATTACAAAACAGAACAGAGTCACACATGCAGAAAACACACTATGGCTGCTTAACGGGAAAGGTGAGGTGGGGTGATACATAAAACAAGGGTTTCAAATTAGCTCAGATACCGTTCCATAAACCCAATATGTAATAGACAAGACCTACTCCTTGCTCAGAGAACTGGACTCAACACACCCTATTCACCGCACAAGAATATATCTGACTAGTAATAATCTTAAAACCTATGTATTGATATCTCTCTGTTAGTGTGTCAAGTGGGTGTAAAGCGGCATAAACACAGCAGTGAAAAGCAGCTAAACCCCATTATAAAAATAAATTACTTTGAAAAACCCATGAAACAAAGACAGTGAAAGAGAGAGAAATTCTTACACAATGCGTTCAGGGGCTGTGATGCAACCTGGATTGACCATATCTAGACCCACAGCTGGATGAGACATAAGGGTGGACACTCTTGGGGCTGAGAGGTTTGGTGAGGTTGGGTGAGCAAACGCAGACCCTTTAAAGTACTACTGCGTGGTACCCATCCCATGGGACCCAAATCTCCAGGTTCAAGGGCATCTTCCTACATCGAAAACATGCATGAGAAAACAAAAAGATGGTACACCATGTGATGGGGAAAGGTTTCTAAAACGCACCTCATTTCTCTTCTCCTTGTGCCCGGGTTCGCCATTCCAGCCGCTTTACTAACAATCTCCCTACTTGGAGCATCAGCACCTTTAACCTCCTGTTCTGTACAGGTTGCAATTTGTCCTGAGGATGAACGGGTAGACGGGGAACCAGTGAGAGACTAGCTCTTGGTGTTGGGACAGGCACAGGTCACTCTATTTTCCCATCAGGAAGAAGAATTAACCACAGGCTAATCATCGCCCCCGAAAGCAGAACAGGGCCTGAAGCCATCCTGCGCTTTTGCGGCCAGCTCCCAAAAAAGCGAGTTGTAAAATGGAGCTTCAGGGCACTGCAATTCACAAACCTGCAGAGTTATAAATGATAACTCTCGTCCACAAATATATTGAGGGAAGGCAAAGAAGAGGATTTGTAATCAAGGCCGAATTGCAGGAAACAGATTTCAGGAGGTAGATTCGAATCGCCTTTAAAGCACATGAAAAGCGGCAAAACGTTGACAATGATGCCCTTGGCCAAAAAGGGCGTATGCGTTTTTTCCTGAATATATTCAGGAAAAAACGCATACGCCCTTTTTGGCCAACAAAGCAACCTGGAAAGGTAAATCAGGGCTACAATGAAGACTCGCTACCCATCGGTCAAAAGGGCCATGCTGAATAAAGTCTCAAAACCAGAAATGCAGGACAGGCCATGGAGAAATGGGAGCCTTGCTACACTGATGGGCGGGATGTAAATTGCCAACAGCCACTCTGGAGAAGTGTACGGTGTGTCCTGAAACATCTAAAAAACACAGCTTAGAGAGCATAGGGCACTTCCACTCATGGGGGTATAAATTGGGAAAATGAAAAATCAGCAAGACACAAGCAGCCCAAAGTTTAGGGCTGCTCTGTTGACAAGGACCTCCACTTCATTCCACCTTCAATATCCCAGGAAAGAGAAAAATGGATAAAGAAGTTGTGGTCCTTATGTACAATGGAATATCACTCAGCCATGAAATCAATGTCATAAGGCTAGTAGCAGCATGATGAGTGGATTTAGGTACGACGATTCTAAGTGAAATAAGTCACACAGAAAAGGACACTTCTCATAAGGTATCACTTATAGAGGGAATGTCAAAAGCGTCACACTTGAACTGAATTACAAAACAGAACAGAGTCACACATGCAGAAAACACACTATGGCTGCTTAACGGGAAAGGTGAGGTGGGGTGATACATAAAACAAGGGTTTCAAATTAGCTCAGATACCGTTCCATAAACCCAATATGTAATAGACAAGACCTACTCCTTGCTCAGAGAACTGGACTCAACACACCCTATTCACCGCACAAGAATATATCTGACTAGTAATAATCTTAAAACCTATGTATTGATATCTCTCTGTTAGTGTGTCAAGTGGGTGTAAAGCGGCATAAACACAGCAGTGAAAAGCAGCTAAACCCCATTATAAAAATAAATTACTTTGAAAAACCCATGAAACAAAGACAGTGAAAGAGAGAGAAATTCTTACACAATGCGTTCAGGGGCTGTGATGCAACCTGGATTGACCATATCTAGACCCACAGCTGGATGAGACATAAGGGTGGACACTCTTGGGGCTGAGAGGTTTGGTGAGGTTGGGTGAGCAAACGCAGACCCTTTAAAGTACTACTGCGTGGTACCCATCCCATGGGACCCAAATCTCCAGGTTCAAGGGCATCTTCCTACATCGAAAACATGCATGAGAAAACAAAAAGATGGTACACCATGTGATGGGGAAAGGTTTCTAAAACGCACCTCATTTCTCTTCTCCTTGTGCCCGGGTTTGCCATTCCAGCCGCTTTACTAACAATCTCCCTACTTGGAGCATCAGCACCTTTAACCTCCTGTTCTGTACAGGTTGCAATTTGTCCTGAGGATGAACGGGTAGACGGGGAACCAGTGAGAGACTAGCTCTTGGTGTTGGGACAGGCACAGGTCACTCTATTTTCCCATCAGGAAGAAGAATTAACCACAGGCTAATCATCGCCCCCGAAAGCAGAACAGGGCCTGAAGCCATCCTGCGCTTTTGCGGCCAGCTCCCAAAAAAGCGAGTTGTAAAATGGAGCTTCAGGGCACTGCAATTCACAAACCTGCAGAGTTATAAATGATAACTCTCGTCCACAAATATATTGAGGGAAGGCAAAGAAGAGGATTTGTAATCAAGGCCGAATTGCAGGAAACAGATTTCAGGAGGTAGATTCGAATCGCCTTTAAAGCACATGAAAAGCGGCAAAACGTTGACAATGATGCCCTTGGCCAAAAAGGGCGTATGCGTTTTTTCCTGAATATATTCAGGAAAAAACGCATACGCCCTTTTTGGCCAACAAAGCAACCTGGAAAGGTAAATCAGGGCTACAATGAAGACTCGCTACCCATCGGTCAAAAGGGCCATGCTGAATAAAGTCTCAAAACCAGAAATGCAGGACAGGCCATGGAGAAATGGGAGCCTTGCTACACTGATGGGCGGGATGTAAATTGCCAACAGCCACTCTGGAGAAGTGTACGGTGTGTCCTGAAACATCTAAAAAACACAGCTTAGAGAGCATAGGGCACTTCCACTCATGGGGGTATAAATTGGGAAAATGAAAAATCAGCAAGACACAAGCAGCCCAAAGTTTAGGGCTGCTCTGTTGACAAGGACCTCCACTTCATTCCACCTTCAATATCCCAGGAAAGAGAAAAATGGATAAAGAAGTTGTGGTCCTTATGTACAATGGAATATCACTCAGCCATGAAATCAATGTCATAAGGCTAGTAGCAGCATGATGAGTGGATTTAGGTACGACGATTCTAAGTGAAATAAGTCACACAGAAAAGGACACTTCTCATAAGGTATCACTTATAGAGGGAATGTCAAAAGCGTCACACTTGAACTGAATTACAAAACAGAACAGAGTCACACATGCAGAAAACACACTATGGCTGCTTAACGGGAAAGGTGAGGTGGGGTGATACATAAAACAAGGGTTTCAAATTAGCTCAGATACCGTTCCATAAACCCAATATGTAATAGACAAGACCTACTCCTTGCTCAGAGAACTGGACTCAACACACCCTATTCACCGCACAAGAATATATCTGACTAGTAATAATCTTAAAACCTATGTATTGATATCTCTCTGTTAGTGTGTCAAGTGGGTGTAAAGCGGCATAAACACAGCAGTGAAAAGCAGCTAAACCCCATTATAAAAATAAATTACTTTGAAAAACCCATGAAACAAAGACAGTGAAAGAGAGAGAAATTCTTACACAATGCGTTCAGGGGCTGTGATGCAACCTGGATTGACCATATCTAGACCCACAGCTGGATGAGACATAAGGGTGGACACTCTTGGGGCTGAGAGGTTTGGTGAGGTTGGGTGAGCAAACGCAGACCCTTTAAAGTACTACTGCGTGGTACCCATCCCATGGGACCCAAATCTCCAGGTTCAAGGGCATCTTCCTACATCGAAAACATGCATGAGAAAACAAAAAGATGGTACACCATGTGATGGGGAAAGGTTTCTAAAACGCACCTCATTTCTCTTCTCCTTGTGCCCGGGTTCGCCATTCCAGCCGCTTTACTAACAATCTCCCTACTTGGAGCATCACCACCTTTAACCTCCTGTTCCGTACACGTTGCAATTTGTCCTGAGGATGAACGGGTAGACGGGGAACCAGTGAGAGACTAGCTCTTGGTGTTGAGACAGGCACAGGTCACTCTATTTTCCCATCAGGAAGAAGAATTAACCAGAGGCTCATCCTCCCCCCCGGAAGCAGAACAGGGCCTGAAGCCATCCTGCGCTTTTGAGGGCCAGCTCCCAAAAAAGCGAGTTGTAAAATGGAGCTTCAGGGCACTGCAATTCACAAACCTGCAGAGTTATAATGATAACTCTCGCCCACAAATACATTGAGGGAAGGCAAAGAAGAGGATTTGAAATCAAGGCAGAATTGCAGAAAACAGATTTCAGGAGGTAGATTCGAATCGCCTTTAAAGCACATGAAAAGCGGCAAAACGTTGACAATGATGCCCTTGGCCAAAAAGGGCGTATGCGTTTTTTCCTGAATATATTCAGGAAAAAAACGCATACGCCCTTTTTGGCCAACCAAGCAACCTGGAAAGGCGAATCAGCGCTACAAAGAAGACTCGCTACCCATCGGTCCAAAAGGGCCATGCTGAAAAAAGTCTCAAAACCAGAAATGCAGGACAGGCCATGGAGAAATGGGGAGCCTTGCTACACTGATGGGCGGGATGTAAATTGCCAACAGCCACTCTGGAGAAGTGTACGGTGTGTCCTGAAACATCTAAAAAACACAGCTTAGAGAGCATAGGGCACTTCCACTCATGGGGGTATAAATTGGGAAAATGAAAAATCAGCAAGACACAAGCACCACAAAGTTTAGGGCTGCTCTGTTGACAAGGACCTCCACTTCATTCCACCTTAAATATCCCAGGAAAGGGAAAAATGGATAAAGAAGTTGTGGTCCTTATGTACAATGGAAATCACTCAGCCATGAAATCAATGTCATAAGGCTAGTAGCAGCATGATGAGTGGATTTAGGTACGACGATTCTAAGTGAAATAAGTCACACAGAAAAGGACACTTCTCATAAGGTATCACTTATAGAGGGAATGTCAAAAGCGTCACACTTGAACTCAATTACAAAACAGAACAGAGTCACACATGCAGAAAACACACTATGGCTGCTTAACGGGAAAGGTGAGGTGGGGTGATACATAAAACAAGGGTTTCAAATTAGCTCAGATACCGTTCCATAAACCCAATATGTAATAGACAAGACCTACTCCTTGCTCAGAGAACTGGACTCAACACACCCTATTCACCGCACAAGAATATATCTGACTAGTAATAATCTTAAAACCTATGTATTGATATCTCTCTGTTAGTGTGTCAAGTGGGTGTAAAGCGGCATAAACACAGCAGTGAAAAGCAGCTAAACCCCATTATAAAAATAAATTACTTTGAAAAACCCATGAAACAAAGACAGTGAAAGAGAGAGAAATTCTTACACAATGCGTTCAGGGGCTGTGATGCAACCTGGATTGACCATATCTAGACCCACAGCTGGATGAGACATAAGGGTGGACACTCTTGGGGCTGAGAGGTTTGGTGAGGTTGGGTGAGCAAACGCAGACCCTTTAAAGTACTACTGCGTGGTACCCATCCCATGGGACCCAAATCTCCAGGTTCAAGGGCATCTTCCTACATCGAAAACATGCATGAGAAAACAAAAAGATGGTACACCATGTGATGGGGAAAGGTTTCTAAAACGCACCTCATTTCTCTTCTCCTTGTGCCCGGGTTCGCCATTCCAGCCGCTTTACTAACAATCTCCCTACTTGGAGCATCAGCACCTTTAACCTCCTGTTCTGTACAGGTTGCAATTTGTCCTGAGGATGAACGGGTAGACGGGGAACCAGTGAGAGACTAGCTCTTGGTGTTGGGACAGGCACAGGTCACTCTATTTTCCCATCAGGAAGAAGAATTAACCACAGGCTAATCATCGCCCCCGAAAGCAGAACAGGGCCTGAAGCCATCCTGCGCTTTTGCGGCCAGCTCCCAAAAAAGCGAGTTGTAAAATGGAGCTTCAGGGCACTGCAATTCACAAACCTGCAGAGTTATAAATGATAACTCTCGTCCACAAATATATTGAGGGAAGGCAAAGAAGAGGATTTGTAATCAAGGCCGAATTGCAGGAAACAGATTTCAGGAGGTAGATTCGAATCGCCTTTAAAGCACATGAAAAGCGGCAAAACGTTGACAATGATGCCCTTGGCCAAAAAGGGCGTATGCGTTTTTTCCTGAATATATTCAGGAAAAAACGCATACGCCCTTTTTGGCCAACAAAGCAACCTGGAAAGGTAAATCAGGGCTACAATGAAGACTCGCTACCCATCGGTCAAAAGGGCCATGCTGAATAAAGTCTCAAAACCAGAAATGCAGGACAGGCCATGGAGAAATGGGAGCCTTGCTACACTGATGGGCGGGATGTAAATTGCCAACAGCCACTCTGGAGAAGTGTACGGTGTGTCCTGAAACATCTAAAAAACACAGCTTAGAGAGCATAGGGCACTTCCACTCATGGGGGTATAAATTGGGAAAATGAAAAATCAGCAAGACACAAGCACCCCAAAGTTTAGGGCTGCTCTGTTGACAAGGACCTCCACTTCATTCCACCTTCAATATCCCAGGAAAGAGAAAAATGGATAAAGAAGTTGTGGTCCTTATGTACAATGGAATATCACTCAGCCATGAAATCAATGTCATAAGGCTAGTAGCAGCATGATGAGTGGATTTAGGTACGACGATTCTAAGTGAAATAAGTCACACAGAAAAGGACACTTCTCATAAGGTATCACTTATAGAGGGAATGTAAAAAGCGTCACACTTGAACTGAATTACAAAACAGAACAGAGTCACACATGCAGAAAACACACTATGGCTGCTTAACGGGAAAGGTGAGGTGGGGTGATACATAAAACAAGGGTTTCAAATTAGCTCAGATACCGTTCCATAAACCCAATATGTAATAGACAAGACCTACTCCTTGCTCAGAGAACTGGACTCAACACACCCTATTCACCGCACAAGAATATATCTGACTAGTAATAATCTTAAAACCTATGTATTGATATCTCTCTGTTAGTGTGTCAAGTGGGTGTAAAGCGGCATAAACACAGCAGTGAAAAGCAGCTAAACCCCATTATAAAAATAAATTACTTTGAAAAACCCATGAAACAAAGACAGTGAAAGAGAGAGAAATTCTTACACAATGCGTTCAGGGGCTGTGATGCAACCTGGATTGACCATATCTAGACCCACAGCTGGATGAGACATAAGGGTGGACACTCTTGGGGCTGAGAGGTTTGGTGAGGTTGGGTGAGCAAACGCAGACCCTTTAAAGTACTACTGCGTGGTACCCATCCCATGGGACCCAAATCTCCAGGTTCAAGGGCATCTTCCTACATCGAAAACATGCATGAGAAAACAAAAAGATGGTACACCATGTGATGGGGAAAGGTTTCTAAAACGCACCTCATTTCTCTTCTCCTTGTGCCCGGGTTTGCCATTCCAGCCGCTTTACTAACAATCTCCCTACTTGGAGCATCAGCACCTTTAACCTCCTGTTCTGTACAGGTTGCAATTTGTCCTGAGGATGAACGGGTAGACGGGGAACCAGTGAGAGACTAGCTCTTGGTGTTGGGACAGGCACAGGTCACTCTATTTTCCCATCAGGAAGAAGAATTAACCACAGGCTAATCATCGCCCCCGAAAGCAGAACAGGGCCTGAAGCCATCCTGCGCTTTTGCGGCCAGCTCCCAAAAAAGCGAGTTGTAAAATGGAGCTTCAGGGCACTGCAATTCACAAACCTGCAGAGTTATAAATGATAACTCTCGTCCACAAATATATTGAGGGAAGGCAAAGAAGAGGATTTGTAATCAAGGCCGAATTGCAGGAAACAGATTTCAGGAGGTAGATTCGAATCGCCTTTAAAGCACATGAAAAGCGGCAAAACGTTGACAATGATGCCCTTGGCCAAAAAGGGCGTATGCGTTTTTTCCTGAATATATTCAGGAAAAAACGCATACGCCCTTTTTGGCCAACAAAGCAACCTGGAAAGGTAAATCAGGGCTACAATGAAGACTCGCTACCCATCGGTCAAAAGGGCCATGCTGAATAAAGTCTCAAAACCAGAAATGCAGGACAGGCCATGGAGAAATGGGAGCCTTGCTACACTGATGGGCGGGATGTAAATTGCCAACAGCCACTCTGGAGAAGTGTACGGTGTGTCCTGAAACATCTAAAAAACACAGCTTAGAGAGCATAGGGCACTTCCACTCATGGGGGTATAAATTGGGAAAATGAAAAATCAGCAAGACACAAGCAGCCCAAAGTTTAGGGCTGCTCTGTTGACAAGGACCTCCACTTCATTCCACCTTCAATATCCCAGGAAAGAGAAAAATGGATAAAGAAGTTGTGGTCCTTATGTACAATGGAATATCACTCAGCCATGAAATCAATGTCATAAGGCTAGTAGCAGCATGATGAGTGGATTTAGGTACGACGATTCTAAGTGAAATAAGTCACACAGAAAAGGACACTTCTCATAAGGTATCACTTATAGAGGGAATGTCAAAAGCGTCACACTTGAACTGAATTACAAAACAGAACAGAGTCACACATGCAGAAAACACACTATGGCTGCTTAACGGGAAAGGTGAGGTGGGGTGATACATAAAACAAGGGTTTCAAATTAGCTCAGATACCGTTCCATAAACCCAATATGTAATAGACAAGACCTACTCCTTGCTCAGAGAACTGGACTCAACACACCCTATTCACCGCACAAGAATATATCTGACTAGTAATAATCTTAAAACCTATGTATTGATATCTCTCTGTTAGTGTGTCAAGTGGGTGTAAAGCGGCATAAACACAGCAGTGAAAAGCAGCTAAACCCCATTATAAAAATAAATTACTTTGAAAAACCCATGAAACAAAGACAGTGAAAGAGAGAGAAATTCTTACACAATGCGTTCAGGGGCTGTGATGCAACCTGGATTGACCATATCTAGACCCACAGCTGGATGAGACATAAGGGTGGACACTCTTGGGGCTGAGAGGTTTGGTGAGGTTGGGTGAGCAAACGCAGACCCTTTAAAGTACTACTGCGTGGTACCCATCCCATGGGACCCAAATCTCCAGGTTCAAGGGCATCTTCCTACATCGAAAACATGCATGAGAAAACAAAAAGATGGTACACCATGTGATGGGGAAAGGTTTCTAAAACGCACCTCATTTCTCTTCTCCTTGTGCCCGGGTTCGCCATTCCAGCCGCTTTACTAACAATCTCCCTACTTGGAGCATCACCACCTTTAACCTCCTGTTCCGTACACGTTGCAATTTGTCCTGAGGATGAACGGGTAGACGGGGAACCAGTGAGAGACTAGCTCTTGGTGTTGAGACAGGCACAGGTCACTCTATTTTCCCATCAGGAAGAAGAATTAACCAGAGGCTCATCCTCCCCCCCGGAAGCAGAACAGGGCCTGAAGCCATCCTGCGCTTTTGAGGCCAGCTCCCAAAAAAGCGAGTTGTAAAATGGAGCTTCAGGGCACTGCAATTCACAAACCTGCAGAGTTATAAATGATAACTCTCGCCCACAAATACATTGAGGGAAGGCAAAGAAGAGGATTTGAAATCAAGGCAGAATTGCAGAAAACAGATTTCAGGAGGTAGATTCGAATCGCCTTTAAAGCACATGAAAAGCGGCAAAACGTTGACAATGATGCCCTTGGCCAAAAAGGGCGTATGCGTTTTTTCCTGAATATATTCAGGAAAAAACGCATACGCCCTTTTTGGCCAACCAAGCAACCTGGAAAGGCGAATCAGCGCTACAAAGAAGACTCGCTACCCATCGGTCAAAAGGGCCATGCTGAAAAAAGTCTCAAAACCAGAAATGCAGGACAGGCCATGGAGAAATGGGAGCCTTGCTACACTGATGGGCGGGATGTAAATTGCCAACAGCCACTCTGGAGAAGTGTACGGTGTGTCCTGAAACATCTAAAAAACACAGCTTAGAGAGCATAGGGCACTTCCACTCATGGGGGTATAAATTGGGAAAATGAAAAATCAGCAAGACACAAGCACCACAAAGTTTAGGGCTGCTCTGTTGACAAGGACCTCCACTTCATTCCACCTTAAATATCCCAGGAAAGGGAAAAATGGATAAAGAAGTTGTGGTCCTTATGTACAATGGAATATCACTCAGCCATGAAATCAATGTCATAAGGCTAGTAGCAGCATGATGAGTGGATTTAGGTACGACGATTCTAAGTGAAATAAGTCACACAGAAAAGGACACTTCTCATAAGGTATCACTTATAGAGGGAATGTCAAAAGCGTCACACTTGAACTCAATTACAAAACAGAACAGAGTCACACATGCAGAAAACACACTATGGCTGCTTAACGGGAAAGGTGAGGTGGGGTGATACATAAAACAAGGGTTTCAAATTAGCTCAGATACCGTTCCATAAACCCAATATGTAATAGACAAGACCTACTCCTTGCTCAGAGAACTGGACTCAACACACCCTATTCACCGCACAAGAATATATCTGACTAGTAATAATCTTAAAACCTATGTATTGATATCTCTCTGTTAGTGTGTCAAGTGGGTGTAAAGCGGCATAAACACAGCAGTGAAAAGCAGCTAAACCCCATTATAAAAATAAATTACTTTGAAAAACCCATGAAACAAAGACAGTGAAAGAGAGAGAAATTCTTACACAATGCGTTCAGGGGCTGTGATGCAACCTGGATTGACCATATCTAGACCCACAGCTGGATGAGACATAAGGGTGGACACTCTTGGGGCTGAGAGGTTTGGTGAGGTTGGGTGAGCAAACGCAGACCCTTTAAAGTACTACTGCGTGGTACCCATCCCATGGGACCCAAATCTCCAGGTTCAAGGGCATCTTCCTACATCGAAAACATGCATGAGAAAACAAAAAGATGGTACACCATGTGATGGGGAAAGGTTTCTAAAACGCACCTCATTTCTCTTCTCCTTGTGCCCGGGTTCGCCATTCCAGCCGCTTTACTAACAATCTCCCTACTTGGAGCATCAGCACCTTTAACCTCCTGTTCTGTACAGGTTGCAATTTGTCCTGAGGATGAACGGGTAGACGGGGAACCAGTGAGAGACTAGCTCTTGGTGTTGGGACAGGCACAGGTCACTCTATTTTCCCATCAGGAAGAAGAATTAACCACAGGCTAATCATCGCCCCCGAAAGCAGAACAGGGCCTGAAGCCATCCTGCGCTTTTGCGGCCAGCTCCCAAAAAAGCGAGTTGTAAAATGGAGCTTCAGGGCACTGCAATTCACAAACCTGCAGAGTTATAAATGATAACTCTCGTCCACAAATATATTGAGGGAAGGCAAAGAAGAGGATTTGTAATCAAGGCCGAATTGCAGGAAACAGATTTCAGGAGGTAGATTCGAATCGCCTTTAAAGCACATGAAAAGCGGCAAAACGTTGACAATGATGCCCTTGGCCAAAAAGGGCGTATGCGTTTTTTCCTGAATATATTCAGGAAAAAACGCATACGCCCTTTTTGGCCAACAAAGCAACCTGGAAAGGTAAATCAGGGCTACAATGAAGACTCGCTACCCATCGGTCAAAAGGGCCATGCTGAATAAAGTCTCAAAACCAGAAATGCAGGACAGGCCATGGAGAAATGGGAGCCTTGCTACACTGATGGGCGGGATGTAAATTGCCAACAGCCACTCTGGAGAAGTGTACGGTGTGTCCTGAAACATCTAAAAAACACAGCTTAGAGAGCATAGGGCACTTCCACTCATGGGGGTATAAATTGGGAAAATGAAAAATCAGCAAGACACAAGCACCCCAAAGTTTAGGGCTGCTCTGTTGACAAGGACCTCCACTTCATTCCACCTTCAATATCCCAGGAAAGAGAAAAATGGATAAAGAAGTTGTGGTCCTTATGTACAATGGAATATCACTCAGCCATGAAATCAATGTCATAAGGCTAGTAGCAGCATGATGAGTGGATTTAGGTACGACGATTCTAAGTGAAATAAGTCACACAGAAAAGGACACTTCTCATAAGGTATCACTTATAGAGGGAATGTCAAAAGCGTCACACTTGAACTGAATTACAAAACAGAACAGAGTCACACATGCAGAAAACACACTATGGCTGCTTAACGGGAAAGGTGAGGTGGGGTGATACATAAAACAAGGGTTTCAAATTAGCTCAGATACCGTTCCATAAACCCAATATGTAATAGACAAGACCTACTCCTTGCTCAGAGAACTGGACTCAACACACCCTATTCACCGCACAAGAATATAGCTGACTAGTAATAATCTTAAAACCTATGTATTGATATCTCTCTGTTAGTGTGTCAAGTGGGTGTAAAGCGGCATAAACACAGCAGTGAAAAGCAGCTAAACCCCATTATAAAAATAAATTACTTTTACAAACCCATGAAACAAAGACAATGAAAGAGAGAGAAATTCTTACACAATGCGTTCAGGGGCTGTGATGCAACCTGGATTGACCATATCTAGACCCACAGCTGGATGAGACATAAGGGTGGACACTCTTGGGGCTGAGAGGTTTGGTGAGGTTGGGTGAGCAAACGCAGACCCTTTAAAGTACTACTGCGTGGTACCCATCCCATGGGACCCAAATCTCCAGGTTCAAGGGCATCTTCCTACATCGAAAACATGCATGAGAAAACAAAAAGATGGTACACCATGTGATGGGGAAAGGTTTCTAAAACGCACCTCATTTCTCTTCTCCTTGTGCCCGGGTTCGCCATTCCAGCCGCTTTACTAACAATCTCCCTACTTGGAGCATCAGCACCTTTAACCTCCTGTTCTGTACAGGTTGCAATTTGTCCTGAGGATGAACGGGTAGACGGGGAACCAGTGAGAGACTAGCTCTTGGTGTTGGGACAGGCACAGGTCACTCTATTTTCCCATCAGGAAGAAGAATTAACCACAGGCTAATCATCGCCCCCGAAAGCAGAACAGGGCCTGAAGCCATCCTGCGCTTTTGCGGCCAGCTCCCAAAAAAGCGAGTTGTAAAATGGAGCTTCAGGGCACTGCAATTCACAAACCTGCAGAGTTATAAATGATAACTCTCGTCCACAAATATATTGAGGGAAGGCAAAGAAGAGGATTTGTAATCAAGGCCGAATTGCAGGAAACAGATTTCAGGAGGTAGATTCGAATCGCCTTTAAAGCACATGAAAAGCGGCAAAACGTTGACAATGATGCCCTTGGCCAAAAAGGGCGTATGCGTTTTTTCCTGAATATATTCAGGAAAAAACGCATACGCCCTTTTTGGCCAACAAAGCAACCTGGAAAGGTAAATCAGGGCTACAATGAAGACTCGCTACCCATCGGTCAAAAGGGCCATGCTGAATAAAGTCTCAAAACCAGAAATGCAGGACAGGCCATGGAGAAATGGGAGCCTTGCTACACTGATGGGCGGGATGTAAATTGCCAACAGCCACTCTGGAGAAGTGTACGGTGTGTCCTGAAACATCTAAAAAACACAGCTTAGAGAGCATAGGGCACTTCCACTCATGGGGGTATAAATTGGGAAAATGAAAAATCAGCAAGACACAAGCAGCCCAAAGTTTAGGGCTGCTCTGTTGACAAGGACCTCCACTTCATTCCACCTTCAATATCCCAGGAAAGAGAAAAATGGATAAAGAAGTTGTGGTCCTTATGTACAAAGGAATATCACTCAGCCATGAAATCAATGTCATAAGGCTAGTAGCAGCATGATGAGTGGATTTAGGTACGACGATTCTAAGTGAAATAAGTCACACAGAAAAGGACACTTCTCATAAGGTATCACTTATAGAGGGAATGTCAAAAGCGTCACACTTGAACTGAATTACAAAACAGAACAGAGTCACACATGCAGAAAACACACTATGGCTGCTTAACGGGAAAGGTGAGGTGGGGTGATACATAAAACAAGGGTTTCAAATTAGCTCAGATACCGTTCCATAAACCCAATATGTAATAGACAAGACCTACTCCTTGCTCAGAGAACTGGACTCAACACACCCTATTCACCGCACAAGAATATATCTGACTAGTAATAATCTTAAAACCTATGTATTGATATCTCTCTGTTAGTGTGTCAAGTGGGTGTAAAGCGGCATAAACACAGCAGTGAAAAGCAGCTAAACCCCATTATAAAAATAAATTACTTTGAAAAACCCATGAAACAAAGACAGTGAAAGAGAGAGAAATTCTTACACAATGCGTTCAGGGGCTGTGATGCAACCTGGATTGACCATATCTAGACCCACAGCTGGATGAGACATAAGGGTGGACACTCTTGGGGCTGAGAGGTTTGGTGAGGTTGGGTGAGCAAACGCAGACCCTTTAAAGTAATACTGCGTGGTACCCATCGCATGGGTCCCAAATCTCCAGGTTCAAGGGGATCTTCCTACATCGAAAACATGCATGAGAAAACAAAAAGATGGTACACCATGTGATGGGGAAAGGTTTCTAAAACGCACCTCATTTCTCTTCTCCTTGTGCCCGGGTTCGCCATTCCAGCCGCTTTACTAACAATCTCCCTACTTGGAGCATCAGCACCTTTAACCTCCTGTTCCGTACAGGTTGCAATTTGTCCTGAGGATGAACGGGTAGACGGGGAACCAGTGAGAGACTAGCTCTTGGTGTTGGGACAGGCACAGGTCACTCTATTTTCCCATCAGGAAGAAGAATTAACCAGAGGCTCATCCTCCCCCCCGGAAGCAGAACAGGGCCTGAAGCCATCCTGCGCTTTTGAGGCCAGCTCCCAAAAAAGCGAGTTGTAAAATGGAGCTTCAGGGCACTGCAATTCACAAACCTGCAGAGTTATAAATGATAACTCTCGCCCACAAATACATTGAGGGAAGGCAAAGAAGAGGATTTGAAATCAAGGCAGAATTGCAGAAAACAGATTTCAGGAGGTAGATTCGAATCGCCTTTAAAGCACATGAAAAGCGGCAAAACGTTGACAATGATGCCCTTGGCCAAAAAGGGCGTATGCGTTTTTTCCTGAATATATTCAGGAAAAAACGCATACGCCCTTTTTGGCCAACCAAGCAACCTGGAAAGGCGAATCAGCGCTACAAAGAAGACTCGCTACCCATCGGTCAAAAGGGCCATGCTTAAAAAAGTCTCAAAACCAGAAATGCAGGACAGGCCATGGAGAAATGGGAGCCTTGCTACACTGATGGGCGGGATGTAAATTGCCAACAGCCACTCTGGAGAAGTGTACGGTGTGTCCTGAAACATCTAAAAAACACAGCTTAGAGAGCATAGGGCACTTCCACTCATGGGGGTATAAATTGGGAAAATGAAAAATCAGCAAGACACAAGCACCACAAAGTTTAGGGCTGCTCTGTTGACAAGGACCTCCACTTCATTCCACCTTAAATATCCCAGGAAAGGGAAAAATGGATAAAGAAGTTGTGGTCCTTATGTACAATGGAATATCACTCAGCCATGAAATCAATGTCATAAGGCTAGTAGCAGCATGATGAGTGGATTTAGGTACGACGATTCTAAGTGAAATAAGTCACACAGAAAAGGACACTTCTCATAAGGTATCACTTATAGAGGGAATGTCAAAAGCGTCACACTTGAACTGAATTACAAAACAGAACAGAGTCACACATGCAGAAAACACACTATGGCTGCTTAACGGGAAAGGTGAGGTGGGGTGATACATAAAACAAGGGTTTCAAATTAGCTCAGATACCGTTCCATAAACCCAATATGTAATAGACAAGACCTACTCCTTGCTCAGAGAACTGGACTCAACACACCCTATTCACCGCACAAGAATATATCTGACTAGTAATAATCTTAAAACCTATGTATTGATATCTCTCTGTTAGTGTGTCAAGTGGGTGTAAAGCGGCATAAACACAGCAGTGAAAAGCAGCTAAACCCCATTATAAAAATAAATTACTTTGAAAAACCCATGAAACAAAGACAGTGAAAGAGAGAGAAATTCTTACACAATGCGTTCAGGGGCTGTGATGCAACCTGGATTGACCATATCTAGACCCACAGCTGGATGAGACATAAGGGTGGACACTCTTGGGGCTGAGAGGTTTGGTGAGGTTGGGTGAGCAAACGCAGACCCTTTAAAGTACTACTGCGTGGTACCCATCCCATGGGACCCAAATCTCCAGGTTCAAGGGCATCTTCCTACATCGAAAACATGCATGAGAAAACAAAAAGATGGTACACCATGTGATGGGGAAAGGTTTCTAAAACGCACCTCATTTCTCTTCTCCTTGTGCCCGGGTTCGCCATTCCAGCCGCTTTACTAACAATCTCCCTACTTGGAGCATCAGCACCTTTAACCTCCTGTTCCGTACAGGTTGCAATTTGTCCTGAGGATGAACGGGTAGACGGGGAACCAGTGAGAGACTAGCTCTTGGTGTTGGGACAGGCACAGGTCACTCTATTTTCCCATCAGGAAGAAGAATTAACCACAGGCTAATCATCGCCCCCGAAAGCAGAACAGGGCCTGAAGCCATCCTGCGCTTTTGCGGCCAGCTCCCAAAAAAGCGAGTTGTAAAATGGAGCTTCAGGGCACTGCAATTCACAAACCTGCAGAGTTATAAATGATAACTCTCGTCCACAAATATATTGAGGGAAGGCAAAGAAGAGGATTTGTAATCAAGGCCGAATTGCAGGAAACAGATTTCAGGAGGTAGATTCGAATCGCCTTTAAAGCACATGAAAAGCGGCAAAACGTTGACAATGATGCCCTTGGCCAAAAAGGGCGTATGCGTTTTTTCCTGAATATATTCAGGAAAAAACGCATACGCCCTTTTTGGCCAACCAAGCAACCTGGAAAGGCAAATCAGCGCTACAAAGAAGACTCGCTACCCATCGGTCAAAAGGGCCATGCTGAATAAAGTCTCAAAACCAGAAATGCAGGACAGGCCATGGAGAAATGGGAGCCTTGCTACACTGATGGGCGGGATGTAAATTGCCAACAGCCACTCTGGAGAAGTGTACGGTGTGTCCTGAAACATCTAAAAAACACAGCTTAGAGAGCATAGGGCACTTCCACTCATGGGGGTATAAATTGGGAAAATGAAAAATCAGCAAGACACAAGCAGCCCCAAGTTTAGGGCTGCTCTGTTGACAAGGACCTCCACTTCATTCCACCTTCAATATCCCAGGAAAGAGAAAAATGGATAAAGAAGTTGTGGTCCTTATGTACAATGGAATATCACTCAGCCATGAAATCAATGTCATAAGGCTAGTAGCAGCATGATGAGTGGATTTAGGTACGACGATTCTAAGTGAAATAAGTCACACAGAAAAGGACACTTCTCATAAGGTATCACTTATAGAGGGAATGTCAAAAGCGTCACACTTGAACTCAATTACAAAACAGAACAGAGTCACACATGCAGAAAACACACTATGGCTGCTTAACGGGAAAGGTGAGGTGGGGTGATACATAAAACAAGGGTTTCAAATTAGCTCAGATACCGTTCCATAAACCCAATATGTAATAGACAAGACCTACTCCTTGCTCAGAGAACTGGACTCAACACGCCCTATTCACCGCACAAGAATATATCTGACTAGTAATAATCTTAAAACCTATGTATTGATATCTCTCTGTTAGTGTGTCAAGTGGGTGTAAAGCGGCATAAATACAGCAGTGAAAAGCAGCTAAACCCCATTATAAAAATAAATTACTTCGAAAAACCCATGAAACAAAGACAGTGAAAGAGAGAGAAATTCTTACACAATGCGTTCAGGGGCTGTGATGCAACCTGGATTGACCATATCTAGACCCACAGCTGGATGAGACATAAGGGTGGATACTCTTGGGGCTGAGAGGTTTGGTGAGGTTGGAGGAGCAAACGCAGACCCTTTAAAGTAATACTGCGTGGTACCCATCGCATGGGTCCCAAATCTCCAGGTTCAAGGGCATCTTCCTATATTGAAAACATGCATGAGAAAACAAAAAGATGGTACACCATGTGATGGGGAAAGGTTTCTAAAACGCACCTCATTTCTCTTCTCCTTGTGCCCGGGTTCGCCATTCCAGCCGCTTTACTAACAATCTCCCTACTTGGAGCATCAGCACCTTTAACCTCCTTTCCGTACAGGTTGCAATTTGTCCTGAGGATGAACGGGTACACGGGGAACCAGTGAGAGACTAGCTCTTGGTGTTGGGACAGGCACAGGTCACTCTATTTTCCCATCAGGAAGAAGAATTAACCACAGGCTCATCCTTCCCCCCGGAACCAGAACAGGGCCTGAAGCCATCCTGCGCTTTTGCGGCCAGCTCCCAAAAAAGCGAGTTGTAAAATGGAGCTTCAGGGCACTGCAATTCACAAACCTGCAGAGTTATAAATGATAACTCTCGTCCACAAATATATTGAGGGAAGGCAAAGAAGAGGATTTGAAATCAAGGCAGAATTGCAGGAAACAGATTTCAGGAGGTAGATTCGAATCGCCTTTAAAGCACATGAAAAGCGGCAAAACGTTGACAATGATGCCCTTGGCCAAAAAGGGTGTATGCGTTTTTTCCTGAATATATTCAGGAAAAAACGCACGCCCTTTTTGGCCAACCAAGCAACCTGGAAAGGCAAATCAGGGCTACAAAGAAGACTCGCTACCCATCGGTCAAAAGGGCCATGCTGAAAAAAGTCTCAAAACCAGAAATGCAGGACAGGCCATGGAGAAATGGGAGCCTTGCTACACTGATGGGCGTGATGTAAATTGCCAACAGCCACTCTGGAGAAGTGTACGGTGTGTCCTGAAACATCTAAAAAACACAGCTTAGAGAGCATAGGGCACTTCCACTCATGGGGGTATAAATTGGGAAAATGAAAAATCAGCAAGACACAAGCACCCCAAAGTTTAGGGCTGCTCTGTTGACAAGGACCTCCACTTCATTCCACCTTCAATATCCCAGGAAAGAGAAAAATGGATAAAGAAGTTGTGGTCCTTATGTACAATGGAATATCACTCAGCCATGAAATCAATGTCATAAGGCTAGTAGCAGCATGATGAGTGGATTTAGGTACGGCGATTCTAAGTGAAATAAGTCACACAGAAAAGGACACTTCTCATAAGGTATCACTTATAGAGGGAATGAAAAAACCGTTACACTTGAACTGAATTACAAAACAGAACAGAGTCACACATGCAGAAAACACACTATGGCTGCTTAACGGGAAAGGTGAGGTGGGGTGATACATAAAACAAGGGTTTCAAATTAGCTCAGATACCGTTCCATAAACCCAATATGTAATAGACAAGACCTACTCCTTGCTCAGAGAACTGGACTCAACACGCCCTATTCACCGCACAAGAATATATCTGACTAGTAATAATCTTAAAACCTATGTATTGATATCTCTCTGTTAGTGTGTCAAGTGGGTGTAAAGCGGCATAAATACAGCAGTGAAAAGGAGCTAAACCCCAATATAAAAATGAATTACTTCGAAAAACCCATGAAACAAAGACATTGAAAGAGAGAGAAATTCTTACACAATGCGTTCAGGGGCTCTGATGCAACCTGGATTGACCATATCTAGATCCACAGCTGGATGAGACATAAGGGTGGACACTCTTGGGGCTGAAAGGTTTGGTGAGGTTGGGTGAGCAAACACAGACCCTTTAAAGTAATACTGCGTGGTACCCATCGCATGAGTCGCAAATCTCCAGGTTCAAGGGCATCTTCCTACATCGAAAACATGCATGAGAAAACAAAATGATGGTACACCATGTGATGGGGAAAGGTTTCTAAAACGCACCTCATTTCTCTTCTCCTTGTGCCCGGGTTCGCCATTCCAGCCGCTTTACTAACAATCTCCCTACTTGGAGCATCAGCACCTTTAACCTCCTGTTCCGTACAGGTTGCAATTTGTCCTGAGGATGAACGGGTACACGGGGAACCAGGGAGAGACTAGCTCTTGGTGTTGGGACAGGCACAGGTCACTCTATTTTCCCATCAGGAAGAAGAATTAACCACAGGCTCATCCTCCCCCCCGGAACCAGAACAGGGCCTGAAGCCAACCTGCGCTTTTGCGGCCAGCTCCCAAAAAAGCGAGTTGTAAAATGGAGCTTCAGGGCACTGCAATTCACAAACCTGCAGAGTTATAAATGATAACTCTCGTCCACAAATATATTGAGGGAAGGCAAAGAAGAGGATTTGAAATCAAGGCAGAATTGCAGGAAACAGATTTCAGGAGGTAGATTCGAATCGCCTTTAAAGCACATGAAAAGCGGCAAAACGTTGACAATGATGCCCTTGGCCAAAAAGGGCGTATGCGTTTTTTCCTGAATATATTCAGGAAAAAACGCATACGCCCTTTTTGGCCAACCAAGCAACCTGGAAAGGCAAATCAGGGCTACAAAGAAGACTCGCTACCCATCGGTCAAAAGGGCCATGCTGAAAAAAGTCTCAAAACCAGAAATGCAGGACAGGCCATGGAGAAATGGGAGCCTTGCTACACTGATGGGCGGGATGTAAATTGCCAACAGCCACTCTGGAGAAGTGTACGGTGTGTCCTGAAACATCTAAAAAACACAGCTTAGAGAGCATAGGGCACTTCCACTCATGGGGGTATAAATTGGGAAAATGAAAAATCAGCAAGACACAAGCACCCCAAAGTTTAGGGCTGCTCTGTTGACAAGGACCTCCACTTCATTCCACCTTCAATATCCCAGGAAAGAGAAAAATGGATAAAGAAGTTGTGGTCCTTATGTACAATGGAATATCACTCAGCCATGAAATCAATGTCATAAGGCTAGTAGCAGCATGATGAGTGGATTTAGGTACGACGATTCTAAGTGAAATAAGTCACACAGAAAAGGACACTTCTCATAAGGTATCACTTATAGAGGGAATGTAAAAAGCGTCACACTTGAACTGAATTACAAAACAGAACAGAGTCACACATGCAGAAAACACACTATGGCTGCTTAACGGGAAAGGTGAGGTGGGGTGATACATAAAACAAGGGTTTCAAATTAGCTCAGATACCGTTCCATAAACCCAATATGTAATAGACAAGACCTACTCCTTGCTCAGAGAACTGGACTCAACACACCCTATTCACCGCACAAGAATATATCTGACTAGTAATAATCTTAAAACCTATGTATTGATATCTCTCTGTTAGTGTGTCAAGTGGGTGTAAAGCGGCATAAACACAGCAGTGAAAAGCAGCTAAACCCCATTATAAAAATAAATTACTTTGAAAAACCCATGAAACAAAGACAGTGAAAGAGAGAGAAATTCTTACACAATGCGTTCAGGGGCTGTGATGCAACCTGGATTGACCATATCTAGACCCACAGCTGGATGAGACATAAGGGTGGACACTCTTGGGGCTGAGAGGTTTGGTGAGGTTGGGTGAGCAAACGCAGACCCTTTAAAGTACTACTGCGTGGTACCCATCCCATGGGACCCAAATCTCCAGGTTCAAGGGCATCTTCCTACATCGAAAACATGCATGAGAAAACAAAAAGATGGTACACCATGTGATGGGGAAAGGTTTCTAAAACGCACCTCATTTCTCTTCTCCTTGTGCCCGGGTTTGCCATTCCAGCCGCTTTACTAACAATCTCCCTACTTGGAGCATCAGCACCTTTAACCTCCTGTTCTGTACAGGTTGCAATTTGTCCTGAGGATGAACGGGTAGACGGGGAACCAGTGAGAGACTAGCTCTTGGTGTTGGGACAGGCACAGGTCACTCTATTTTCCCATCAGGAAGAAGAATTAACCACAGGCTAATCATCGCCCCCGAAAGCAGAACAGGGCCTGAAGCCATCCTGCGCTTTTGCGGCCAGCTCCCAAAAAAGCGAGTTGTAAAATGGAGCTTCAGGGCACTGCAATTCACAAACCTGCAGAGTTATAAATGATAACTCTCGTCCACAAATATATTGAGGGAAGGCAAAGAAGAGGATTTGTAATCAAGGCCGAATTGCAGGAAACAGATTTCAGGAGGTAGATTCGAATCGCCTTTAAAGCACATGAAAAGCGGCAAAACGTTGACAATGATGCCCTTGGCCAAAAAGGGCGTATGCGTTTTTTCCTGAATATATTCAGGAAAAAACGCATACGCCCTTTTTGGCCAACAAAGCAACCTGGAAAGGTAAATCAGGGCTACAATGAAGACTCGCTACCCATCGGTCAAAAGGGCCATGCTGAATAAAGTCTCAAAACCAGAAATGCAGGACAGGCCATGGAGAAATGGGAGCCTTGCTACACTGATGGGCGGGATGTAAATTGCCAACAGCCACTCTGGAGAAGTGTACGGTGTGTCCTGAAACATCTAAAAAACACAGCTTAGAGAGCATAGGGCACTTCCACTCATGGGGGTATAAATTGGGAAAATGAAAAATCAGCAAGACACAAGCAGCCCAAAGTTTAGGGCTGCTCTGTTGACAAGGACCTCCACTTCATTCCACCTTCAATATCCCAGGAAAGAGAAAAATGGATAAAGAAGTTGTGGTCCTTATGTACAATGGAATATCACTCAGCCATGAAATCAATGTCATAAGGCTAGTAGCAGCATGATGAGTGGATTTAGGTACGACGATTCTAAGTGAAATAAGTCACACAGAAAAGGACACTTCTCATAAGGTATCACTTATAGAGGGAATGTAAAAAGCGTCACACTTGAACTGAATTACAAAACAGAACAGAGTCACACATGCAGAAAACACACTATGGCTGCTTAACGGGAAAGGTGAGGTGGGGTGATACATAAAACAAGGGTTTCAAATTAGCTCAGATACCGTTCCATAAACCCAATATGTAATAGACAAGACCTACTCCTTGCTCAGAGAACTGGACTCAACACACCCTATTCACCGCACAAGAATATATCTGACTAGTAATAATCTTAAAACCTATGTATTGATATCTCTCTGTTAGTGTGTCAAGTGGGTGTAAAGCGGCATAAACACAGCAGTGAAAAGCAGCTAAACCCCATTATAAAAATAAATTACTTTGAAAAACCCATGAAACAAAGACAGTGAAAGAGAGAGAAATTCTTACACAATGCGTTCAGGGGCTGTGATGCAACCTGGATTGACCATATCTAGACCCACAGCTGGATGAGACATAAGGGTGGACACTCTTGGGGCTGAGAGGTTTGGTGAGGTTGGGTGAGCAAACGCAGACCCTTTAAAGTACTACTGCGTGGTACCCATCCCATGGGACCCAAATCTCCAGGTTCAAGGGCATCTTCCTACATCGAAAACATGCATGAGAAAACAAAAAGATGGTACACCATGTGATGGGGAAAGGTTTCTAAAACGCACCTCATTTCTCTTCTCCTTGTGCCCGGGTTCGCCATTCCAGCCGCTTTACTAACAATCTCCCTACTTGGAGCATCACCACCTTTAACCTCCTGTTCCGTACACGTTGCAATTTGTCCTGAGGATGAACGGGTAGACGGGGAACCAGTGAGAGACTAGCTCTTGGTGTTGAGACAGGCACAGGTCACTCTATTTTCCCATCAGGAAGAAGAATTAACCAGAGGCTCATCCTCCCCCCCGGAAGCAGAACAGGGCCTGAAGCCATCCTGCGCTTTTGAGGCCAGCTCCCAAAAAAGCGAGTTGTAAAATGGAGCTTCAGGGCACTGCAATTCACAAACCTGCAGAGTTATAAATGATAACTCTCGCCCACAAATACATTGAGGGAAGGCAAAGAAGAGGATTTGAAATCAAGGCAGAATTGCAGAAAACAGATTTCAGGAGGTAGATTCGAATCGCCTTTAAAGCACATGAAAAGCGGCAAAACGTTGACAATGATGCCCTTGGCCAAAAAGGGCGTATGCGTTTTTTCCTGAATATATTCAGGAAAAAACGCATACGCCCTTTTTGGCCAACCAAGCAACCTGGAAAGGCGAATCAGCGCTACAAAGAAGACTCGCTACCCATCGGTCAAAAGGGCCATGCTGAAAAAAGTCTCAAAACCAGAAATGCAGGACAGGCCATGGAGAAATGGGAGCCTTGCTACACTGATGGGCGGGATGTAAATTGCCAACAGCCACTCTGGAGAAGTGTACGGTGTGTCCTGAAACATCTAAAAAACACAGCTTAGAGAGCATAGGGCACTTCCACTCATGGGGGTATAAATTGGGAAAATGAAAAATCAGCAAGACACAAGCACCACAAAGTTTAGGGCTGCTCTGTTGACAAGGACCTCCACTTCATTCCACCTTAAATATCCCAGGAAAGGGAAAAATGGATAAAGAAGTTGTGGTCCTTATGTACAATGGAATATCACTCAGCCATGAAATCAATGTCATAAGGCTAGTAGCAGCATGATGAGTGGATTTAGGTACGACGATTCTAAGTGAAATAAGTCACACAGAAAAGGACACTTCTCATAAGGTATCACTTATAGAGGGAATGTAAAAAGCGTCACACTTGAACTGAATTACAAAACAGAACAGAGTCACACATGCAGAAAACACACTATGGCTGCTTAACGGGAAAGGTGAGGTGGGGTGATACATAAAACAAGGGTTTCAAATTAGCTCAGATACCGTTCCATAAACCCAATATGTAATAGACAAGACCTACTCCTTGCTCAGAGAACTGGACTCAACACACCCTATTCACCGCACAAGAATATATCTGACTAGTAATAATCTTAAAACCTATGTATTGATATCTCTCTGTTAGTGTGTCAAGTGGGTGTAAAGCGGCATAAACACAGCAGTGAAAAGCAGCTAAACCCCATTATAAAAATAAATTACTTTGAAAAACCCATGAAACAAAGACAGTGAAAGAGAGAGAAATTCTTACACAATGCGTTCAGGGGCTGTGATGCAACCTGGATTGACCATATCTAGACCCACAGCTGGATGAGACATAAGGGTGGACACTCTTGGGGCTGAGAGGTTTGGTGAGGTTGGGTGAGCAAACGCAGACCCTTTAAAGTACTACTGCGTGGTACCCATCCCATGGGACCCAAATCTCCAGGTTCAAGGGCATCTTCCTACATCGAAAACATGCATGAGAAAACAAAAAGATGGTACACCATGTGATGGGGAAAGGTTTCTAAAACGCACCTCATTTCTCTTCTCCTTGTGCCCGGGTTCGCCATTCCAGCCGCTTTACTAACAATCTCCCTACTTGGAGCATCAGCACCTTTAACCTCCTGTTCTGTACAGGTTGCAATTTGTCCTGAGGATGAACGGGTAGACGGGGAACCAGTGAGAGACTAGCTCTTGGTGTTGGGACAGGCACAGGTCACTCTATTTTCCCATCAGGAAGAAGAATTAACCACAGGCTAATCATCGCCCCCGAAAGCAGAACAGGGCCTGAAGCCATCCTGCGCTTTTGCGGCCAGCTCCCAAAAAAGCGAGTTGTAAAATGGAGCTTCAGGGCACTGCAATTCACAAACCTGCAGAGTTATAAATGATAACTCTCGTCCACAAATATATTGAGGGAAGGCAAAGAAGAGGATTTGTAATCAAGGCCGAATTGCAGGAAACAGATTTCAGGAGGTAGATTCGAATCGCCTTTAAAGCACATGAAAAGCGGCAAAACGTTGACAATGATGCCCTTGGCCAAAAAGGGCGTATGCGTTTTTTCCTGAATATATTCAGGAAAAAACGCATACGCCCTTTTTGGCCAACAAAGCAACCTGGAAAGGTAAATCAGGGCTACAATGAAGACTCGCTACCCATCGGTCAAAAGGGCCATGCTGAATAAAGTCTCAAAACCAGAAATGCAGGACAGGCCATGGAGAAATGGGAGCCTTGCTACACTGATGGGCGGGATGTAAATTGCCAACAGCCACTCTGGAGAAGTGTACGGTGTGTCCTGAAACATCTAAAAAACACAGCTTAGAGAGCATAGGGCACTTCCACTCATGGGGGTATAAATTGGGAAAATGAAAAATCAGCAAGACACAAGCACCCCAAAGTTTAGGGCTGCTCTGTTGACAAGGACCTCCACTTCATTCCACCTTCAATATCCCAGGAAAGAGAAAAATGGATAAAGAAGTTGTGGTCCTTATGTACAATGGAATATCACTCAGCCATGAAATCAATGTCATAAGGCTAGTAGCAGCATGATGAGTGGATTTAGGTACGACGATTCTAAGTGAAATAAGTCACACAGAAAAGGACACTTCTCATAAGGTATCACTTATAGAGGGAATGTAAAAAGCGTCACACTTGAACTGAATTACAAAACAGAACAGAGTCACACATGCAGAAAACACACTATGGCTGCTTAACGGGAAAGGTGAGGTGGGGTGATACATAAAACAAGGGTTTCAAATTAGCTCAGATACCGTTCCATAAACCCAATATGTAATAGACAAGACCTACTCCTTGCTCAGAGAACTGGACTCAACACACCCTATTCACCGCACAAGAATATAGCTGACTAGTAATAATCTTAAAACCTATGTATTGATATCTCTCTGTTAGTGTGTCAAGTGGGTGTAAAGCGGCATAAACACAGCAGTGAAAAGCAGCTAAACCCCATTATAAAAATAAATTACTTTTACAAACCCATGAAACAAAGACAATGAAAGAGAGAGAAATTCTTACACAATGCGTTCAGGGGCTGTGATGCAACCTGGATTGACCATATCTAGACCCACAGCTGGATGAGACATAAGGGTGGACACTCTTGGGGCTGAGAGGTTTGGTGAGGTTGGGTGAGCAAACGCAGACCCTTTAAAGTACTACTGCGTGGTACCCATCCCATGGGACCCAAATCTCCAGGTTCAAGGGCATCTTCCTACATCGAAAACATGCATGAGAAAACAAAAAGATGGTACACCATGTGATGGGGAAAGGTTTCTAAAACGCACCTCATTTCTCTTCTCCTTGTGCCCGGGTTCGCCATTCCAGCCGCTTTACTAACAATCTCCCTACTTGGAGCATCAGCACCTTTAACCTCCTGTTCTGTACAGGTTGCAATTTGTCCTGAGGATGAACGGGTAGACGGGGAACCAGTGAGAGACTAGCTCTTGGTGTTGGGACAGGCACAGGTCACTCTATTTTCCCATCAGGAAGAAGAATTAACCACAGGCTAATCATCGCCCCCGAAAGCAGAACAGGGCCTGAAGCCATCCTGCGCTTTTGCGGCCAGCTCCCAAAAAAGCGAGTTGTAAAATGGAGCTTCAGGGCACTGCAATTCACAAACCTGCAGAGTTATAAATGATAACTCTCGTCCACAAATATATTGAGGGAAGGCAAAGAAGAGGATTTGTAATCAAGGCCGAATTGCAGGAAACAGATTTCAGGAGGTAGATTCGAATCGCCTTTAAAGCACATGAAAAGCGGCAAAACGTTGACAATGATGCCCTTGGCCAAAAAGGGCGTATGCGTTTTTTCCTGAATATATTCAGGAAAAAACGCATACGCCCTTTTTGGCCAACAAAGCAACCTGGAAAGGTAAATCAGGGCTACAATGAAGACTCGCTACCCATCGGTCAAAAGGGCCATGCTGAATAAAGTCTCAAAACCAGAAATGCAGGACAGGCCATGGAGAAATGGGAGCCTTGCTACACTGATGGGCGGGATGTAAATTGCCAACAGCCACTCTGGAGAAGTGTACGGTGTGTCCTGAAACATCTAAAAAACACAGCTTAGAGAGCATAGGGCACTTCCACTCATGGGGGTATAAATTGGGAAAATGAAAAATCAGCAAGACACAAGCAGCCCAAAGTTTAGGGCTGCTCTGTTGACAAGGACCTCCACTTCATTCCACCTTCAATATCCCAGGAAAGAGAAAAATGGATAAAGAAGTTGTGGTCCTTATGTACAATGGAATATCACTCAGCCATGAAATCAATGTCATAAGGCTAGTAGCAGCATGATGAGTGGATTTAGGTACGACGATTCTAAGTGAAATAAGTCACACAGAAAAGGACACTTCTCATAAGGTATCACTTATAGAGGGAATGTAAAAAGCGTCACACTTGAACTGAATTACAAAACAGAACAGAGTCACACATGCAGAAAACACACTATGGCTGCTTAACGGGAAAGGTGAGGTGGGGTGATACATAAAACAAGGGTTTCAAATTAGCTCAGATACCGTTCCATAAACCCAATATGTAATAGACAAGACCTACTCCTTGCTCAGAGAACTGGACTCAACACACCCTATTCACCGCACAAGAATATATCTGACTAGTAATAATCTTAAAACCTATGTATTGATATCTCTCTGTTAGTGTGTCAAGTGGGTGTAAAGCGGCATAAACACAGCAGTGAAAAGCAGCTAAACCCCATTATAAAAATAAATTACTTTGAAAAACCCATGAAACAAAGACAGTGAAAGAGAGAGAAATTCTTACACAATGCGTTCAGGGGCTGTGATGCAACCTGGATTGACCATATCTAGACCCACAGCTGGATGAGACATAAGGGTGGACACTCTTGGGGCTGAGAGGTTTGGTGAGGTTGGGTGAGCAAACGCAGACCCTTTAAAGTAATACTGCGTGGTACCCATCGCATGGGTCCCAAATCTCCAGGTTCAAGGGGATCTTCCTACATCGAAAACATGCATGAGAAAACAAAAAGATGGTACACCATGTGATGGGGAAAGGTTTCTAAAACGCACCTCATTTCTCTTCTCCTTGTGCCCGGGTTCGCCATTCCAGCCGCTTTACTAACAATCTCCCTACTTGGAGCATCAGCACCTTTAACCTCCTGTTCCGTACAGGTTGCAATTTGTCCTGAGGATGAACGGGTAGACGGGGAACCAGTGAGAGACTAGCTCTTGGTGTTGGGACAGGCACAGGTCACTCTATTTTCCCATCAGGAAGAAGAATTAACCAGAGGCTCATCCTCCCCCCCGGAAGCAGAACAGGGCCTGAAGCCATCCTGCGCTTTTGAGGCCAGCTCCCAAAAAAGCGAGTTGTAAAATGGAGCTTCAGGGCACTGCAATTCACAAACCTGCAGAGTTATAAATGATAACTCTCGCCCACAAATACATTGAGGGAAGGCAAAGAAGAGGATTTGAAATCAAGGCAGAATTGCAGAAAACAGATTTCAGGAGGTAGATTCGAATCGCCTTTAAAGCACATGAAAAGCGGCAAAACGTTGACAATGATGCCCTTGGCCAAAAAGGGCGTATGCGTTTTTTCCTGAATATATTCAGGAAAAAACGCATACGCCCTTTTTGGCCAACCAAGCAACCTGGAAAGGCGAATCAGCGCTACAAAGAAGACTCGCTACCCATCGGTCAAAAGGGCCATGCTTAAAAAAGTCTCAAAACCAGAAATGCAGGACAGGCCATGGAGAAATGGGAGCCTTGCTACACTGATGGGCGGGATGTAAATTGCCAACAGCCACTCTGGAGAAGTGTACGGTGTGTCCTGAAACATCTAAAAAACACAGCTTAGAGAGCATAGGGCACTTCCACTCATGGGGGTATAAATTGGGAAAATGAAAAATCAGCAAGACACAAGCACCACAAAGTTTAGGGCTGCTCTGTTGACAAGGACCTCCACTTCATTCCACCTTAAATATCCCAGGAAAGGGAAAAATGGATAAAGAAGTTGTGGTCCTTATGTACAATGGAATATCACTCAGCCATGAAATCAATGTCATAAGGCTAGTAGCAGCATGATGAGTGGATTTAGGTACGACGATTCTAAGTGAAATAAGTCACACAGAAAAGGACACTTCTCATAAGGTATCACTTATAGAGGGAATGTCAAAAGCGTCACACTTGAACTCAATTACAAAACAGAACAGAGTCACACATGCAGAAAACACACTATGGCTGCTTAACGGGAAAGGTGAGGTGGGGTGATACATAAAACAAGGGTTTCAAATTAGCTCAGATACCGTTCCATAAACCCAATATGTAATAGACAAGACCTACTCCTTGCTCAGAGAACTGGACTCAACACACCCTATTCACCGCACAAGAATATATCTGACTAGTAATAATCTTAAAACCTATGTATTGATATCTCTCTGTTAGTGTGTCAAGTGGGTGTAAAGCGGCATAAACACAGCAGTGAAAAGCAGCTAAACCCCATTATAAAAATAAATTACTTTGAAAAACCCATGAAACAAAGACAGTGAAAGAGAGAGAAATTCTTACACAATGCGTTCAGGGGCTGTGATGCAACCTGGATTGACCATATCTAGACCCACAGCTGGATGAGACATAAGGGTGGACACTCTTGGGGCTGAGAGGTTTGGTGAGGTTGGGTGAGCAAACGCAGACCCTTTAAAGTACTACTGCGTGGTACCCATCCCATGGGACCCAAATCTCCAGGTTCAAGGGCATCTTCCTACATCGAAAACATGCATGAGAAAACAAAAAGATGGTACACCATGTGATGGGGAAAGGTTTCTAAAACGCACCTCATTTCTCTTCTCCTTGTGCCCGGGTTCGCCATTCCAGCCGCTTTACTAACAATCTCCCTACTTGGAGCATCAGCACCTTTAACCTCCTGTTCCGTACAGGTTGCAATTTGTCCTGAGGATGAACGGGTAGACGGGGAACCAGTGAGAGACTAGCTCTTGGTGTTGGGACAGGCACAGGTCACTCTATTTTCCCATCAGGAAGAAGAATTAACCACAGGCTAATCATCGCCCCCGAAAGCAGAACAGGGCCTGAAGCCATCCTGCGCTTTTGCGGCCAGCTCCCAAAAAAGCGAGTTGTAAAATGGAGCTTCAGGGCACTGCAATTCACAAACCTGCAGAGTTATAAATGATAACTCTCGTCCACAAATATATTGAGGGAAGGCAAAGAAGAGGATTTGTAATCAAGGCCGAATTGCAGGAAACAGATTTCAGGAGGTAGATTCGAATCGCCTTTAAAGCACATGAAAAGCGGCAAAACGTTGACAATGATGCCCTTGGCCAAAAAGGGCGTATGCGTTTTTTCCTGAATATATTCAGGAAAAAACGCATACGCCCTTTTTGGCCAACCAAGCAACCTGGAAAGGCAAATCAGCGCTACAAAGAAGACTCGCTACCCATCGGTCAAAAGGGCCATGCTGAATAAAGTCTCAAAACCAGAAATGCAGGACAGGCCATGGAGAAATGGGAGCCTTGCTACACTGATGGGCGGGATGTAAATTGCCAACAGCCACTCTGGAGAAGTGTACGGTGTGTCCTGAAACATCTAAAAAACACAGCTTAGAGAGCATAGGGCACTTCCACTCATGGGGGTATAAATTGGGAAAATGAAAAATCAGCAAGACACAAGCAGCCCCAAGTTTAGGGCTGCTCTGTTGACAAGGACCTCCACTTCATTCCACCTTCAATATCCCAGGAAAGAGAAAAATGGATAAAGAAGTTGTGGTCCTTATGTACAATGGAATATCACTCAGCCATGAAATCAATGTCATAAGGCTAGTAGCAGCATGATGAGTGGATTTAGGTACGACGATTCTAAGTGAAATAAGTCACACAGAAAAGGACACTTCTCATAAGGTATCACTTATAGAGGGAATGTCAAAAGCGTCACACTTGAACTCAATTACAAAACAGAACAGAGTCACACATGCAGAAAACACACTATGGCTGCTTAACGGGAAAGGTGAGGTGGGGTGATACATAAAACAAGGGTTTCAAATTAGCTCAGATACCGTTCCATAAACCCAATATGTAATAGACAAGACCTACTCCTTGCTCAGAGAACTGGACTCAACACGCCCTATTCACCGCACAAGAATATATCTGACTAGTAATAATCTTAAAACCTATGTATTGATATCTCTCTGTTAGTGTGTCAAGTGGGTGTAAAGCGGCATAAATACAGCAGTGAAAAGCAGCTAAACCCCATTATAAAAATAAATTACTTCGAAAAACCCATGAAACAAAGACAGTGAAAGAGAGAGAAATTCTTACACAATGCGTTCAGGGGCTGTGATGCAACCTGGATTGACCATATCTAGACCCACAGCTGGATGAGACATAAGGGTGGATACTCTTGGGGCTGAGAGGTTTGGTGAGGTTGGGGGAGCAAACGCAGACCCTTTAAAGTAATACTGCGTGGTACCCATCGCATGGGTCCCAAATCTCCAGGTTCAAGGGCATCTTCCTATATTGAAAACATGCATGAGAAAACAAAAAGATGGTACACCATGTGATGGGGAAAGGTTTCTAAAACGCACCTCATTTCTCTTCTCCTTGTGCCCGGGTTCGCCATTCCAGCCGCTTTACTAACAATCTCCCTACTTGGAGCATCAGCACCTTTAACCTCCTGTTCCGTACAGGTTGCAATTTGTCCTGAGGATGAACGGGTACACGGGGAACCAGGGAGAGACTAGCTCTTGGTGTTGGGACAGGCACAGGTCACTCTATTTTCCCATCAGGAAGAAGAATTAACCACAGGCTCATCCTCCCCCCCGGAACCAGAACAGGGCCTGAAGCCAACCTGCGCTTTTGCGGCCAGCTCCCAAAAAAGCGAGTTGTAAAATGGAGCTTCAGGGCACTGCAATTCACAAACCTGCAGAGTTATAAATGATAACTCTCGTCCACAAATATATTGAGGGAAGGCAAAGAAGAGGATTTGAAATCAAGGCAGAATTGCAGGAAACAGATTTCAGGAGGTAGATTCGAATCGCCTTTAAAGCACATGAAAAGCGGCAAAACGTTGACAATGATGCCCTTGGCCAAAAAGGGCGTATGCGTTTTTTCCTGAATATATTCAGGAAAAAACGCATACGCCCTTTTTGGCCAACCAAGCAACCTGGAAAGGCAAATCAGGGCTACAAAGAAGACTCGCTACCCATCGGTCAAAAGGGCCATGCTGAAAAAAGTCTCAAAACCAGAAATGCAGGACAGGCCATGGAGAAATGGGAGCCTTGCTACACTGATGGGCGGGATGTAAATTGCCAACAGCCACTCTGGAGAAGTGTACGGTGTGTCCTGAAACATCTAAAAAACACAGCTTAGAGAGCATAGGGCACTTCCACTCATGGGGGTATAAATTGGGAAAATGAAAAATCAGCAAGACACAAGCACCCCAAAGTTTAGGGCTGCTCTGTTGACAAGGACCTCCACTTCATTCCACCTTCAATATCCCAGGAAAGAGAAAAATGGATAAAGAAGTTGTGGTCCTTATGTACAATGGAATATCACTCAGCCATGAAATCAATGTCATAAGGCTAGTAGCAGCATGATGAGTGGATTTAGGTACGACGATTCTAAGTGAAATAAGTCACACAGAAAAGGACACTTCTCATAAGGTATCACTTATAGAGGGAATGAAAAAACCGTTACACTTGAACTCAATTACAAAACAGAACAGAGTCACACATGCAGAAAACACACTATGGCTGCTTAACGGGAAAGGTGAGGTGGGGTGATACATAAAACAAGGGTTTCAAATTAGCTCAGATACCGTTCCATAAACCCAATATGTAATAGACAAGACCTACTCCTTGCTCAGAGAACTGGACTCAACACGCCCTATTCACCGCACAAGAATATATCTGACTAGTAATAATCTTAAAACCTATGTATTGATATCTCTCTGTTAGTGTGTCAAGTGGGTGTAAAGCGGCATAAACACAGCAGTGAAAAGCAGCTAAACCCCATTATAAAAATAAATTACTTTTACAAACCCATGAAACAAAGACAGTGAAAGAGAGCGAAATTCTTACACAATGCGTTCAGGGGCTGTGATGCAACCTGGATTGACCATATCTAGACCCACAGCTGGATGAGACATAAGGGTGGACACTCTTGGGGCTGAGAGGTTTGGTGAGGTTGGGTGAGCAAACGCAGACCCTTTAAAGTAATACTGCGTGGTACCCATCGCATGGGTCCCAAATCTCCAGGTTCAAGGGCATCTTCCTACATCGAAAACATGCATGAGAAAACAAAAAGATGGTACACCATGTGATGGGGAAAGGTTTCTAAAACGCACCTCATTTCTCTTCTCCTTGTGCCCGGCTTCACCATTCCAGACGCTTTACTAATAATCTCCCTACTTGGAGCATCAGCACCTTTAACCTCCTGTTCCGTACAGGTTGCAATTTGTCCTGAGGATGAACGGGTAGACGGGGAACCAGTGAGAGACTAGCTCTTGGTGTTGGGACAGGCAGAGGTCACTCTATTTTCCCGTCAGGAAGAAGAATTAACCACAGGCTCATCCTCCCCCCCGGAAGCAGAACAGGGCCTGAAGCCATCCTGCGCTTTTGCGGCCAGCTCCCAAAAAAGCAAGTTGTAAAATGGAGCTTCAGGGCACTGCAATTCACAAACCTGCAGAGTTATAAATGATAACTCTCGTCCACAAATATATTGAGGGAAGGCAAAGAAGAGGATTTGAAATCAAGGCAGAATTGCAGGAAACAGATTTCAGGAGGTAGATTCGAATCGCCTTTAAAGCACATGAAAAGCGGCAAAACGTTGACAATGATGCCCTTGGCCAAAAAGGGCGTATGCGTTTTTTCCTGAATATATTCAGGAAAAAACGCATACGCCCTTTTTGGCCAACCAAGCAACCAGGAAAGGCAAATCAGCGCTACAAAGAAGACTCGCTACCCATCGGTCAAAAGGGCCATGCTGAAAAAAGTCTCAAAACCAGAAATGCAGGACAGGCCATGGAGAAATGGGAGCCTTGCTACACTGATGGGCGGGATGTAAATTGCCAACAGCCACTCTGGAGAAGTGTACGGTGTGTCCGGAAACATCCAAAAAACACAGCTTAGAGAGCATAGGGCACTTCCACTCATGGGGGTATAAATTGAGAAAATGAAAAATCAGCAAGACACAAGCACCCCAAAGTTTAGGGCTGCTCTGTTGACCAGGACCTCCACTTCATTCCACCTTCAATATCCCAGGAAAGAGAAAAATGGATAAAGAAGTTGTGGTCCTTATGTACAATGGAATATCACTCAGCCATGAAATCAATGTCATAAGGCTAGTAGCAGCATGATGAGTGGATTTAGGTACGACGATTCTAAGTGAAATAAGTCACACAGAAAAGGACACTTCTCATAAGGTATCACTTATAGAGGGAATGTCAAAACCGTTACACTTGAACTGAATTACAAAACAGAACAGAGTCACACATGCAGAAAACACACTATGGCTGCTTAACGGGAAAGGTGAGGTGGGGTGATACATAAAACAAGCGTTTCAAATTAGCTCAGATACCGTTCCATAAACCCAATATGTAATAGACAAGACCTACTCCTTGCTCAGAGAACTGGACTCAACACACCCTATTCACCGCACAAGAATATATCTGACTAGTAATAATCTTAAAACCTATGTATTGATATCTCTCTGTTAGTGTGTCAAGTGGGTGTAAAGCGGCATAAACACAGCAGTGAAAAGCAGCTAAACCCCATTATAAAAATAAATTACTTTTACAAACCCATGAAACAGAGACAGTAAAAGAGAGAGAAATTCTTACACAATGCGTTCAGGGGCTGTGATGCAACCTGGATTGACCATATCTAGACCCACAGCTGGATGAGACATAAGGGTGGACACTCTTGGGGCTGAGAGGTTTGGTGAGGTTGGGTGAGCAAACGCAGACCCTTTAAAGTAATACTGCGTGGTCCCCATCGCATGGGTCGCAAATCTCCAGGTTCAAGGGCATCTTCCTACATCGAAAACATGCATGAGAAAACAAAAAGATGGTACACCATGTGATGGGGAAAGGTTTCTAAAACGCACCTCATTTCTCTTCTCCTTGTGCCCGGGTTCGCCATTCCAGCCGCTTTACTAACAATCTCCCTACTTGGAGCATCAGCACCTTTAACCTCCTGTTCCGTACAGGTTGCAATTTGTCCTGAGGATGAACGGGTAGACGGGGAACCAGTGAGAGACTAGCTCTTGGTGTTGGGACAGGCACAGGTCACTCTATTTTCCCATCAGGAAGAAGAATTAACCAGAGGCTCATCCTCCCCCCCGGAAGCAGAACAGGGCCTGAAGCCATCCTGCGCTTTTGAGGCCAGCTCCCAAAAAAGCGAGTTGTAAAATGGAGCTTCAGGGCACTGCAATTCACAAACCTGCAGAGTTATAAATGATAACTCTCGCCCACAAATACATTGAGGGAAGGCAAAGAAGAGGATTTGAAATCAAGGCAGAATTGCAGAAAACAGATTTCAGGAGGTAGATTCGAATCGCCTTTAAAGCACATGAAAAGCGGCAAAACGTTGACAATGATGCCCTTGGCCAAAAAGGGCGTATGCGTTTTTTCCTGAATATATTCAGGAAAAAACGCATACGCCCTTTTTGGCCAACCAAGCAACCTGGAAAGGCGAATCAGCGCTACAAAGAAGACTCCCTACCCATCGGTCAAAAGGGCCATGCTTAAAAAAGTCTCAAAACCAGAAATGCAGGACAGGCCATGGAGAAATGGGAGCCTTGCTACACTGATGGGCGGGATGTAAATTGCCAACAGCCACTCTGGAGAAGTGTACGGTGTGTCCTGAAACATCTAAAAAACACAGCTTAGAGAGCATAGGGCACTTCCACTCATGGGGGTATAAATTGGGAAAATGAAAAATCAGCAAGACACAAGCACCACAAAGTTTAGGGCTGCTCTGTTGACAAGGACCTCCACTTCATTCCACCTTAAATATCCCAGGAAAGGGAAAAATGGATAAAGAAGTTGTGGTCCTTATGTACAATGGAATATCACTCAGCCATGAAATCAATGTCATAAGGCTAGTAGCAGCATGATGAGTGGATTTAGGTACGACGATTCTAAGTGAAATAAGTCACACAGAAAAGGACACTTCTCATAAGGTATCACTTATAGAGGGAATGTAAAAACCGTTACACTTGAACTGAATTACAAAACAGAACAGAGTCACACATGCAGAAAACACACTATAGCTGCTTAACGGGAAAGGTGAGGTGGGGTGATACATAAAACAAGGGTTTCAAATTAGCTCAGATACCGTTCCATAAACCCAATATGTAATAGACAAGACCTACTCCTTGCTCAGAGAACTGGACTCAACACACCCTATTCACCGCACAAGAATATATCTGACTAGTAATAATCTTAAAACCTATGTATTGATATCTCTCTGTTAGTGTGTCAAGTGGGTGTAAAGCGGCATAAACACAGCAGTGAAAAGCAGCTAAACCCCATTATAAAAATAAATTACTTTTACAAACCCATGAAACAAAGACAATGAAAGAGAGAGAAATTCTTACACAATGCGTTCAGGGGCTGTGATGCAACCTGGATTGACCATATCTAGACCCACAGCTGGATGAGACATAAGGGTGGACACTCTTGGGGCTGAGAGGTTTGGTGAGGTTGGGTGAGCAAACGCAGACCCTTTAAAGTAATACTGCGTGGTACCCATCGCATGCGTCCCAAATCTCCAGGTTCAAGGGGATCTTCCTACATCGAAAACATGCATGAGAAAACAAAAAGATGGTACACCATGTGATGGGGAAAGGTTTCTAAAACGCACCTCATTTCTCTTCTCCTTGTGCCCGGGTTCGCCATTCCAGCCGCTTTACTAACAATCTCCCTACTTGGAGCATCAGCACCTTTAACCTCCTGTTCTGTACAGGTTGCAATTTGTCCTGAGGATGAACGGGTACACGGGGGACCAGTGAGAGACTAGCTCTTGGTGTTGGGACAGGCACAGGTCACTCTATTTTCCCATCAGGAAGAAGAATTAACCACAGGCTAATCATCGCCCCCGAAAGCAGAACAGGGCCTGAAGCCATCCTGCGCTTTTGCGGCCAGCTCCCAAAAAAGCGAGTTGTAAAATGGAGCTTCAGGGCACTGCAATTCACAAACCTGCAGAGTTATAAATGATAACTCTCGTCCACAAATATATTGAGGGAAGGCAAAGAAGAGGATTTGAAATCAAGGCCGAATTGCAGGAAACAGATTTCAGGAGGTAGATTCGAATCGCCTTTAAAGCACATGAAAAGCGGCAAAACGTTGACAATGATGCCCTTGGCCAAAAAGGGCGTATGCGTTTTTTCCTGAATATATTCAGGAAAAAACGCATACGCCCTTTTTGGCCAAACAAGCAACCTGGAAAGGTAAATCAGGGCTACAAAGAAGACTCGCTACCCATCGGTCAAAAGGGCCATGCTGAATAAAGTCTCAAAACCAGAAATGCAGGACAGGCCATGGAGAAATGGGAGCCTTGCTACACTGATGGGCGGGATGTAAATTGCCAACAGCCACTCTGGAGAAGTGTACGGTGTGTCCTGAAACATCTAAAAAACACAGCTTAGAGAGCATAGGGCACTTCCACTCATGGGGGTATAAATTGGGAAAATGAAAAATCAGCAAGACACAAGCAGCCCCAAGTTTAGGGCTGCTCTGTTGACAAGGACCTCCACTTCATTCCACCTTCAATATCCCAGGAAAGAGAAAAATGGATAAAGAAGTTGTGGTCCTTATGTACAATGGAATATCACTCAGCCATGAAATCAATGTCATAAGGCTAGTAGCAGCATGATGAGTGGATTTAGGTACGACGATTCTAAGTGAAATAAGTCACACAGAAAAGGACACTTCTCATAAGGTATCACTTATATAGGGAATGTCAAAAGCGTCACACTTGAACTCAATTACAAAACAGAACAGAGTCACACATGCAGAAAACACACTATGGCTGCTTAACGGGAAAGGTGAGGTGGGGTGATACATAAAACAAGGGTTTCAAATTAGCTCAGATACCGTTCCATAAACCCAATATGTAATAGACAAGACCTACTCCTTGCTCAGAGAACTGGACTCAACACACCCTATTCACCGCACAAGAATATATCTGACTAGTAATAATCTTAAAACCTATGTATTGATATCTCTCTGTTAGTGTGTCAAGTGGGTGTAAAGCGGCATAAACACAGCAGTGAAAAGCAGCTAAACCCCATTATAAAAATAAATTACTTTGAAAAACCCATGAAACAAAGACAGTGAAAGAGAGAGAAATTCTTACACAATGCGTTCAGGGGCTGTGATGCAACCTGGATTGACCATATCTAGACCCACAGCTGGATGAGACATAAGGGTGGACACTCTTGGGGCTGAGAGGTTTGGTGAGGTTGGGTGAGCAAACGCAGACGCTTTAAAGTAATACTGTGTGGTCCCCATCGCATGGGTCGCAAATCTCCAGGTTCAAGGGGATCTTCCTACATCGAAAACATGCATGAGAAAACAAAAAGATGGTACACCATGTGATGGGGAAAGGTTTCTAAAACGCACCTCATTTCTCTTCTCCTTGTGCCCGGGTTCGCCATTCCAGCCGCTTTACTAACAATCTCCCTACTTGGAGCATCAGCACCTTTAACCTCCTGTTCCGTACAGGTTGCAATTTGTCCTGAGGATGAACGGGTAGACGGGGAACCAGTGAGAGACTAGCTCTTGGTGTTGGGACAGGCACAGGTCACTCTATTTTCCCATCAGGAAGAAGAATTAACCAGAGGCTCATCCTCCCCCCCGGAAGCAGAACAGGGCCTGAAGCCATCCTGCGCTTTTGCGGCCAGCTCCCAAAAAAGCGAGTTGTAAAATGGAGCTTCAGGGCACTGCAATTCACAAACCTGCAGAGTTATAAATGATAACTCTCGTCCACAAATATATTGAGGGAAGGCAAAGAAGAGGATTTGAAATCAAGGCAGAATTGCAGGAAACAGATTTCAGGAGGTAGATTCGAATCGCCTTTAAAGCACATGAAAAGCGGCAAAACGTTGACAATGATGCCCTTGGCCAAAAAGGGCGTATGCGTTTTTTCCTGAATATATTCAGGAAAAAACGCATACGCCCTTTTTGGCCAACCAAGCAACCAGGAAAGGCAAATCAGCGCTACAAAGAAGACTCGCTACCCATCGGTCAAAAGGGCCATGCTGAAAAAAGTCTCAAAACCAGAAATGCAGGACAGGCCATGGAGAAATGGGAGCCTTGCTACACTGATGGGCGGGATGTAAATTGCCAACAGCCACTCTGGAGAAGTGTACGGTGTGTCCGGAAACATCCAAAAAACACAGCTTAGAGAGCATAGGGCACTTCCACTCATGGGGGTATAAATTGGGAAAATGAAAAATCAGCAAGACACAAGCACCCCAAAGTTTAGGGCTGCTCTGTTGACCAGGACCTCCACTTCATTCCACCTTCAATATCCCAGGAAAGAGAAAAATGGATAAAGAAGTTGTGGTCCTTATGTACAATGGAATATCACTCAGCCATGAAATCAATGTCATAAGGCTAGTAGCAGCATGATGAGTGGATTTAGGTACGACGATTCTAAGTGAAATAAGTCACACAGAAAAGGACACTTCTCATAAGGTATCACTTATAGAGGGAATGTCAAAACCGTTACACTTGAACTGAATTACAAAACAGAACAGAGTCACACATGCAGAAAACACACTATGGCTGCTTAACGGGAAAGGTGAGGTGGGGTGATACATAAAACAAGCGTTTCAAATTAGCTCAGATACCGTTCCATAAACCCAATATGTAATAGACAAGACCTACTCCTTGCTCAGAGAACTGGACTCAACACACCCTATTCACCGCACAAGAATATATCTGACTAGTAATAATCTTAAAACCTATGTATTGATATCTCTCTGTTAGTGTGTCAAGTGGGTGTAAAGCGGCATAAACACAGCAGTGAAAAGCAGCTAAACCCCATTATAAAAATAAATTACTTTTACAAACCCATGAAACAAAGACAGTAAAAGAGAGAGAAATTCTTACACAATGCGTTCAGGGGCTGTGATGCAACCTGGATTGACCATATCTAGACCCACAGCTGGATGAGACATAAGGGTGGACACTCTTGGGGCTGAGAGGTTTGGTGAGGTTGGGTGAGCAAACGCAGACCCTTTAAAGTAATACTGCGTGGTCCCCATCGCATGGGTCACAAATCTCCAGGTTCAAGGGCATCTTCCTACATCGAAAACATGCATGAGAAAACAAAAAGATGGTACACCATGTGATGGGGAAAGGTTTCTAAAACGCACCTCATTTCTCTTCTCCTTGTGCCCGGGTTCGCCATTCCAGCCGCTTTACTAACAATCTCCCTACTTGGAGCATCAGCACCTTTAACCTCCTGTTCCGTACAGGTTGCAATTTGTCCTGAGGATGAACGGGTAGACGGGGAACCAGTGAGAGACTAGCTCTTGGTGTTGGGACAGGCACAGGTCACTCTATTTTCCCATCAGGAAGAAGAATTAACCAGAGGCTCATCCTCCCCCCCGGAAGCAGAACAGGGCCTGAAGCCATCCTGCGCTTTTGAGGCCAGCTCCCAAAAAAGCGAGTTGTAAAATGGAGCTTCAGGGCACTGCAATTCACAAACCTGCAGAGTTATAAATGATAACTCTCGCCCACAAATACATTGAGGGAAGGCAAAGAAGAGGATTTGAAATCAAGGCAGAATTGCAGAAAACAGATTTCAGGAGGTAGATTCGAATCGCCTTTAAAGCACATGAAAAGCGGCAAAACGTTGACAATGATGCCCTTGGCCAAAAAGGGCGTATGCGTTTTTTCCTGAATATATTCAGGAAAAAACGCATACGCCCTTTTTGGCCAACCAAGCAACCTGGAAAGGCGAATCAGCGCTACAAAGAAGACTCCCTACCCATCGGTCAAAAGGGCCATGCTTAAAAAAGTCTCAAAACCAGAAATGCAGGACAGGCCATGGAGAAATGGGAGCCTTGCTACACTGATGGGCGGGATGTAAATTGCCAACAGCCACTCTGGAGAAGTGTACGGTGTGTCCGGAAACATCCAAAAAACACAGCTTAGAGAGCATAGGGCACTTCCACTCATGGGGGTATAAATTGAGAAAATGAAAAATCAGCAAGACACAAGCACCCCAAAGTTTAGGGCTGCTCTGTTGACCAGGACCTCCACTTCATTCCACCTTCAATATCCCAGGAAAGAGAAAAATGGATAAAGAAGTTGTGGTCCTTATGTACAATGGAATATCACTCAGCCATGAAATCAATGTCATAAGGCTAGTAGCAGCATGATGAGTGGATTTAGGTACGACGATTCTAAGTGAAATAAGTCACACAGAAAAGGACACTTCTCATAAGGTATCACTTATAGAGGGAATGTCAAAACCGTTACACTTGAACTGAATTACAAAACAGAACAGAGTCACACATGCAGAAAACACACTATGGCTGCTTAACGGGAAAGGTGAGGTGGGGTGATACATAAAACAAGCGTTTCAAATTAGCTCAGATACCGTTCCATAAACCCAATATGTAATAGACAAGACCTACTCCTTGCTCAGAGAACTGGACTCAACACACCCTATTCACCGCACAAGAATATATCTGACTAGTAATAATCTTAAAACCTATGTATTGATATCTCTCTGTTAGTGTGTCAAGTGGGTGTAAAGCGGCATAAACACAGCAGTGAAAAGCAGCTAAACCCCATTATAAAAATAAATTACTTTTACAAACCCATGAAACAGAGACAGTAAAAGAGAGAGAAATTCTTACACAATGCGTTCAGGGGCTGTGATGCAACCTGGATTGACCATATCTAGACCCACAGCTGGATGAGACATAAGGGTGGACACTCTTGGGGCTGAGAGGTTTGGTGAGGTTGGGTGAGCAAACGCAGACCCTTTAAAGTAATACTGCGTGGTCCCCATCGCATGGGTCGCAAATCTCCAGGTTCAAGGGCATCTTCCTACATCGAAAACATGCATGAGAAAACAAAAAGATGGTACACCATGTGATGGGGAAAGGTTTCTAAAACGCACCTCATTTCTCTTCTCCTTGTGCCCGGGTTCGCCATTCCAGCCGCTTTACTAACAATCTCCCTACTTGGAGCATCAGCACCTTTAACCTCCTGTTCCGTACAGGTTGCAATTTGTCCTGAGGATGAACGGGTAGACGGGGAACCAGTGAGAGACTAGCTCTTGGTGTTGGGACAGGCACAGGTCACTCTATTTTCCCATCAGGAAGAAGAATTAACCAGAGGCTCATCCTCCCCCCCGGAAGCAGAACAGGGCCTGAAGCCATCCTGCGCTTTTGAGGCCAGCTCCCAAAAAAGCGAGTTGTAAAATGGAGCTTCAGGGCACTGCAATTCACAAACCTGCAGAGTTATAAATGATAACTCTCGCCCACAAATACATTGAGGGAAGGCAAAGAAGAGGATTTGAAATCAAGGCAGAATTGCAGAAAACAGATTTCAGGAGGTAGATTCGAATCGCCTTTAAAGCACATGAAAAGCGGCAAAACGTTGACAATGATGCCCTTGGCCAAAAAGGGCGTATGCGTTTTTTCCTGAATATATTCAGGAAAAAACGCATACGCCCTTTTTGGCCAACCAAGCAACCTGGAAAGGCGAATCAGCGCTACAAAGAAGACTCCCTACCCATCGGTCAAAAGGGCCATGCTTAAAAAAGTCTCAAAACCAGAAATGCAGGACAGGCCATGGAGAAATGGGAGCCTTGCTACACTGATGGGCGGGATGTAAATTGCCAACAGCCACTCTGGAGAAGTGTACGGTGTGTCCTGAAACATCTAAAAAACACAGCTTAGAGAGCATAGGGCACTTCCACTCATGGGGGTATAAATTGGGAAAATGAAAAATCAGCAAGACACAAGCACCACAAAGTTTAGGGCTGCTCTGTTGACAAGGACCTCCACTTCATTCCACCTTAAATATCCCAGGAAAGGGAAAAATGGATAAAGAAGTTGTGGTCCTTATGTACAATGGAATATCACTCAGCCATGAAATCAATGTCATAAGGCTAGTAGCAGCATGATGAGTGGATTTAGGTACGACGATTCTAAGTGAAATAAGTCACACAGAAAAGGACACTTCTCATAAGGTATCACTTATAGAGGGAATGTAAAAACCGTTACACTTGAACTGAATTACAAAACAGAACAGAGTCACACATGCAGAAAACACACTATAGCTGCTTAACGGGAAAGGTGAGGTGGGGTGATACATAAAACAAGGGTTTCAAATTAGCTCAGATACCGTTCCATAAACCCAATATGTAATAGACAAGACCTACTCCTTGCTCAGAGAACTGGACTCAACACACCCTATTCACCGCACAAGAATATATCTGACTAGTAATAATCTTAAAACCTATGTATTGATATCTCTCTGTTAGTGTGTCAAGTGGGTGTAAAGCGGCATAAACACAGCAGTGAAAAGCAGCTAAACCCCATTATAAAAATAAATTACTTTTACAAACCCATGAAACAAAGACAATGAAAGAGAGAGAAATTCTTACACAATGCGTTCAGGGGCTGTGATGCAACCTGGATTGACCATATCTAGACCCACAGCTGGATGAGACATAAGGGTGGACACTCTTGGGGCTGAGAGGTTTGGTGAGGTTGGGTGAGCAAACGCAGACCCTTTAAAGTAATACTGCGTGGTACCCATCGCATGCGTCCCAAATCTCCAGGTTCAAGGGGATCTTCCTACATCGAAAACATGCATGAGAAAACAAAAAGATGGTACACCATGTGATGGGGAAAGGTTTCTAAAACGCACCTCATTTCTCTTCTCCTTGTGCCCGGGTTCGCCATTCCAGCCGCTTTACTAACAATCTCCCTACTTGGAGCATCAGCACCTTTAACCTCCTGTTCTGTACAGGTTGCAATTTGTCCTGAGGATGAACGGGTACACGGGGGACCAGTGAGAGACTAGCTCTTGGTGTTGGGACAGGCACAGGTCACTCTATTTTCCCATCAGGAAGAAGAATTAACCACAGGCTAATCATCGCCCCCGAAAGCAGAACAGGGCCTGAAGCCATCCTGCGCTTTTGCGGCCAGCTCCCAAAAAAGCGAGTTGTAAAATGGAGCTTCAGGGCACTGCAATTCACAAACCTGCAGAGTTATAAATGATAACTCTCGTCCACAAATATATTGAGGGAAGGCAAAGAAGAGGATTTGAAATCAAGGCCGAATTGCAGGAAACAGATTTCAGGAGGTAGATTCGAATCGCCTTTAAAGCACATGAAAAGCGGCAAAACGTTGACAATGATGCCCTTGGCCAAAAAGGGCGTATGCGTTTTTTCCTGAATATATTCAGGAAAAAACGCATACGCCCTTTTTGGCCAAACAAGCAACCTGGAAAGGTAAATCAGGGCTACAAAGAAGACTCGCTACCCATCGGTCAAAAGGGCCATGCTGAATAAAGTCTCAAAACCAGAAATGCAGGACAGGCCATGGAGAAATGGGAGCCTTGCTACACTGATGGGCGGGATGTAAATTGCCAACAGCCACTCTGGAGAAGTGTACGGTGTGTCCTGAAACATCTAAAAAACACAGCTTAGAGAGCATAGGGCACTTCCACTCATGGGGGTATAAATTGGGAAAATGAAAAATCAGCAAGACACAAGCAGCCCCAAGTTTAGGGCTGCTCTGTTGACAAGGACCTCCACTTCATTCCACCTTCAATATCCCAGGAAAGAGAAAAATGGATAAAGAAGTTGTGGTCCTTATGTACAATGGAATATCACTCAGCCATGAAATCAATGTCATAAGGCTAGTAGCAGCATGATGAGTGGATTTAGGTACGACGATTCTAAGTGAAATAAGTCACACAGAAAAGGACACTTCTCATAAGGTATCACTTATAGAGGGAATGTCAAAAGCGTCACACTTGAACTCAATTACAAAACAGAACAGAGTCACACATGCAGAAAACACACTATGGCTGCTTAACGGGAAAGGTGAGGTGGGGTGATACATAAAACAAGGGTTTCAAATTAGCTCAGATACCGTTCCATAAACCCAATATGTAATAGACAAGACCTACTCCTTGCTCAGAGAACTGGACTCAACACACCCTATTCACCGCACAAGAATATATCTGACTAGTAATAATCTTAAAACCTATGTATTGATATCTCTCTGTTAGTGTGTCAAGTGGGTGTAAAGCGGCATAAACACAGCAGTGAAAAGCAGCTAAACCCCATTATAAAAATAAATTACTTTGAAAAACCCATGAAACAAAGACAGTGAAAGAGAGAGAAATTCTTACACAATGCGTTCAGGGGCTGTGATGCAACCTGGATTGACCATATCTAGACCCACAGCTGGATGAGACATAAGGGTGGACACTCTTGGGGCTGAGAGGTTTGGTGAGGTTGGGTGAGCAAACGCAGACGCTTTAAAGTAATACTGTGTGGTCCCCATCGCATGGGTCGCAAATCTCCAGGTTCAAGGGGATCTTCCTACATCGAAAACATGCATGAGAAAACAAAAAGATGGTACACCATGTGATGGGGAAAGGTTTCTAAAACGCACCTCATTTCTCTTCTCCTTGTGCCCGGGTTCGCCATTCCAGCCGCTTTACTAACAATCTCCCTACTTGGAGCATCAGCACCTTTAACCTCCTGTTCCGTACAGGTTGCAATTTGTCCTGAGGATGAACGGGTAGACGGGGAACCAGTGAGAGACTAGCTCTTGGTGTTGGGACAGGCACAGGTCACTCTATTTTCCCATCAGGAAGAAGAATTAACCAGAGGCTCATCCTCCCCCCCGGAAGCAGAACAGGGCCTGAAGCCATCCTGCGCTTTTGCGGCCAGCTCCCAAAAAAGCGAGTTGTAAAATGGAGCTTCAGGGCACTGCAATTCACAAACCTGCAGAGTTATAAATGATAACTCTCGTCCACAAATATATTGAGGGAAGGCAAAGAAGAGGATTTGAAATCAAGGCAGAATTGCAGGAAACAGATTTCAGGAGGTAGATTCGAATCGCCTTTAAAGCACATGAAAAGCGGCAAAACGTTGACAATGATGCCCTTGGCCAAAAAGGGCGTATGCGTTTTTTCCTGAATATATTCAGGAAAAAACGCATACGCCCTTTTTGGCCAACCAAGCAACCAGGAAAGGCAAATCAGCGCTACAAAGAAGACTCGCTACCCATCGGTCAAAAGGGCCATGCTGAAAAAAGTCTCAAAACCAGAAATGCAGGACAGGCCATGGAGAAATGGGAGCCTTGCTACACTGATGGGCGGGATGTAAATTGCCAACAGCCACTCTGGAGAAGTGTACGGTGTGTCCGGAAACATCCAAAAAACACAGCTTAGAGAGCATAGGGCACTTCCACTCATGGGGGTATAAATTGGGAAAATGAAAAATCAGCAAGACACAAGCACCCCAAAGTTTAGGGCTGCTCTGTTGACCAGGACCTCCACTTCATTCCACCTTCAATATCCCAGGAAAGAGAAAAATGGATAAAGAAGTTGTGGTCCTTATGTACAATGGAATATCACTCAGCCATGAAATCAATGTCATAAGGCTAGTAGCAGCATGATGAGTGGATTTAGGTACGACGATTCTAAGTGAAATAAGTCACACAGAAAAGGACACTTCTCATAAGGTATCACTTATAGAGGGAATGTCAAAACCGTTACACTTGAACTGAATTACAAAACAGAACAGAGTCACACATGCAGAAAACACACTATGGCTGCTTAACGGGAAAGGTGAGGTGGGGTGATACATAAAACAAGCGTTTCAAATTAGCTCAGATACCGTTCCATAAACCCAATATGTAATAGACAAGACCTACTCCTTGCTCAGAGAACTGGACTCAACACACCCTATTCACCGCACAAGAATATATCTGACTAGTAATAATCTTAAAACCTATGTATTGATATCTCTCTGTTAGTGTGTCAAGTGGGTGTAAAGCGGCATAAACACAGCAGTGAAAAGCAGCTAAACCCCATTATAAAAATAAATTACTTTTACAAACCCATGAAACAAAGACAGTAAAAGAGAGAGAAATTCTTACACAATGCGTTCAGGGGCTGTGATGCAACCTGGATTGACCATATCTAGACCCACAGCTGGATGAGACATAAGGGTGGACACTCTTGGGGCTGAGAGGTTTGGTGAGGTTGGGTGAGCAAACGCAGACCCTTTAAAGTAATACTGCGTGGTCCCCATCGCATGGGTCACAAATCTCCAGGTTCAAGGGCATCTTCCTACATCGAAAACATGCATGAGAAAACAAAAAGATGGTACACCATGTAATGGGGAAAGGTTTCTAAAACGCACCTCATTTCTCTTCTCCTTGTGCCCGGGTTCGCCATTCCAGCCGCTTTACTAACAATCTCCCTACTTGGAGCATCAGCACCTTTAACCTCCTGTTCCGTACAGGTTGCAATTTGTCCTGAGGATGAACGGGTAGACGGGGAACCAGTGAGAGACTAGCTCTTGGTGTTGGGACAGGCACAGGTCACTCTATTTTCCCATCAGGAAGAAGAATTAACCAGAGGCTCATCCTCCCCCCCGGAAGCAGAACAGGGCCTGAAGCCATCCTGCGCTTTTGAGGCCAGCTCCCAAAAAAGCGAGTTGTAAAATGGAGCTTCAGGGCACTGCAATTCACAAACCTGCAGAGTTATAAATGATAACTCTCGCCCACAAATACATTGAGGGAAGGCAAAGAAGAGGATTTGAAATCAAGGCAGAATTGCAGAAAACAGATTTCAGGAGGTAGATTCGAATCGCCTTTAAAGCACATGAAAAGCGGCAAAACGTTGACAATGATGCCCTTGGCCAAAAAGGGCGTATGCGTTTTTTCCTGAATATATTCAGGAAAAAACGCATACGCCCTTTTTGGCCAACCAAGCAACCTGGAAAGGCGAATCAGCGCTACAAAGAAGACTCCCTACCCATCGGTCAAAAGGGCCATGCTTAAAAAAGTCTCAAAACCAGAAATGCAGGACAGGCCATGGAGAAATGGGAGCCTTGCTACACTGATGGGCGGGATGTAAATTGCCAACAGCCACTCTGGAGAAGTGTACGGTGTGTCCTGAAACATCTAAAAAACACAGCTTAGAGAGCATAGGGCACTTCCACTCATGGGGGTATAAATTGGGAAAATGAAAAATCAGCAAGACACAAGCACCACAAAGTTTAGGGCTGCTCTGTTGACAAGGACCTCCACTTCATTCCACCTTCAATATCCCAGGAAAGAGAAAAATGGATAAAGAAGTTGTGGTCCTTATGTACAATGGAATATCACTCAGCCATGAAATCAATGTCATAAGGCTAGTAGCAGCATGATGAGTGGATTTAGGTACGACGATTCTAAGTGAAATAAGTCACACAGAAAAGGACACTTCTCATAAGGTATCACTTATAGAGGGAATGTAAAAACCGTTACACTTGAACTGAATTACAAAACAGAACAGAGTCACACATGCAGAAAACACACTATAGCTGCTTAACGGGAAAGGTGAGGTGGGGTGATACATAAAACAAGGGTTTCAAATTAGCTCAGATACCGTTCCATAAACCCAATATGTAATAGACAAGACCTACTCCTTGCTCAGAGAACTGGACTCAACACACCCTATTCACCGCACAAGAATATATCTGACTAGTAATAATCTTAAAACCTATGTATTGATATCTCTCTGTTAGTGTGTCAAGTGGGTGTAAAGCGGCATAAACACAGCAGTGAAAAGCAGCTAAACCCCATTATAAAAATAAATTACTTTTACAAACCCATGAAACAAAGACAATGAAAGAGAGAGAAATTCTTACACAATGCGTTCAGGAGCTGTGATGCAACCTGGATTGACCATATCTAGACCCACAGCTGGATGAGACATAAGGGCGGACACTCTTGGGGCTGAGAGGTTTGGTGAGGTTGGGTGAGCAAACGCAGACCCTTTAAAGTAATACTGCGTGGTACCCATCGCATGCGTCCCAAATCTCCAGGTTCAAGGGGATCTTCCTACATCGAAAACATGCATGAGAAAACAAAAAGATGGTACACCATGTGATGGGGAAAGGTTTCTAAAACGCACCTCATTTCTCTTCTCCTTGTGCCCGGGTTCGCCATTCCAGCCGCTTTACTAACAATCTCCCTACTTGGAGCATCAGCACCTTTAACCTCCTGTTCTGTACAGGTTGCAATTTGTCCTGAGGATGAACGGGTACACGGGGGACCAGTGAGAGACTAGCTCTTGGTGTTGGGACAGGCACAGGTCACTCTATTTTCCCATCAGGAAGAAGAATTAACCACAGGCTAATCATCGCCCCCGAAAGCAGAACAGGGCCTGAAGCCATCCTGCGCTTTTGCGGCCAGCTCCCAAAAAAGCGAGTTGTAAAATGGAGCTTCAGGGCACTGCAATTCACAAACCTGCAGAGTTATAAATGATAACTCTCGTCCACAAATATATTGAGGGAAGGCAAAGAAGAGGATTTGAAATCAAGGCCGAATTGCAGGAAACAGATTTCAGGAGGTAGATTCGAATCGCCTTTAAAGCACATGAAAAGCGGCAAAACGTTGACAATGATGCCCTTGGCCAAAAAGGGCGTATGCGTTTTTTCCTGAATATATTCAGGAAAAAACGCATACGCCCTTTTTGGCCAAACAAGCAACCTGGAAAGGTAAATCAGGGCTACAAAGAAGACTCGCTACCCATCGGTCAAAAGGGCCATGCTGAATAAAGTCTCAAAACCAGAAATGCAGGACAGGCCATGGAGAAATGGGAGCCTTGCTACACTGATGGGCGGGATGTAAATTGCCAACAGCCACTCTGGAGAAGTGTACGGTGTGTCCTGAAACATCTAAAAAACACAGCTTAGAGAGCATAGGGCACTTCCACTCATGGGGGTATAAATTGGGAAAATGAAAAATCAGCAAGACACAAGCAGCCCCAAGTTTAGGGCTGCTCTGTTGACAAGGACCTCCACTTCATTCCACCTTCAATATCCCAGGAAAGAGAAAAATGGATAAAGAAGTTGTGGTCCTTATGTACAATGGAATATCACTCAGCCATGAAATCAATGTCATAAGGCTAGTAGCAGCATGATGAGTGGATTTAGGTACGACGATTCTAAGTGAAATAAGTCACACAGAAAAGGACACTTCTCATAAGGTATCACTTATAGAGGGAATGTCAAAAGCGTCACACTTGAACTCAATTACAAAACAGAACAGAGTCACACATGCAGAAAACACACTATGGCTGCTTAACGGGAAAGGTGAGGTGGGGTGATACATAAAACAAGGGTTTCAAATTAGCTCAGATACCGTTCCATAAACCCAATATGTAATAGACAAGACCTACTCCTTGCTCAGAGAACTGGACTCAACACACCCTATTCACCGCACAAGAATATATCTGACTAGTAATAATCTTAAAACCTATGTATTGATATCTCTCTGTTAGTGTGTCAAGTGGGTGTAAAGCGGCATAAACACAGCAGTGAAAAGCAGCTAAACCCCATTATAAAAATAAATTACTTTGAAAAACCCATGAAACAAAGACAGTGAAAGAGAGAGAAATTCTTACACAATGCGTTCAGGGGCTGTGATGCAACCTGGATTGACCATATCTAGACCCACAGCTGGATGAGACATAAGGGTGGACACTCTTGGGGCTGAGAGGTTTGGTGAGGTTGGGTGAGCAAACGCAGACCCTTTAAAGTAATACTGCGTGGTACCCATCGCATGCGTCCAAAATCTCCAGGTTCAAGGGGATCTTCCTACATCGAAAACATGCATGAGAAAACAAAAAGATGGTACACCATGTGATGGGGAAAGGTTTCTAAAACGCACCTCATTTCTCTTCTCCTTGTGCCCGGGTTCGCCATTCCAGCCGCTTTACTAACAATCTCCCTACTTGGAGCATCAGCACCTTTAACCTCCTGTTCCGTACAGGTTGCAATTTGTCCTGAGGATGAACGGGTAGACGGGGAACCAGTGAGAGACTAGCTCTTGGTGTTGGGACAGGCACAGGTCACTCTATTTTCCCATCAGGAAGAAGAATTAACCACAGGCTCATCCTCCCCCCCGGAAGCAGAACAGGGCCTGAAGCCATCCTGCGCTTTTGAGGCCAGCTCCCAAAAAAGCGAGTTGTAAAATGGAGCTTCAGGGCACTGCAATTCACAAACCTGCAGAGTTATAAATGATAACTCTCGCCCACAAATACATTGAGGGAAGGCAAAGAAGAGGATTTGAAATCAAGGCAGAATTGCAGAAAACAGATTTCAGGAGGTAGATTCGAATCGCCTTTAAAGCACATGAAAAGCGGCAAAACGTTGACAATGATGCCCTTGGCCAAAAAGGGCGTATGCGTTTTTTCCTGAATATATTCAGGAAAAAACGCATACGCCCTTTTTGGCCAACCAAGCAACCTGGAAAGGCGAATCAGCGCTACAAAGAAGACTCCCTACCCATCGGTCAAAAGGGCCATGCTTAAAAAAGTCTCAAAACCAGAAATGCAGGACAGGCCATGGAGAAATGGGAGCCTTGCTACACTGATGGGCGGGATGTAAATTGCCAACAGCCACTCTGGAGAAGTGTACGGTGTGTCCTGAAACATCTAAAAAACACAGCTTAGAGAGCATAGGGCACTTCCACTCATGGGGGTATAAATTGGGAAAATGAAAAATCAGCAAGACACAAGCACCACAAAGTTTAGGGCTGCTCTGTTGACAAGGACCTCCACTTCATTCCACCTTCAATATCCCAGGAAAGAGAAAAATGGATAAAGAAGTTGTGGTCCTTATGTACAATGGAATATCACTCAGCCATGAAATCAATGTCATAAGGCTAGTAGCAGCATGATGAGTGGATTTAGGTACGACGATTCTAAGTGAAATAAGTCACACAGAAAAGGACACTTCTCATAAGGTATCACTTATAGAGGGAATGTCAAAACCGTTACACTTGAAGTGAATTACAAAACAGAACAGAGTCACACATGCAGAAAACACACTATAGCTGCTTAACGGGAAAGGTGAGGTGGGGTGATACATAAAACAAGGGTTTCAAATTAGCTCAGATACCGTTCCATAAACCCAATATGTAATAGACAAGACCTACTCCTTGCTCAGAGAACTGGACTCAACACACCCTATTCACCGCACAAGAATATATCTGACTAGTAATAATCTTAAAACCTATGTATTGATATCTCTCTGTTAGTGTGTCAAGTGGGTGTAAAGCGGCATAAACACAGCAGTGAAAAGCAGCTAAACCCCATTATAAAAATAAATTACTTTTACAAACCCATGAAACAAAGACAATGAAAGAGAGAGAAATTCTTACACAATGCGTTCAGGGGCTGTGATGCAACCTGGATTGACCATATCTAGACCCACAGCTGGATGAGACATAAGGGTGGACACTCTTGGGGCTGAGAGGTTTGGTGAGGTTGGGTGAGCAAACGCAGACCCTTTAAAGTAATACTGCGTGGTACCCATCGCATGGGTCCCAAATCTCCAGGTTCAAGGGCATCTTCCTACATCGAAAACATGCATGAGAAAACAAAAAGATGGTACACCATGTGATGGGGAAAGGTTTCTAAAACGCACCTCATTTCTCTTCTCCTTGTGCCCGGGTTCGCCATTCCAGCCGCTTTACTAACAATCTCCCTACTTGGAGCATCAGCACCTTTAACCTCCTGTTCTGTACAGGTTGCAATTTGTCCTGAGGATGAACGGGTACACGGGGAACCAGTGAGAGACTAGCTCTTGGTGTTGGGACAGGCACAGGTCACTCTATTTTCCCATCAGGAAGAAGAATTAACCACAGGCTAATCATCGCCCCCGAAAGCAGAACAGGGCCTGAAGCCATCCTGCGCTTTTGCGGCCAGCTCCCAAAAAAGCGAGTTGTAAAATGGAGCTTCAGGGCACTGCAATTCACAAACCTGCAGAGTTATAAATGATAACTCTCGTCCACAAATATATTGAGGGAAGGCAAAGAAGAGGATTTGAAATCAAGGCCGAATTGCAGGAAACAGATTTCAGGAGGTAGATTCGAATCGCCTTTAAAGCACATGAAAAGCGGCAAAACGTTGACAATGATGCCCTTGGCCAAAAAGGGCGTATGCGTTTTTTCCTGAATATATTCAGGAAAAAACGCATACGCCCTTTTTGGCCAAACAAGCAACCTGGAAAGGTAAATCAGGGCTACAAAGAAGACTCGCTACCCATCGGTCAAAAGGGCCATGCTGAATAAAGTCTCAAAACCAGAAATGCAGGACAGGCCATGGAGAAATGGGAGCCTTGCTACACTGATGGGCGGGATGTAAATTGCCAACAGCCACTCTGGAGAAGTGTACGGTGTGTCCTGAAACATCTAAAAAACACAGCTTAGAGAGCATAGGGCACTTCCACTCATGGGGGTATAAATTGGGAAAATGAAAAATCAGCAAGACACAAGCACCCCAAAGTTTAGGGCTGCTCTGTTGACAAGGACCTCCACTTCATTCCACCTTCAATATCCCAGGAAAGAGAAAAATGGATAAAGAAGTTGTGGTCCTTATGTACAATGGAATATCACTCAGCCATGAAATCAATGTCATAAGGCTAGTAGCAGCATGATGAGTGGATTTAGGTACGACGATTCTAAGTGAAATAAGTCACACAGAAAAGGACACTTCTCATAAGGTATCACTTATAGAGGGAATGTCAAAAGCGTCACACTTGAACTCAATTACAAAACAGAACAGAGTCACACATGCAGAAAACACACTATGGCTGCTTAACGGGAAAGGTGAGGTGGGGTGATACATAAAACAAGGGTTTCAAATTAGCTCAGATACCGTTCCATAAACCCAATATGTAATAGACAAGACCTACTCCTTGCTCAGAGAACTGGACTCAACACACCCTATTCACCGCACAAGAATATATCTGACTAGTAATAATCTTAAAACCTATGTATTGATATCTCTCTGTTAGTGTGTCAAGTGGGTGTAAAGCGGCATAAACACAGCAGTGAAAAGCAGCTAAACCCCATTATAAAAATAAATTACTTTGAAAAACCCATGAAACAAAGACAGTGAAAGAGAGAGAAATTCTTACACAATGCGTTCAGGGGCTGTGATGCAACCTGGATTGACCATATCTAGACCCACAGCTGGATGAGACATAAGGGTGGACACTCTTGGGGCTGAGAGGTTTGGTGAGGTTGGGTGAGCAAACGCAGACGCTTTAAAGTAATACTGCGTGGTCCCCATCGCATGGGTCGCAAATCTCCAGGTTCAAGGGGATCTTCCTACATCGAAAACATGCATGAGAAAACAAAAAGATGGTACACCATGTGATGGGGAAAGGTTTCTAAAACGCACCTCATTTCTCTTCTCCTTGTGCCCGGGTTCGCCATTCCAGCCGCTTTACTAACAATCTCCCTACTTGGAGCATCAGCACCTTTAACCTCCTGTTCTGTACAGGTTGCAATTTGTCCTGAGGATGAACGGGTACACGGGGGACCAGTGAGAGACTAGCTCTTGGTGTTGGGACAGGCACAGGTCACTCTATTTTCCCATCAGGAAGAAGAATTAACCACAGGCTAATCATCGCCCCCGAAAGCAGAACAGGGCCTGAAGCCATCCTGCGCTTTTGCGGCCAGCTCCCAAAAAAGCGAGTTGTAAAATGGAGCTTCAGGGCACTGCAATTCACAAACCTGCAGAGTTATAAATGATAACTCTCGTCCACAAATATATTGAGGGAAGGCAAAGAAGAGGATTTGAAATCAAGGCCGAATTGCAGGAAACAGATTTCAGGAGGTAGATTCGAATCGCCTTTAAAGCACATGAAAAGCGGCAAAACGTTGACAATGATGCCCTTGGCCAAAAAGGGCGTATGCGTTTTTTCCTGAATATATTCAGGAAAAAACGCATACGCCCTTTTTGGCCAAACAAGCAACCTGGAAAGGTAAATCAGGGCTACAAAGAAGACTCGCTACCCATCGGTCAAAAGGGCCATGCTGAATAAAGTCTCAAAACCAGAAATGCAGGACAGGCCATGGAGAAATGGGAGCCTTGCTACACTGATGGGCGGGATGTAAATTGCCAACAGCCACTCTGGAGAAGTGTACGGTGTGTCCTGAAACATCTAAAAAACACAGCTTAGAGAGCATAGGGCACTTCCACTCATGGGGGTATAAATTGGGAAAATGAAAAATCAGCAAGACACAAGCAGCCCCAAGTTTAGGGCTGCTCTGTTGACAAGGACCTCCACTTCATTCCACCTTCAATATCCCAGGAAAGAGAAAAATGGATAAAGAAGTTGTGGTCCTTATGTACAATGGAATATCACTCAGCCATGAAATCAATGTCATAAGGCTAGTAGCAGCATGATGAGTGGATTTAGGTACGACGATTCTAAGTGAAATAAGTCACACAGAAAAGGACACTTCTCATAAGGTATCACTTATAGAGGGAATGTCAAAAGCGTCACACTTGAACTCAATTACAAAACAGAACAGAGTCACACATGCAGAAAACACACTATGGCTGCTTAACGGGAAAGGTGAGGTGGGGTGATACATAAAACAAGGGTTTCAAATTAGCTCAGATACCGTTCCATAAACCCAATATGTAATAGACAAGACCTACTCCTTGCTCAGAGAACTGGACTCAACACACCCTATTCACCGCACAAGAATATATCTGACTAGTAATAATCTTAAAACCTATGTATTGATATCTCTCTGTTAGTGTGTCAAGTGGGTGTAAAGCGGCATAAACACAGCAGTGAAAAGCAGCTAAACCCCATTATAAAAATAAATTACTTTGAAAAACCCATGAAACAAAGACAGTGAAAGAGAGAGAAATTCTTACACAATGCGTTCAGGGGCTGTGATGCAACCTGGATTGACCATATCTAGACCCACAGCTGGATGAGACATAAGGGTGGACACTCTTGGGGCTGAGAGGTTTGGTGAGGTTGGGTGAGCAAACGCAGACCCTTTAAAGTAATACTGCGTGGTACCCATCGCATGCGTCCAAAATCTCCAGGTTCAAGGGGATCTTCCTACATCGAAAACATGCATGAGAAAACAAAAAGATGGTACACCATGTGATGGGGAAAGGTTTCTAAAACGCACCTCATTTCTCTTCTCCTTGTGCCCGGGTTCGCCATTCCAGCCGCTTTACTAACAATCTCCCTACTTGGAGCATCAGCACCTTTAACCTCCTGTTCCGTACAGGTTGCAATTTGTCCTGAGGATGAACGGGTAGACGGGGAACCAGTGAGAGACTAGCTCTTGGTGTTGGGACAGGCACAGGTCACTCTATTTTCCCATCAGGAAGAAGAATTAACCACAGGCTCATCCTCCCCCCCGGAAGCAGAACAGGGCCTGAAGCCATCCTGCGCTTTTGAGGCCAGCTCCCAAAAAAGCGAGTTGTAAAATGGAGCTTCAGGGCACTGCAATTCACAAACCTGCAGAGTTATAAATGATAACTCTCGCCCACAAATACATTGAGGGAAGGCAAAGAAGAGGATTTGAAATCAAGGCAGAATTGCAGAAAACAGATTTCAGGAGGTAGATTCGAATCGCCTTTAAAGCACATGAAAAGCGGCAAAACGTTGACAATGATGCCCTTGGCCAAAAAGGGCGTATGCGTTTTTTCCTGAATATATTCAGGAAAAAACGCATACGCCCTTTTTGGCCAACCAAGCAACCTGGAAAGGCGAATCAGCGCTACAAAGAAGACTCCCTACCCATCGGTCAAAAGGGCCATGCTTAAAAAAGTCTCAAAACCAGAAATGCAGGACAGGCCATGGAGAAATGGGAGCCTTGCTACACTGATGGGCGGGATGTAAATTGCCAACAGCCACTCTGGAGAAGTGTACGGTGTGTCCTGAAACATCTAAAAAACACAGCTTAGAGAGCATAGGGCACTTCCACTCATGGGGGTATAAATTGGGAAAATGAAAAATCAGCAAGACACAAGCACCACAAAGTTTAGGGCTGCTCTGTTGACAAGGACCTCCACTTCATTCCACCTTCAATATCCCAGGAAAGAGAAAAATGGATAAAGAAGTTGTGGTCCTTATGTACAATGGAATATCACTCAGCCATGAAATCAATGTCATAAGGCTAGTAGCAGCATGATGAGTGGATTTAGGTACGACGATTCTAAGTGAAATAAGTCACACAGAAAAGGACACTTCTCATAAGGTATCACTTATAGAGGGAATGTCAAAACCGTTACACTTGAAGTGAATTACAAAACAGAACAGAGTCACACATGCAGAAAACACACTATAGCTGCTTAACGGGAAAGGTGAGGTGGGGTGATACATAAAACAAGGGTTTCAAATTAGCTCAGATACCGTTCCATAAACCCAATATGTAATAGACAAGACCTACTCCTTGCTCAGAGAACTGGACTCAACACACCCTATTCACCGCACAAGAATATATCTGACTAGTAATAATCTTAAAACCTATGTATTGATATCTCTCTGTTAGTGTGTCAAGTGGGTGTAAAGCGGCATAAACACAGCAGTGAAAAGCAGCTAAACCCCATTATAAAAATAAATTACTTTTACAAACCCATGAAACAAAGACAATGAAAGAGAGAGAAATTCTTACACAATGCGTTCAGGGGCTGTGATGCAACCTGGATTGACCATATCTAGACCCACAGCTGGATGAGACATAAGGGTGGACACTCTTGGGGCTGAGAGGTTTGGTGAGGTTGGGTGAGCAAACGCAGACCCTTTAAAGTAATACTGCGTGGTACCCATCGCATGGGTCCCAAATCTCCAGGTTCAAGGGCATCTTCCTACATCGAAAACATGCATGAGAAAACAAAAAGATGGTACACCATGTGATGGGGAAAGGTTTCTAAAACGCACCTCATTTCTCTTCTCCTTGTGCCCGGGTTCGCCATTCCAGCCGCTTTACTAACAATCTCCCTACTTGGAGCATCAGCACCTTTAACCTCCTGTTCTGTACAGGTTGCAATTTGTCCTGAGGATGAACGGGTACACGGGGAACCAGTGAGAGACTAGCTCTTGGTGTTGGGACAGGCACAGGTCACTCTATTTTCCCATCAGGAAGAAGAATTAACCACAGGCTAATCATCGCCCCCGAAAGCAGAACAGGGCCTGAAGCCATCCTGCGCTTTTGCGGCCAGCTCCCAAAAAAGCGAGTTGTAAAATGGAGCTTCAGGGCACTGCAATTCACAAACCTGCAGAGTTATAAATGATAACTCTCGTCCACAAATATATTGAGGGAAGGCAAAGAAGAGGATTTGAAATCAAGGCCGAATTGCAGGAAACAGATTTCAGGAGGTAGATTCGAATCGCCTTTAAAGCACATGAAAAGCGGCAAAACGTTGACAATGATGCCCTTGGCCAAAAAGGGCGTATGCGTTTTTTCCTGAATATATTCAGGAAAAAACGCATACGCCCTTTTTGGCCAAACAAGCAACCTGGAAAGGTAAATCAGGGCTACAAAGAAGACTCGCTACCCATCGGTCAAAAGGGCCATGCTGAATAAAGTCTCAAAACCAGAAATGCAGGACAGGCCATGGAGAAATGGGAGCCTTGCTACACTGATGGGCGGGATGTAAATTGCCAACAGCCACTCTGGAGAAGTGTACGGTGTGTCCTGAAACATCTAAAAAACACAGCTTAGAGAGCATAGGGCACTTCCACTCATGGGGGTATAAATTGGGAAAATGAAAAATCAGCAAGACACAAGCACCCCAAAGTTTAGGGCTGCTCTGTTGACAAGGACCTCCACTTCATTCCACCTTCAATATCCCAGGAAAGAGAAAAATGGATAAAGAAGTTGTGGTCCTTATGTACAATGGAATATCACTCAGCCATGAAATCAATGTCATAAGGCTAGTAGCAGCATGATGAGTGGATTTAGGTACGACGATTCTAAGTGAAATAAGTCACACAGAAAAGGACACTTCTCATAAGGTATCACTTATAGAGGGAATGTCAAAAGCGTCACACTTGAACTCAATTACAAAACAGAACAGAGTCACACATGCAGAAAACACACTATGGCTGCTTAACGGGAAAGGTGAGGTGGGGTGATACATAAAACAAGGGTTTCAAATTAGCTCAGATACCGTTCCATAAACCCAATATGTAATAGACAAGACCTACTCCTTGCTCAGAGAACTGGACTCAACACACCCTATTCACCGCACAAGAATATATCTGACTAGTAATAATCTTAAAACCTATGTATTGATATCTCTCTGTTAGTGTGTCAAGTGGGTGTAAAGCGGCATAAACACAGCAGTGAAAAGCAGCTAAACCCCATTATAAAAATAAATTACTTTGAAAAACCCATGAAACAAAGACAGTGAAAGAGAGAGAAATTCTTACACAATGCGTTCAGGGGCTGTGATGCAACCTGGATTGACCATATCTAGACCCACAGCTGGATGAGACATAAGGGTGGACACTCTTGGGGCTGAGAGGTTTGGTGAGGTTGGGTGAGCAAACGCAGACGCTTTAAAGTAATACTGCGTGGTCCCCATCGCATGGGTCGCAAATCTCCAGGTTCAAGGGGATCTTCCTACATCGAAAACATGCATGAGAAAACAAAAAGATGGTACACCATGTGATGGGGAAAGGTTTCTAAAACGCACCTCATTTCTCTTCTCCTTGTGCCCGGGTTCGCCATTCCAGCCGCTTTACTAACAATCTCCCTACTTGGAGCATCAGCACCTTTAACCTCCTGTTCCGTACAGGTTGCAATTTGTCCTGAGGATGAACGGGTAGACGGGGAACCAGTGAGAGACTAGCTCTTGGTGTTGGGACAGGCACAGGTCACTCTATTTTCCCATCAGGAAGAAGAATTAACCAGAGGCTCATCCTCCCCCCCGGAAGCAGAACAGGGCCTGAAGCCATCCTGCGCTTTTGAGGCCAGCTCCCAAAAAAGCGAGTTGTAAAATGGAGCTTCAGGGCACTGCAATTCACAAACCTGCAGAGTTATAAATGATAACTCTCGCCCACAAATACATTGAGGGAAGGCAAAGAAGAGGATTTGAAATCAAGGCAGAATTGCAGAAAACAGATTTCAGGAGGTAGATTCGAATCGCCTTTAAAGCACATGAAAAGCGGCAAAACGTTGACAATGATGCCCTTGGCCAAAAAGGGCGTATGCGTTTTTTCCTGAATATATTCAGGAAAAAACGCATACGCCCTTTTTGGCCAACCAAGCAACCTGGAAAGGCGAATCAGCGCTACAAAGAAGACTCCCTACCCATCGGTCAAAAGGGCCATGCTTAAAAAAGTCTCAAAACCAGAAATGCAGGACAGGCCATGGAGAAATGGGAGCCTTGCTACACTGATGGGCGGGATGTAAATTGCCAACAGCCACTCTGGAGAAGTGTACGGTGTGTCCTGAAACATCTAAAAAACACAGCTTAGAGAGCATAGGGCACTTCCACTCATGGGGGTATAAATTGGGAAAATGAAAAATCAGCAAGACACAAGCACCCCAAAGTTTAGGGCTGCTCTGTTGACAAGGACCTCCACTTCATTCCACCTTCAATATCCCAGGAAAGAGAAAAATGGATAAAGAAGTTGTGGTCCTTATGTACAATGGAATATCACTCAGCCATGAAATCAATGTCATAAGGCTAGTAGCAGCATGATGAGTGGATTTAGGTACGACGATTCTAAGTGAAATAAGTCACACAGAAAAGGACACTTCTCATAAGGTATCACTTATAGAGGGAATGTAAAAACCGTTACACTTGAACTGAATTACAAAACAGAACAGAGTCACACATGCAGAAAACACACTATAGCTGCTTAACGGGAAAGGTGAGGTGGGGTGATACATAAAACAAGGGTTTCAAATTAGCTCAGATACCGTTCCATAAACCCAATATGTAATAGACAAGACCTACTCCTTGCTCAGAGAACTGGACTCAACACACCCTATTCACCGCACAAGAATATAGCTGACTAGTAATAATCTTAAAACCTATGTATTGATATCTCTCTGTTAGTGTGTCAAGTGGGTGTAAAGCGGCATAAACACAGCAGTGAAAAGCAGCTAAACCCCATTATAAAAATAAATTACTTTTACAAACCCATGAAACAAAGACAATGAAAGAGAGAGAAATTCTTACACAATGCGTTCAGGGGCTGTGATGCAACCTGGATTGACCATATCTAGACCCACAGCTGGATGAGACATAAGGGTGGACACTCTTGGGGCTGAGAGGTTTGGTGAGGTTGGGTGAGCAAACGCAGACCCTTTAAAGTAATACTGCGTGGTACCCATCGCATGCGTCCCAAATCTCCAGGTTCAAGGGGATCTTCCTACATCGAAAACATGCATGAGAAAACAAAAAGATGGTACACCATGTGATGGGGAAAGGTTTCTAAAACGCACCTCATTTCTCTTCTCCTTGTGCCCGGGTTCGCCATTCCAGCCGCTTTACTAACAATCTCCCTACTTGGAGCATCAGCACCTTTAACCTCCTGTTCTGTACAGGTTGCAATTTGTCCTGAGGATGAACGGGTACACGGGGGACCAGTGAGAGACTAGCTCTTGGTGTTGGGACAGGCACAGGTCACTCTATTTTCCCATCAGGAAGAAGAATTAACCACAGGCTAATCATCGCCCCCGAAAGCAGAACAGGGCCTGAAGCCATCCTGCGCTTTTGCGGCCAGCTCCCAAAAAAGCGAGTTGTAAAATGGAGCTTCAGGGCACTGCAATTCACAAACCTGCAGAGTTATAAATGATAACTCTCGTCCACAAATATATTGAGGGAAGGCAAAGAAGAGGATTTGAAATCAAGGCCGAATTGCAGGAAACAGATTTCAGGAGGTAGATTCGAATCGCCTTTAAAGCACATGAAAAGCGGCAAAACGTTGACAATGATGCCCTTGGCCAAAAAGGGCGTATGCGTTTTTTCCTGAATATATTCAGGAAAAAACGCATACGCCCTTTTTGGCCAAACAAGCAACCTGGAAAGGTAAATCAGGGCTACAAAGAAGACTCGCTACCCATCGGTCAAAAGGGCCATGCTGAATAAAGTCTCAAAACCAGAAATGCAGGACAGGCCATGGAGAAATGGGAGCCTTGCTACACTGATGGGCGGGATGTAAATTGCCAACAGCCACTCTGGAGAAGTGTACGGTGTGTCCTGAAACATCTAAAAAACACAGCTTAGAGAGCATAGGGCACTTCCACTCATGGGGGTATAAATTGGGAAAATGAAAAATCAGCAAGACACAAGCAGCCCCAAGTTTAGGGCTGCTCTGTTGACAAGGACCTCCACTTCATTCCACCTTCAATATCCCAGGAAAGAGAAAAATGGATAAAGAAGTTGTGGTCCTTATGTACAATGGAATATCACTCAGCCATGAAATCAATGTCATAAGGCTAGTAGCAGCATGATGAGTGGATTTAGGTACGACGATTCTAAGTGAAATAAGTCACACAGAAAAGGACACTTCTCATAAGGTATCACTTATAGAGGGAATGTCAAAAGCGTCACACTTGAACTCAATTACAAAACAGAACAGAGTCACACATGCAGAAAACACACTATGGCTGCTTAACGGGAAAGGTGAGGTGGGGTGATACATAAAACAAGGGTTTCAAATTAGCTCAGATACCGTTCCATAAACCCAATATGTAATAGACAAGACCTACTCCTTGCTCAGAGAACTGGACTCAACACACCCTATTCACCGCACAAGAATATATCTGACTAGTAATAATCTTAAAACCTATGTATTGATATCTCTCTGTTAGTGTGTCAAGTGGGTGTAAAGCGGCATAAACACAGCAGTGAAAAGCAGCTAAACCCCATTATAAAAATAAATTACTTTGAAAAACCCATGAAACAAAGACAGTGAAAGAGAGAGAAATTCTTACACAATGCGTTCAGGGGCTGTGATGCAACCTGGATTGACCATATCTAGACCCACAGCTGGATGAGACATAAGGGTGGACACTCTTGGGGCTGAGAGGTTTGGTGAGGTTGGGTGAGCAAACGCAGACCCTTTAAAGTAATACTGCGTGGTACCCATCGCATGCGTCCCAAATCTCCAGGTTCAAGGGGATCTTCCTACATCGAAAACATGCATGAGAAAACAAAAAGATGGTACACCATGTGATGGGGAAAGGTTTCTAAAACGCACCTCATTTCTCTTCTCCTTGTGCCCGGGTTCGCCATTCCAGCCGCTTTACTAACAATCTCCCTACTTGGAGCATCAGCACCTTTAACCTCCTGTTCCGTACAGGTTGCAATTTGTCCTGAGGATGAACGGGTAGACGGGGAACCAGTGAGAGACTAGCTCTTGGTGTTGGGACAGGCACAGGTCACTCTATTTTCCCATCAGGAAGAAGAATTAACCAGAGGCTCATCCTCCCCCCCGGAAGCAGAACAGGGCCTGAAGCCATCCTGCGCTTTTGAGGCCAGCTCCCAAAAAAGCGAGTTGTAAAATGGAGCTTCAGGGCACTGCAATTCACAAACCTGCAGAGTTATAAATGATAACTCTCGCCCACAAATACATTGAGGGAAGGCAAAGAAGAGGATTTGAAATCAAGGCAGAATTGCAGAAAACAGATTTCAGGAGGTAGATTCGAATCGCCTTTAAAGCACATGAAAAGCGGCAAAACGTTGACAATGATGCCCTTGGCCAAAAAGGGCGTATGCGTTTTTTCCTGAATATATTCAGGAAAAAACGCATACGCCCTTTTTGGCCAACCAAGCAACCTGGAAAGGCGAATCAGCGCTACAAAGAAGACTCGCTACCCATCGGTCAAAAGGGCCATGCTTAAAAAAGTCTCAAAACCAGAAATGCAGGACAGGCCATGGAGAAATGGGAGCCTTGCTACACTGATGGGCGGGATGTAAATTGCCAACAGCCACTCTGGAGAAGTGTACGGTGTGTCCTGAAACATCTAAAAAACACAGCTTAGAGAGCATAGGGCACTTCCACTCATGGGGGTATAAATTGGGAAAATGAAAAATCAGCAAGACACAAGCACCACAAAGTTTAGGGCTGCTCTGTTGACAAGGACCTCCACTTCATTCCACCTTAAATATCCCAGGAAAGGGAAAAATGGATAAAGAAGTTGTGGTCCTTATGTACAATGGAATATCACTCAGCCATGAAATCAATGTCATAAGGCTAGTAGCAGCATGATGAGTGGATTTAGGTACGACGATTCTAAGTGAAATAAGTCACACAGAAAAGGACACTTCTCATAAGGTATCACTTATAGAGGGAATGTCAAAAGCGTCACACTTGAACTCAATTACAAAACAGAACAGAGTCACACATGCAGAAAACACACTATGGCTGCTTAACGGGAAAGGTGAGGTGGGGTGATACATAAAACAAGGGTTTCAAATTAGCTCAGATACCGTTCCATAAACCCAATATGTAATAGACAAGACCTACTCCTTGCTCAGAGAACTGGACTCAACACACCCTATTCACCGCACAAGAATATATCTGACTAGTAATAATCTTAAAACCTATGTATTGATATCTCTCTGTTAGTGTGTCAAGTGGGTGTAAAGCGGCATAAACACAGCAGTGAAAAGCAGCTAAACCCCATTATAAAAATAAATTACTTTGAAAAACCCATGAAACAAAGACAGTGAAAGAGAGAGAAATTCTTACACAATGCGTTCAGGGGCTGTGATGCAACCTGGATTGACCATATCTAGACCCACAGCTGGATGAGACATAAGGGTGGACACTCTTGGGGCTGAGAGGTTTGGTGAGGTTGGGTGAGCAAACGCAGACCCTTTAAAGTACTACTGCGTGGTACCCATCCCATGGGACCCAAATCTCCAGGTTCAAGGGCAACTTCCTACATCGAAAACATGCATGAGAAAACAAAAAGATGGTACACCATGTGATGGGGAAAGGTTTCTAAAACGCACCTCATTTCTCTTCTCCTTGTGCCCGGGTTCGCCATTCCAGCCGCTTTACTAACAATCTCCCTACTTGGAGCATCAGCACCTTTAACCTCCTGTTCCGTACAGGTTGCAATTTGTCCTGAGGATGAACGGGTAGACGGGGAACCAGTGAGAGACTAGCTCTTGGTGTTGGGACAGGCACAGGTCACTCTATTTTCCCATCAGGAAGAAGAATTAACCACAGGCTAATCATCGCCCCCGAAAGCAGAACAGGGCCTGAAGCCATCCTGCGCTTTTGCGGCCAGCTCCCAAAAAAGCGAGTTGTAAAATGGAGCTTCAGGGCACTGCAATTCACAAACCTGCAGAGTTATAAATGATAACTCTCGTCCACAAATATATTGAGGGAAGGCAAAGAAGAGGATTTGTAATCAAGGCCGAATTGCAGGAAACAGATTTCAGGAGGTAGATTCGAATCGCCTTTAAAGCACATGAAAAGCGGCAAAACGTTGACAATGATGCCCTTGGCCAAAAAGGGCGTATGCGTTTTTTCCTGAATATATTCAGGAAAAAACGCATACGCCCTTTTTGGCCAACCAAGCAACCTGGAAAGGCAAATCAGCGCTACAAAGAAGACTCGCTACCCATCGGTCAAAAGGGCCATGCTGAATAAAGTCTCAAAACCAGAAATGCAGGACAGGCCATGGAGAAATGGGAGCCTTGCTACACTGATGGGCGGGATGTAAATTGCCAACAGCCACTCTGGAGAAGTGTACGGTGTGTCCTGAAACATCTAAAAAACACAGCTTAGAGAGCATAGGGCACTTCCACTCATGGGGGTATAAATTGGGAAAATGAAAAATCAGCAAGACACAAGCAGCCCCAAGTTTAGGGCTGCTCTGTTGACAAGGACCTCCACTTCATTCCACCTTCAATATCCCAGGAAAGAGAAAAATGGATAAAGAAGTTGTGGTCCTTATGTACAATGGAATATCACTCAGCCATGAAATCAATGTCATAAGGCTAGTAGCAGCATGATGAGTGGATTTAGGTACGACGATTCTAAGTGAAATAAGTCACACAGAAAAGGACACTTCTCATAAGGTATCACTTATAGAGGGAATGTCAAAAGCGTCACACTTGAACTCAATTACAAAACAGAACAGAGTCACACATGCAGAAAACACACTATGGCTGCTTAACGGGAAAGGTGAGGTGGGGTGATACATAAAACAAGGGTTTCAAATTAGCTCAGATACCGTTCCATAAACCCAATATGTAATAGACAAGACCTACTCCTTGCTCAGAGAACTGGACTCAACACGCCCTATTCACCGCACAAGAATATATCTGACTAGTAATAATCTTAAAACCTATGTATTGATATCTCTCTGTTAGTGTGTCAAGTGGGTGTAAAGCGGCATAAATACAGCAGTGAAAAGCAGCTAAACCCCATTATAAAAATAAATTACTTCGAAAAACCCATGAAACAAAGACAGTGAAAGAGAGAGAAATTCTTACACAATGCGTTCAGGGGCTGTGATGCAACCTGGATTGACCATATCTAGACCCACAGCTGGATGAGACATAAGGGTGGATACTCTTGGGGCTGAGAGGTTTGGTGAGGTTGGAGGAGCAAACGCAGACCCTTTAAAGTAATACTGCGTGGTACCCATCGCATGGGTCCCAAATCTCCAGGTTCAAGGGCATCTTCCTATATTGAAAACATGCATGAGAAAACAAAAAGATGGTACACCATGTGATGGGGAAAGGTTTCTAAAACGCACCTCATTTCTCTTCTCCTTGTGCCCGGGTTCGCCATTCCAGCCGCTTTACTAACAATCTCCCTACTTGGAGCATCAGCACCTTTAACCTCCTTTCCGTACAGGTTGCAATTTGTCCTGAGGATGAACGGGTACACGGGGAACCAGTGAGAGACTAGCTCTTGGTGTTGGGACAGGCACAGGTCACTCTATTTTCCCATCAGGAAGAAGAATTAACCACAGGCTCATCCTTCCCCCCGGAACCAGAACAGGGCCTGAAGCCATCCTGCGCTTTTGCGGCCAGCTCCCAAAAAAGCGAGTTGTAAAATGGAGCTTCAGGGCACTGCAATTCACAAACCTGCAGAGTTATAAATGATAACTCTCGCCCACAAATACATTGAGGGAAGGCAAAGAAGAGGATTTGAAATCAAGGCAGAATTGCAGAAAACAGATTTCAGGAGGTAGATTCGAATCGCCTTTAAAGCACATGAAAAGCGGCAAAACGTTGACAATGATGCCCTTGGCCAAAAAGGGCGTATGCGTTTTTTCCTGAATATATTCAGGAAAAAACGCATACGCCCTTTTTGGCCAACCAAGCAACCTGGAAAGGCGAATCAGCGCTACAAAGAAGACTCGCTACCCATCGGTCAAAAGGGCCATGCTGAAAAAAGTCTCAAAACCAGAAATGCAGGACAGGCCATGGAGAAATGGGAGCCTTGCTACACTGATGGGCGGGATGTAAATTGCCAACAGCCACTCTGGAGAAGTGTACGGTGTGTCCTGAAACATCTAAAAAACACAGCTTAGAGAGCATAGGGCACTTCCACTCATGGGGGTATAAATTGGGAAAATGAAAAATCAGCAAGACACAAGCACCACAAAGTTTAGGGCTGCTCTGTTGACAAGGACCTCCACTTCATTCCACCTTAAATATCCCAGGAAAGGGAAAAATGGATAAAGAAGTTGTGGTCCTTATGTACAATGGAATATCACTCAGCCATGAAATCAATGTCATAAGGCTAGTAGCAGCATGATGAGTGGATTTAGGTACGACGATTCTAAGTGAAATAAGTCACACAGAAAAGGACACTTCTCATAAGGTATCACTTATAGAGGGAATGTAAAAAGCGTCACACTTGAACTGAATTACAAAACAGAACAGAGTCACACATGCAGAAAACACACTATGGCTGCTTAACGGGAAAGGTGAGGTGGGGTGATACATAAAACAAGGGTTTCAAATTAGCTCAGATACCGTTCCATAAACCCAATATGTAATAGACAAGACCTACTCCTTGCTCAGAGAACTGGACTCAACACACCCTATTCACCGCACAAGAATATATCTGACTAGTAATAATCTTAAAACCTATGTATTGATATCTCTCTGTTAGTGTGTCAAGTGGGTGTAAAGCGGCATAAACACAGCAGTGAAAAGCAGCTAAACCCCATTATAAAAATAAATTACTTTGAAAAACCCATGAAACAAAGACAGTGAAAGAGAGAGAAATTCTTACACAATGCGTTCAGGGGCTGTGATGCAACCTGGATTGACCATATCTAGACCCACAGCTGGATGAGACATAAGGGTGGACACTCTTGGGGCTGAGAGGTTTGGTGAGGTTGGGTGAGCAAACGCAGACCCTTTAAAGTACTACTGCGTGGTACCCATCCCATGGGACCCAAATCTCCAGGTTCAAGGGCATCTTCCTACATCGAAAACATGCATGAGAAAACAAAAAGATGGTACACCATGTGATGGGGAAAGGTTTCTAAAACGCACCTCATTTCTCTTCTCCTTGTGCCCGGGTTCGCCATTCCAGCCGCTTTACTAACAATCTCCCTACTTGGAGCATCAGCACCTTTAACCTCCTGTTCTGTACAGGTTGCAATTTGTCCTGAGGATGAACGGGTAGACGGGGAACCAGTGAGAGACTAGCTCTTGGTGTTGGGACAGGCACAGGTCACTCTATTTTCCCATCAGGAAGAAGAATTAACCACAGGCTAATCATCGCCCCCGAAAGCAGAACAGGGCCTGAAGCCATCCTGCGCTTTTGCGGCCAGCTCCCAAAAAAGCGAGTTGTAAAATGGAGCTTCAGGGCACTGCAATTCACAAACCTGCAGAGTTATAAATGATAACTCTCGTCCACAAATATATTGAGGGAAGGCAAAGAAGAGGATTTGTAATCAAGGCCGAATTGCAGGAAACAGATTTCAGGAGGTAGATTCGAATCGCCTTTAAAGCACATGAAAAGCGGCAAAACGTTGACAATGATGCCCTTGGCCAAAAAGGGCGTATGCGTTTTTTCCTGAATATATTCAGGAAAAAACGCATACGCCCTTTTTGGCCAACAAAGCAACCTGGAAAGGTAAATCAGGGCTACAATGAAGACTCGCTACCCATCGGTCAAAAGGGCCATGCTGAATAAAGTCTCAAAACCAGAAATGCAGGACAGGCCATGGAGAAATGGGAGCCTTGCTACACTGATGGGCGGGATGTAAATTGCCAACAGCCACTCTGGAGAAGTGTACGGTGTGTCCTGAAACATCTAAAAAACACAGCTTAGAGAGCATAGGGCACTTCCACTCATGGGGGTATAAATTGGGAAAATGAAAAATCAGCAAGACACAAGCACCCCAAAGTTTAGGGCTGCTCTGTTGACAAGGACCTCCACTTCATTCCACCTTCAATATCCCAGGAAAGAGAAAAATGGATAAAGAAGTTGTGGTCCTTATGTACAATGGAATATCACTCAGCCATGAAATCAATGTCATAAGGCTAGTAGCAGCATGATGAGTGGATTTAGGTACGACGATTCTAAGTGAAATAAGTCACACAGAAAAGGACACTTCTCATAAGGTATCACTTATAGAGGGAATGTAAAAAGCGTCACACTTGAACTGAATTACAAAACAGAACAGAGTCACACATGCAGAAAACACACTATGGCTGCTTAACGGGAAAGGTGAGGTGGGGTGATACATAAAACAAGGGTTTCAAATTAGCTCAGATACCGTTCCATAAACCCAATATGTAATAGACAAGACCTACTCCTTGCTCAGAGAACTGGACTCAACACACCCTATTCACCGCACAAGAATATAGCTGACTAGTAATAATCTTAAAACCTATGTATTGATATCTCTCTGTTAGTGTGTCAAGTGGGTGTAAAGCGGCATAAACACAGCAGTGAAAAGCAGCTAAACCCCATTATAAAAATAAATTACTTTTACAAACCCATGAAACAAAGACAATGAAAGAGAGAGAAATTCTTACACAATGCGTTCAGGGGCTGTGATGCAACCTGGATTGACCATATCTAGACCCACAGCTGGATGAGACATAAGGGTGGACACTCTTGGGGCTGAGAGGTTTGGTGAGGTTGGGTGAGCAAACGCAGACCCTTTAAAGTACTACTGCGTGGTACCCATCCCATGGGACCCAAATCTCCAGGTTCAAGGGCATCTTCCTACATCGAAAACATGCATGAGAAAACAAAAAGATGGTACACCATGTGATGGGGAAAGGTTTCTAAAACGCACCTCATTTCTCTTCTCCTTGTGCCCGGGTTCGCCATTCCAGCCGCTTTACTAACAATCTCCCTACTTGGAGCATCAGCACCTTTAACCTCCTGTTCTGTACAGGTTGCAATTTGTCCTGAGGATGAACGGGTAGACGGGGAACCAGTGAGAGACTAGCTCTTGGTGTTGGGACAGGCACAGGTCACTCTATTTTCCCATCAGGAAGAAGAATTAACCACAGGCTAATCATCGCCCCCGAAAGCAGAACAGGGCCTGAAGCCATCCTGCGCTTTTGCGGCCAGCTCCCAAAAAAGCGAGTTGTAAAATGGAGCTTCAGGGCACTGCAATTCACAAACCTGCAGAGTTATAAATGATAACTCTCGTCCACAAATATATTGAGGGAAGGCAAAGAAGAGGATTTGTAATCAAGGCCGAATTGCAGGAAACAGATTTCAGGAGGTAGATTCGAATCGCCTTTAAAGCACATGAAAAGCGGCAAAACGTTGACAATGATGCCCTTGGCCAAAAAGGGCGTATGCGTTTTTTCCTGAATATATTCAGGAAAAAACGCATACGCCCTTTTTGGCCAACAAAGCAACCTGGAAAGGTAAATCAGGGCTACAATGAAGACTCGCTACCCATCGGTCAAAAGGGCCATGCTGAATAAAGTCTCAAAACCAGAAATGCAGGACAGGCCATGGAGAAATGGGAGCCTTGCTACACTGATGGGCGGGATGTAAATTGCCAACAGCCACTCTGGAGAAGTGTACGGTGTGTCCTGAAACATCTAAAAAACACAGCTTAGAGAGCATAGGGCACTTCCACTCATGGGGGTATAAATTGGGAAAATGAAAAATCAGCAAGACACAAGCAGCCCAAAGTTTAGGGCTGCTCTGTTGACAAGGACCTCCACTTCATTCCACCTTCAATATCCCAGGAAAGAGAAAAATGGATAAAGAAGTTGTGGTCCTTATGTACAATGGAATATCACTCAGCCATGAAATCAATGTCATAAGGCTAGTAGCAGCATGATGAGTGGATTTAGGTACGACGATTCTAAGTGAAATAAGTCACACAGAAAAGGACACTTCTCATAAGGTATCACTTATAGAGGGAATGTAAAAAGCGTCACACTTGAACTGAATTACAAAACAGAACAGAGTCACACATGCAGAAAACACACTATGGCTGCTTAACGGGAAAGGTGAGGTGGGGTGATACATAAAACAAGGGTTTCAAATTAGCTCAGATACCGTTCCATAAACCCAATATGTAATAGACAAGACCTACTCCTTGCTCAGAGAACTGGACTCAACACACCCTATTCACCGCACAAGAATATATCTGACTAGTAATAATCTTAAAACCTATGTATTGATATCTCTCTGTTAGTGTGTCAAGTGGGTGTAAAGCGGCATAAACACAGCAGTGAAAAGCAGCTAAACCCCATTATAAAAATAAATTACTTTGAAAAACCCATGAAACAAAGACAGTGAAAGAGAGAGAAATTCTTACACAATGCGTTCAGGGGCTGTGATGCAACCTGGATTGACCATATCTAGACCCACAGCTGGATGAGACATAAGGGTGGACACTCTTGGGGCTGAGAGGTTTGGTGAGGTTGGGTGAGCAAACGCAGACCCTTTAAAGTAATACTGCGTGGTACCCATCGCATGGGTCCCAAATCTCCAGGTTCAAGGGGATCTTCCTACATCGAAAACATGCATGAGAAAACAAAAAGATGGTACACCATGTGATGGGGAAAGGTTTCTAAAACGCACCTCATTTCTCTTCTCCTTGTGCCCGGGTTCGCCATTCCAGCCGCTTTACTAACAATCTCCCTACTTGGAGCATCAGCACCTTTAACCTCCTGTTCCGTACAGGTTGCAATTTGTCCTGAGGATGAACGGGTAGACGGGGAACCAGTGAGAGACTAGCTCTTGGTGTTGGGACAGGCACAGGTCACTCTATTTTCCCATCAGGAAGAAGAATTAACCAGAGGCTCATCCTCCCCCCCGGAAGCAGAACAGGGCCTGAAGCCATCCTGCGCTTTTGAGGCCAGCTCCCAAAAAAGCGAGTTGTAAAATGGAGCTTCAGGGCACTGCAATTCACAAACCTGCAGAGTTATAAATGATAACTCTCGCCCACAAATACATTGAGGGAAGGCAAAGAAGAGGATTTGAAATCAAGGCAGAATTGCAGAAAACAGATTTCAGGAGGTAGATTCGAATCGCCTTTAAAGCACATGAAAAGCGGCAAAACGTTGACAATGATGCCCTTGGCCAAAAAGGGCGTATGCGTTTTTTCCTGAATATATTCAGGAAAAAACGCATACGCCCTTTTTGGCCAACCAAGCAACCTGGAAAGGCGAATCAGCGCTACAAAGAAGACTCGCTACCCATCGGTCAAAAGGGCCATGCTTAAAAAAGTCTCAAAACCAGAAATGCAGGACAGGCCATGGAGAAATGGGAGCCTTGCTACACTGATGGGCGGGATGTAAATTGCCAACAGCCACTCTGGAGAAGTGTACGGTGTGTCCTGAAACATCTAAAAAACACAGCTTAGAGAGCATAGGGCACTTCCACTCATGGGGGTATAAATTGGGAAAATGAAAAATCAGCAAGACACAAGCACCACAAAGTTTAGGGCTGCTCTGTTGACAAGGACCTCCACTTCATTCCACCTTAAATATCCCAGGAAAGGGAAAAATGGATAAAGAAGTTGTGGTCCTTATGTACAATGGAATATCACTCAGCCATGAAATCAATGTCATAAGGCTAGTAGCAGCATGATGAGTGGATTTAGGTACGACGATTCTAAGTGAAATAAGTCACACAGAAAAGGACACTTCTCATAAGGTATCACTTATAGAGGGAATGTCAAAAGCGTCACACTTGAACTCAATTACAAAACAGAACAGAGTCACACATGCAGAAAACACACTATGGCTGCTTAACGGGAAAGGTGAGGTGGGGTGATACATAAAACAAGGGTTTCAAATTAGCTCAGATACCGTTCCATAAACCCAATATGTAATAGACAAGACCTACTCCTTGCTCAGAGAACTGGACTCAACACACCCTATTCACCGCACAAGAATATATCTGACTAGTAATAATCTTAAAACCTATGTATTGATATCTCTCTGTTAGTGTGTCAAGTGGGTGTAAAGCGGCATAAACACAGCAGTGAAAAGCAGCTAAACCCCATTATAAAAATAAATTACTTTGAAAAACCCATGAAACAAAGACAGTGAAAGAGAGAGAAATTCTTACACAATGCGTTCAGGGGCTGTGATGCAACCTGGATTGACCATATCTAGACCCACAGCTGGATGAGACATAAGGGTGGACACTCTTGGGGCTGAGAGGTTTGGTGAGGTTGGGTGAGCAAACGCAGACCCTTTAAAGTACTACTGCGTGGTACCCATCCCATGGGACCCAAATCTCCAGGTTCAAGGGCATCTTCCTACATCGAAAACATGCATGAGAAAACAAAAAGATGGTACACCATGTGATGGGGAAAGGTTTCTAAAACGCACCTCATTTCTCTTCTCCTTGTGCCCGGGTTCGCCATTCCAGCCGCTTTACTAACAATCTCCCTACTTGGAGCATCAGCACCTTTAACCTCCTGTTCCGTACAGGTTGCAATTTGTCCTGAGGATGAACGGGTAGACGGGGAACCAGTGAGAGACTAGCTCTTGGTGTTGGGACAGGCACAGGTCACTCTATTTTCCCATCAGGAAGAAGAATTAACCACAGGCTAATCATCGCCCCCGAAAGCAGAACAGGGCCTGAAGCCATCCTGCGCTTTTGCGGCCAGCTCCCAAAAAAGCGAGTTGTAAAATGGAGCTTCAGGGCACTGCAATTCACAAACCTGCAGAGTTATAAATGATAACTCTCGTCCACAAATATATTGAGGGAAGGCAAAGAAGAGGATTTGTAATCAAGGCCGAATTGCAGGAAACAGATTTCAGGAGGTAGATTCGAATCGCCTTTAAAGCACATGAAAAGCGGCAAAACGTTGACAATGATGCCCTTGGCCAAAAAGGGCGTATGCGTTTTTTCCTGAATATATTCAGGAAAAAACGCATACGCCCTTTTTGGCCAACCAAGCAACCTGGAAAGGCAAATCAGCGCTACAAAGAAGACTCGCTACCCATCGGTCAAAAGGGCCATGCTGAATAAAGTCTCAAAACCAGAAATGCAGGACAGGCCATGGAGAAATGGGAGCCTTGCTACACTGATGGGCGGGATGTAAATTGCCAACAGCCACTCTGGAGAAGTGTACGGTGTGTCCTGAAACATCTAAAAAACACAGCTTAGAGAGCATAGGGCACTTCCACTCATGGGGGTATAAATTGGGAAAATGAAAAATCAGCAAGACACAAGCAGCCCCAAGTTTAGGGCTGCTCTGTTGACAAGGACCTCCACTTCATTCCACCTTCAATATCCCAGGAAAGAGAAAAATGGATAAAGAAGTTGTGGTCCTTATGTACAATGGAATATCACTCAGCCATGAAATCAATGTCATAAGGCTAGTAGCAGCATGATGAGTGGATTTAGGTACGACGATTCTAAGTGAAATAAGTCACACAGAAAAGGACACTTCTCATAAGGTATCACTTATAGAGGGAATGTCAAAAGCGTCACACTTGAACTCAATTACAAAACAGAACAGAGTCACACATGCAGAAAACACACTATGGCTGCTTAACGGGAAAGGTGAGGTGGGGTGATACATAAAACAAGGGTTTCAAATTAGCTCAGATACCGTTCCATAAACCCAATATGTAATAGACAAGACCTACTCCTTGCTCAGAGAACTGGACTCAACACGCCCTATTCACCGCACAAGAATATATCTGACTAGTAATAATCTTAAAACCTATGTATTGATATCTCTCTGTTAGTGTGTCAAGTGGGTGTAAAGCGGCATAAATACAGCAGTGAAAAGCAGCTAAACCCCATTATAAAAATAAATTACTTCGAAAAACCCATGAAACAAAGACAGTGAAAGAGAGAGAAATTCTTACACAATGCGTTCAGGGGCTGTGATGCAACCTGGATTGACCATATCTAGACCCACAGCTGGATGAGACATAAGGGTGGATACTCTTGGGGCTGAGAGGTTTGGTGAGGTTGGGGGAGCAAACGCAGACCCTTTAAAGTAATACTGCGTGGTACCCATCGCATGGGTCCCAAATCTCCAGGTTCAAGGGCATCTTCCTATATTGAAAACATGCATGAGAAAACAAAAAGATGGTACACCATGTGATGGGGAAAGGTTTCTAAAACGCACCTCATTTCTCTTCTCCTTGTGCCCGGGTTCGCCATTCCAGCCGCTTTACTAACAATCTCCCTACTTGGAGCATCAGCACCTTTAACCTCCTGTTCCGTACAGGTTGCAATTTGTCCTGAGGATGAACGGGTACACGGGGAACCAGGGAGAGACTAGCTCTTGGTGTTGGGACAGGCACAGGTCACTCTATTTTCCCATCAGGAAGAAGAATTAACCACAGGCTCATCCTCCCCCCCGGAACCAGAACAGGGCCTGAAGCCAACCTGCGCTTTTGCGGCCAGCTCCCAAAAAAGCGAGTTGTAAAATGGAGCTTCAGGGCACTGCAATTCACAAACCTGCAGAGTTATAAATGATAACTCTCGTCCACAAATATATTGAGGGAAGGCAAAGAAGAGGATTTGAAATCAAGGCAGAATTGCAGGAAACAGATTTCAGGAGGTAGATTCGAATCGCCTTTAAAGCACATGAAAAGCGGCAAAACGTTGACAATGATGCCCTTGGCCAAAAAGGGCGTATGCGTTTTTTCCTGAATATATTCAGGAAAAAACGCATACGCCCTTTTTGGCCAACCAAGCAACCTGGAAAGGCAAATCAGGGCTACAAAGAAGACTCGCTACCCATCGGTCAAAAGGGCCATGCTGAAAAAAGTCTCAAAACCAGAAATGCAGGACAGGCCATGGAGAAATGGGAGCCTTGCTACACTGATGGGCGGGATGTAAATTGCCAACAGCCACTCTGGAGAAGTGTACGGTGTGTCCTGAAACATCTAAAAAACACAGCTTAGAGAGCATAGGGCACTTCCACTCATGGGGGTATAAATTGGGAAAATGAAAAATCAGCAAGACACAAGCACCCCAAAGTTTAGGGCTGCTCTGTTGACAAGGACCTCCACTTCATTCCACCTTCAATATCCCAGGAAAGAGAAAAATGGATAAAGAAGTTGTGGTCCTTATGTACAATGGAATATCACTCAGCCATGAAATCAATGTCATAAGGCTAGTAGCAGCATGATGAGTGGATTTAGGTACGACGATTCTAAGTGAAATAAGTCACACAGAAAAGGACACTTCTCATAAGGTATCACTTATAGAGGGAATGAAAAAACCGTTACACTTGAACTCAATTACAAAACAGAACAGAGTCACACATGCAGAAAACACACTATGGCTGCTTAACGGGAAAGGTGAGGTGGGGTGATACATAAAACAAGGGTTTCAAATTAGCTCAGATACCGTTCCATAAACCCAATATGTAATAGACAAGACCTACTCCTTGCTCAGAGAACTGGACTCAACACGCCCTATTCACCGCACAAGAATATATCTGACTAGTAATAATCTTAAAACCTATGTATTGATATCTCTCTGTTAGTGTGTCAAGTGGGTGTAAAGCGGCATAAACACAGCAGTGAAAAGCAGCTAAACCCCATTATAAAAATAAATTACTTTTACAAACCCATGAAACAAAGACAGTGAAAGAGAGCGAAATTCTTACACAATGCGTTCAGGGGCTGTGATGCAACCTGGATTGACCATATCTAGACCCACAGCTGGATGAGACATAAGGGTGGACACTCTTGGGGCTGAGAGGTTTGGTGAGGTTGGGTGAGCAAACGCAGACCCTTTAAAGTAATACTGCGTGGTACCCATCGCATGGGTCCCAAATCTCCAGGTTCAAGGGCATCTTCCTACATCGAAAACATGCATGAGAAAACAAAAAGATGGTACACCATGTGATGGGGAAAGGTTTCTAAAACGCACCTCATTTCTCTTCTCCTTGTGCCCGGCTTCACCATTCCAGACGCTTTACTAATAATCTCCCTACTTGGAGCATCAGCACCTTTAACCTCCTGTTCCGTACAGGTTGCAATTTGTCCTGAGGATGAACGGGTAGACGGGGAACCAGTGAGAGACTAGCTCTTGGTGTTGGGACAGGCAGAGGTCACTCTATTTTCCCGTCAGGAAGAAGAATTAACCACAGGCTCATCCTCCCCCCCGGAACCAGAACAGGGCCTGAAGCCATCCTGCGCTTTTGCGGCCAGCTCCCAAAAAAGCGAGTTGTAAAATGGAGCTTCAGGGCACTGCAATTCACAAACCTGCAGAGTTATAAATGATAACTCTCGTCCACAAATATATTGAGGGAAGGCAAAGAAGAGGATTTGAAATCAAGGCAGAATTGCAGGAAACAGATTTCAGGAGGTAGATTCGAATCGCCTTTAAAGCACATGAAAAGCGGCAAAACGTTGACAATGATGCCCTTGGCCAAAAAGGGCGTATGCGTTTTTTCCTGAATATATTCAGGAAAAAACGCATACGCCCTTTTTGGCCAACCAAGCAACCAGGAAAGGCAAATCAGCGCTACAAAGAAGACTCGCTACCCATCGGTCAAAAGGGCCATGCTAAAAAAAGTCTCAAAACCAGAAATGCAGGACAGGCCATGGAGAAATGGGAGCCTTGCTACACTGATGGGCGGGATGTAAATTGCCAACAGCCACTCTGGAGAAGTGTACGGTGTGTCCGGAAACATCCAAAAAACACAGCTTAGAGAGCATAGGGCACTTCCACTCATGGGGGTATAAATTGGGAAAATGAAAAATCAGCAAGACACAAGCACCCCAAAGTTTAGGGCTGCTCTGTTGACCAGGACCTCCACTTCATTCCACCTTCAATATCCCAGGAAAGAGAAAAATGGATAAAGAAGTTGTGGTCCTTATGTACAATGGAATATCACTCAGCCATGAAATCAATGTCATAAGGCTAGTAGCAGCATGATGAGTGGATTTAGGTACGACGATTCTAAGTGAAATAAGTCACACAGAAAAGGACACTTCTCATAAGGTATCACTTATAGAGGGAATGTAAAAAGCGTCACACTTGAACTGAATTACAAAACAGAACAGAGTCACACATGCAGAAAACACACTATGGCTGCTTAACGGGAAAGGTGAGGTGGGGTGATACATAAAACAAGGGTTTCAAATTAGCTCAGATACCGTTCCATAAACCCAATATGTAATAGACAAGACCTACTCCTTGCTCAGAGAACTGGACTCAACACACCCTATTCACCGCACAAGAATATATCTGACTAGTAATAATCTTAAAACCTATGTATTGATATCTCTCTGTTAGTGTGTCAAGTGGGTGTAAAGCGGCATAAACACAGCAGTGAAAAGCAGCTAAACCCCATTATAAAAATAAATTACTTTTACAAACCCATGAAACAAAGACAGTAAAAGAGAGAGAAATTCTTACACAATGCGTTCAGGGGCTGTGATGCAACCTGGATTGACCATATCTAGACCCACAGCTGGATGAGACATAAGGGTGGACACTCTTGGGGCTGAGAGGTTTGGTGAGGTTGGGTGAGCAAACGCAGACCCTTTAAAGTAATACTGCGTGGTCCCCATCGCATGGGTCGCAAATCTCCAGGTTCAAGGGCATCTTCCTACATCGAAAACATGCATGAGAAAACAAAAAGATGGTACACCATGTGATGGGGAAAGGTTTCTAAAACGCACCTCATTTCTCTTCTCCTTGTGCCCGGGTTCGCCATTCCAGCCGCTTTACTAACAATCTCCCTACTTGGAGCATCAGCACCTTTAACCTCCTGTTCCGTACAGGTTGCAATTTGTCCTGAGGATGAACGGGTAGACGGGGAACCAGTGAGAGACTAGCTCTTGGTGTTGGGACAGGCACAGGTCACTCTATTTTCCCATCAGGAAGAAGAATTAACCAGAGGCTCATCCTCCCCCCCGGAAGCAGAACAGGGCCTGAAGCCATCCTGCGCTTTTGCGGCCAGCTCCCAAAAAAGCGAGTTGTAAAATGGAGCTTCAGGGCACTGCAATTCACAAACCTGCAGAGTTATAAATGATAACTCTCGTCCACAAATATATTGAGGGAAGGCAAAGAAGAGGATTTGAAATCAAGGCAGAATTGCAGGAAACAGATTTCAGGAGGTAGATTCGAATCGCCTTTAAAGCACATGAAAAGCGGCAAAACGTTGACAATGATGCCCTTGGCCAAAAAGGGCGTATGCGTTTTTTCCTGAATATATTCAGGAAAAAACGCATACGCCCTTTTTGGCCAACCAAGCAACCAGGAAAGGCAAATCAGCGCTACAAAGAAGACTCGCTACCCATCGGTCAAAAGGGCCATGCTGAAAAAAGTCTCAAAACCAGAAATGCAGGACAGGCCATGGAGAAATGGGAGCCTTGCTACACTGATGGGCGGGATGTAAATTGCCAACAGCCACTCTGGAGAAGTGTACGGTGTGTCCGGAAACATCCAAAAAACACAGCTTAGAGAGCATAGGGCACTTCCACTCATGGGGGTATAAATTGAGAAAATGAAAAATCAGCAAGACACAAGCACCCCAAAGTTTAGGGCTGCTCTGTTGACCAGGACCTCCACTTCATTCCACCTTCAATATCCCAGGAAAGAGAAAAATGGATAAAGAAGTTGTGGTCCTTATGTACAATGGAATATCACTCAGCCATGAAATCAATGTCATAAGGCTAGTAGCAGCATGATGAGTGGATTTAGGTACGACGATTCTAAGTGAAATAAGTCACACAGAAAAGGACACTTCTCATAAGGTATCACTTATAGAGGGAATGTAAAAAGCGTCACACTTGAACTGAATTACAAAACAGAACAGAGTCACACATGCAGAAAACACACTATGGCTGCTTAACGGGAAAGGTGAGGTGGGGTGATACATAAAACAAGCGTTTCAAATTAGCTCAGATACCGTTCCATAAACCCAATATGTAATAGACAAGACCTACTCCTTGCTCAGAGAACTGGACTCAACACACCCTATTCACCGCACAAGAATATATCTGACTAGTAATAATCTTAAAACCTATGTATTGATATCTCTCTGTTAGTGTGTCAAGTGGGTGTAAAGCGGCATAAACACAGCAGTGAAAAGCAGCTAAACCCCATTATAAAAATAAATTACTTTTACAAACCCATGAAACAAAGACAGTAAAAGAGAGAGAAATTCTTACACAATGCGTTCAGGGGCTGTGATGCAACCTGGATTGACCATATCTAGACCCACAGCTGGATGAGACATAAGGGTGGACACTCTTGGGGCTGAGAGGTTTGGTGAGGTTGGGTGAGCAAACGCAGACCCTTTAAAGTAATACTGCGTGGTCCCCATCGCATGGGTCGCAAATCTCCAGGTTCAAGGGCATCTTCCTACATCGAAAACATGCATGAGAAAACAAAAAGATGGTACACCATGTGATGGGGAAAGGTTTCTAAAACGCACCTCATTTCTCTTCTCCTTGTGCCCGGGTTCGCCATTCCAGCCGCTTTACTAACAATCTCCCTACTTGGAGCATCAGCACCTTTAACCTCCTGTTCCGTACAGGTTGCAATTTGTCCTGAGGATGAACGGGTAGACGGGGAACCAGTGAGAGACTAGCTCTTGGTGTTGGGACAGGCACAGGTCACTCTATTTTCCCATCAGGAAGAAGAATTAACCAGAGGCTCATCCTCCCCCCCGGAAGCAGAACAGGGCCTGAAGCCATCCTGCGCTTTTGCGGCCAGCTCCCAAAAAAGCGAGTTGTAAAATGGAGCTTCAGGGCACTGCAATTCACAAACCTGCAGAGTTATAAATGATAACTCTCGTCCACAAATATATTGAGGGAAGGCAAAGAAGAGGATTTGAAATCAAGGCAGAATTGCAGGAAACAGATTTCAGGAGGTAGATTCGAATCGCCTTTAAAGCACATGAAAAGCGGCAAAACGTTGACAATGATGCCCTTGGCCAAAAAGGGCGTATGCGTTTTTTCCTGAATATATTCAGGAAAAAACGCATACGCCCTTTTTGGCCAACCAAGCAACCAGGAAAGGCAAATCAGCGCTACAAAGAAGACTCGCTACCCATCGGTCAAAAGGGCCATGCTGAAAAAAGTCTCAAAACCAGAAATGCAGGACAGGCCATGGAGAAATGGGAGCCTTGCTACACTGATGGGCGGGATGTAAATTGCCAACAGCCACTCTGGAGAAGTGTACGGTGTGTCCGGAAACATCCAAAAAACACAGCTTAGAGAGCATAGGGCACTTCCACTCATGGGGGTATAAATTGAGAAAATGAAAAATCAGCAAGACACAAGCACCCCAAAGTTTAGGGCTGCTCTGTTGACCAGGACCTCCACTTCATTCCACCTTCAATATCCCAGGAAAGAGAAAAATGGATAAAGAAGTTGTGGTCCTTATGTACAATGGAATATCACTCAGCCATGAAATCAATGTCATAAGGCTAGTAGCAGCATGATGAGTGGATTTAGGTACGACGATTCTAAGTGAAATAAGTCACACAGAAAAGGACACTTCTCATAAGGTATCACTTATAGAGGGAATGTCAAAACCGTTACACTTGAACTGAATTACAAAACAGAACAGAGTCACACATGCAGAAAACACACTATGGCTGCTTAACGGGAAAGGTGAGGTGGGGTGATACATAAAACAAGCGTTTCAAATTAGCTCAGATACCGTTCCATAAACCCAATATGTAATAGACAAGACCTACTCCTTGCTCAGAGAACTGGACTCAACACACCCTATTCACCGCACAAGAATATATCTGACTAGTAATAATCTTAAAACCTATGTATTGATATCTCTCTGTTAGTGTGTCAAGTGGGTGTAAAGCGGCATAAACACAGCAGTGAAAAGCAGCTAAACCCCATTATAAAAATAAATTACTTTTACAAACCCATGAAACAAAGACAGTAAAAGAGAGAGAAATTCTTACACAATGCGTTCAGGGGCTGTGATGCAACCTGGATTGACCATATCTAGACCCACAGCTGGATGAGACATAAGGGTGGACACTCTTGGGGCTGAGAGGTTTGGTGAGGTTGGGTGAGCAAACGCAGACCCTTTAAAGTAATACTGCGTGGTCCCCATCGCATGGGTCGCAAATCTCCAGGTTCAAGGGCATCTTCCTACATCGAAAACATGCATGAGAAAACAAAAAGATGGTACACCATGTGATGGGGAAAGGTTTCTAAAACGCACCTCATTTCTCTTCTCCTTGTGCCCGGGTTCGCCATTCCAGCCGCTTTACTAACAATCTCCCTACTTGGAGCATCAGCACCTTTAACCTCCTGTTCCGTACAGGTTGCAATTTGTCCTGAGGATGAACGGGTAGACGGGGAACCAGTGAGAGACTAGCTCTTGGTGTTGGGACAGGCACAGGTCACTCTATTTTCCCATCAGGAAGAAGAATTAACCAGAGGCTCATCCTCCCCCCCGGAAGCAGAACAGGGCCTGAAGCCATCCTGCGCTTTTGAGGCCAGCTCCCAAAAAAGCGAGTTGTAAAATGGAGCTTCAGGGCACTGCAATTCACAAACCTGCAGAGTTATAAATGATAACTCTCGCCCACAAATACATTGAGGGAAGGCAAAGAAGAGGATTTGAAATCAAGGCAGAATTGCAGAAAACAGATTTCAGGAGGTAGATTCGAATCGCCTTTAAAGCACATGAAAAGCGGCAAAACGTTGACAATGATGCCCTTGGCCAAAAAGGGCGTATGCGTTTTTTCCTGAATATATTCAGGAAAAAACGCATACGCCCTTTTTGGCCAACCAAGCAACCTGGAAAGGCGAATCAGCGCTACAAAGAAGACTCCCTACCCATCGGTCAAAAGGGCCATGCTTAAAAAAGTCTCAAAACCAGAAATGCAGGACAGGCCATGGAGAAATGGGAGCCTTGCTACACTGATGGGCGGGATGTAAATTGCCAACAGCCACTCTGGAGAAGTGTACGGTGTGTCCTGAAACATCTAAAAAACACAGCTTAGAGAGCATAGGGCACTTCCACTCATGGGGGTATAAATTGGGAAAATGAAAAATCAGCAAGACACAAGCACCACAAAGTTTAGGGCTGCTCTGTTGACAAGGACCTCCACTTCATTCCACCTTAAATATCCCAGGAAAGGGAAAAATGGATAAAGAAGTTGTGGTCCTTATGTACAATGGAATATCACTCAGCCATGAAATCAATGTCATAAGGCTAGTAGCAGCATGATGAGTGGATTTAGGTACGACGATTCTAAGTGAAATAAGTCACACAGAAAAGGACACTTCTCATAAGGTATCACTTATAGAGGGAATGTAAAAACCGTTACACTTGAACTGAATTACAAAACAGAACAGAGTCACACATGCAGAAAACACACTATAGCTGCTTAACGGGAAAGGTGAGGTGGGGTGATACATAAAACAAGGGTTTCAAATTAGCTCAGATACCGTTCCATAAACCCAATATGTAATAGACAAGACCTACTCCTTGCTCAGAGAACTGGACTCAACACACCCTATTCACCGCACAAGAATATATCTGACTAGTAATAATCTTAAAACCTATGTATTGATATCTCTCTGTTAGTGTGTCAAGTGGGTGTAAAGCGGCATAAACACAGCAGTGAAAAGCAGCTAAACCCCATTATAAAAATAAATTACTTTTACAAACCCATGAAACAAAGACAATGAAAGAGAGAGAAATTCTTACACAATGCGTTCAGGGGCTGTGATGCAACCTGGATTGACCATATCTAGACCCACAGCTGGATGAGACATAAGGGTGGACACTCTTGGGGCTGAGAGGTTTGGTGAGGTTGGGTGAGCAAACGCAGACCCTTTAAAGTAATACTGCGTGGTACCCATCGCATGCGTCCCAAATCTCCAGGTTCAAGGGGATCTTCCTACATCGAAAACATGCATGAGAAAACAAAAAGATGGTACACCATGTGATGGGGAAAGGTTTCTAAAACGCACCTCATTTCTCTTCTCCTTGTGCCCGGGTTCGCCATTCCAGCCGCTTTACTAACAATCTCCCTACTTGGAGCATCAGCACCTTTAACCTCCTGTTCTGTACAGGTTGCAATTTGTCCTGAGGATGAACGGGTACACGGGGGACCAGTGAGAGACTAGCTCTTGGTGTTGGGACAGGCACAGGTCACTCTATTTTCCCATCAGGAAGAAGAATTAACCACAGGCTAATCATCGCCCCCGAAAGCAGAACAGGGCCTGAAGCCATCCTGCGCTTTTGCGGCCAGCTCCCAAAAAAGCGAGTTGTAAAATGGAGCTTCAGGGCACTGCAATTCACAAACCTGCAGAGTTATAAATGATAACTCTCGTCCACAAATATATTGAGGGAAGGCAAAGAAGAGGATTTGAAATCAAGGCCGAATTGCAGGAAACAGATTTCAGGAGGTAGATTCGAATCGCCTTTAAAGCACATGAAAAGCGGCAAAACGTTGACAATGATGCCCTTGGCCAAAAAGGGCGTATGCGTTTTTTCCTGAATATATTCAGGAAAAAACGCATACGCCCTTTTTGGCCAAACAAGCAACCTGGAAAGGTAAATCAGGGCTACAAAGAAGACTCGCTACCCATCGGTCAAAAGGGCCATGCTGAATAAAGTCTCAAAACCAGAAATGCAGGACAGGCCATGGAGAAATGGGAGCCTTGCTACACTGATGGGCGGGATGTAAATTGCCAACAGCCACTCTGGAGAAGTGTACGGTGTGTCCTGAAACATCTAAAAAACACAGCTTAGAGAGCATAGGGCACTTCCACTCATGGGGGTATAAATTGGGAAAATGAAAAATCAGCAAGACACAAGCAGCCCCAAGTTTAGGGCTGCTCTGTTGACAAGGACCTCCACTTCATTCCACCTTCAATATCCCAGGAAAGAGAAAAATGGATAAAGAAGTTGTGGTCCTTATGTACAATGGAATATCACTCAGCCATGAAATCAATGTCATAAGGCTAGTAGCAGCATGATGAGTGGATTTAGGTACGACGATTCTAAGTGAAATAAGTCACACAGAAAAGGACACTTCTCATAAGGTATCACTTATAGAGGGAATGTCAAAAGCGTCACACTTGAACTCAATTACAAAACAGAACAGAGTCACACATGCAGAAAACACACTATGGCTGCTTAACGGGAAAGGTGAGGTGGGGTGATACATAAAACAAGGGTTTCAAATTAGCTCAGATACCGTTCCATAAACCCAATATGTAATAGACAAGACCTACTCCTTGCTCAGAGAACTGGACTCAACACACCCTATTCACCGCACAAGAATATATCTGACTAGTAATAATCTTAAAACCTATGTATTGATATCTCTCTGTTAGTGTGTCAAGTGGGTGTAAAGCGGCATAAACACAGCAGTGAAAAGCAGCTAAACCCCATTATAAAAATAAATTACTTTGAAAAACCCATGAAACAAAGACAGTGAAAGAGAGAGAAATTCTTACACAATGCGTTCAGGGGCTGTGATGCAACCTGGATTGACCATATCTAGACCCACAGCTGGATGAGACATAAGGGTGGACACTCTTGGGGCTGAGAGGTTTGGTGAGGTTGGGTGAGCAAACGCAGACGCTTTAAAGTAATACTGTGTGGTCCCCATCGCATGGGTCGCAAATCTCCAGGTTCAAGGGGATCTTCCTACATCGAAAACATGCATGAGAAAACAAAAAGATGGTACACCATGTGATGGGGAAAGGTTTCTAAAACGCACCTCATTTCTCTTCTCCTTGTGCCCGGGTTCGCCATTCCAGCCGCTTTACTAACAATCTCCCTACTTGGAGCATCAGCACCTTTAACCTCCTGTTCCGTACAGGTTGCAATTTGTCCTGAGGATGAACGGGTAGACGGGGAACCAGTGAGAGACTAGCTCTTGGTGTTGGGACAGGCACAGGTCACTCTATTTTCCCATCAGGAAGAAGAATTAACCAGAGGCTCATCCTCCCCCCCGGAAGCAGAACAGGGCCTGAAGCCATCCTGCGCTTTTGCGGCCAGCTCCCAAAAAAGCGAGTTGTAAAATGGAGCTTCAGGGCACTGCAATTCACAAACCTGCAGAGTTATAAATGATAACTCTCGTCCACAAATATATTGAGGGAAGGCAAAGAAGAGGATTTGAAATCAAGGCAGAATTGCAGGAAACAGATTTCAGGAGGTAGATTCGAATCGCCTTTAAAGCACATGAAAAGCGGCAAAACGTTGACAATGATGCCCTTGGCCAAAAAGGGCGTATGCGTTTTTTCCTGAATATATTCAGGAAAAAACGCATACGCCCTTTTTGGCCAACCAAGCAACCAGGAAAGGCAAATCAGCGCTACAAAGAAGACTCGCTACCCATCGGTCAAAAGGGCCATGCTGAAAAAAGTCTCAAAACCAGAAATGCAGGACAGGCCATGGAGAAATGGGAGCCTTGCTACACTGATGGGCGGGATGTAAATTGCCAACAGCCACTCTGGAGAAGTGTACGGTGTGTCCGGAAACATCCAAAAAACACAGCTTAGAGAGCATAGGGCACTTCCACTCATGGGGGTATAAATTGGGAAAATGAAAAATCAGCAAGACACAAGCACCCCAAAGTTTAGGGCTGCTCTGTTGACCAGGACCTCCACTTCATTCCACCTTCAATATCCCAGGAAAGAGAAAAATGGATAAAGAAGTTGTGGTCCTTATGTACAATGGAATATCACTCAGCCATGAAATCAATGTCATAAGGCTAGTAGCAGCATGATGAGTGGATTTAGGTACGACGATTCTAAGTGAAATAAGTCACACAGAAAAGGACACTTCTCATAAGGTATCACTTATAGAGGGAATGTCAAAACCGTTACACTTGAACTGAATTACAAAACAGAACAGAGTCACACATGCAGAAAACACACTATGGCTGCTTAACGGGAAAGGTGAGGTGGGGTGATACATAAAACAAGCGTTTCAAATTAGCTCAGATACCGTTCCATAAACCCAATATGTAATAGACAAGACCTACTCCTTGCTCAGAGAACTGGACTCAACACACCCTATTCACCGCACAAGAATATATCTGACTAGTAATAATCTTAAAACCTATGTATTGATATCTCTCTGTTAGTGTGTCAAGTGGGTGTAAAGCGGCATAAACACAGCAGTGAAAAGCAGCTAAACCCCATTATAAAAATAAATTACTTTTACAAACCCATGAAACAAAGACAGTAAAAGAGAGAGAAATTCTTACACAATGCGTTCAGGGGCTGTGATGCAACCTGGATTGACCATATCTAGACCCACAGCTGGATGAGACATAAGGGTGGACACTCTTGGGGCTGAGAGGTTTGGTGAGGTTGGGTGAGCAAACGCAGACCCTTTAAAGTAATACTGCGTGGTCCCCATCGCATGGGTCACAAATCTCCAGGTTCAAGGGCATCTTCCTACATCGAAAACATGCATGAGAAAACAAAAAGATGGTACACCATGTGATGGGGAAAGGTTTCTAAAACGCACCTCATTTCTCTTCTCCTTGTGCCCGGGTTCGCCATTCCAGCCGCTTTACTAACAATCTCCCTACTTGGAGCATCAGCACCTTTAACCTCCTGTTCCGTACAGGTTGCAATTTGTCCTGAGGATGAACGGGTAGACGGGGAACCAGTGAGAGACTAGCTCTTGGTGTTGGGACAGGCACAGGTCACTCTATTTTCCCATCAGGAAGAAGAATTAACCAGAGGCTCATCCTCCCCCCCGGAAGCAGAACAGGGCCTGAAGCCATCCTGCGCTTTTGAGGCCAGCTCCCAAAAAAGCGAGTTGTAAAATGGAGCTTCAGGGCACTGCAATTCACAAACCTGCAGAGTTATAAATGATAACTCTCGCCCACAAATACATTGAGGGAAGGCAAAGAAGAGGATTTGAAATCAAGGCAGAATTGCAGAAAACAGATTTCAGGAGGTAGATTCGAATCGCCTTTAAAGCACATGAAAAGCGGCAAAACGTTGACAATGATGCCCTTGGCCAAAAAGGGCGTATGCGTTTTTTCCTGAATATATTCAGGAAAAAACGCATACGCCCTTTTTGGCCAACCAAGCAACCTGGAAAGGCGAATCAGCGCTACAAAGAAGACTCCCTACCCATCGGTCAAAAGGGCCATGCTTAAAAAAGTCTCAAAACCAGAAATGCAGGACAGGCCATGGAGAAATGGGAGCCTTGCTACACTGATGGGCGGGATGTAAATTGCCAACAGCCACTCTGGAGAAGTGTACGGTGTGTCCTGAAACATCTAAAAAACACAGCTTAGAGAGCATAGGGCACTTCCACTCATGGGGGTATAAATTGGGAAAATGAAAAATCAGCAAGACACAAGCACCACAAAGTTTAGGGCTGCTCTGTTGACAAGGACCTCCACTTCATTCCACCTTAAATATCCCAGGAAAGGGAAAAATGGATAAAGAAGTTGTGGTCCTTATGTACAATGGAATATCACTCAGCCATGAAATCAATGTCATAAGGCTAGTAGCAGCATGATGAGTGGATTTAGGTACGACGATTCTAAGTGAAATAAGTCACACAGAAAAGGACACTTCTCATAAGGTATCACTTATAGAGGGAATGTAAAAACCGTTACACTTGAACTGAATTACAAAACAGAACAGAGTCACACATGCAGAAAACACACTATAGCTGCTTAACGGGAAAGGTGAGGTGGGGTGATACATAAAACAAGGGTTTCAAATTAGCTCAGATACCGTTCCATAAACCCAATATGTAATAGACAAGACCTACTCCTTGCTCAGAGAACTGGACTCAACACACCCTATTCACCGCACAAGAATATATCTGACTAGTAATAATCTTAAAACCTATGTATTGATATCTCTCTGTTAGTGTGTCAAGTGGGTGTAAAGCGGCATAAACACAGCAGTGAAAAGCAGCTAAACCCCATTATAAAAATAAATTACTTTTACAAACCCATGAAACAAAGACAATGAAAGAGAGAGAAATTCTTACACAATGCGTTCAGGGGCTGTGATGCAACCTGGATTGACCATATCTAGACCCACAGCTGGATGAGACATAAGGGTGGACACTCTTGGGGCTGAGAGGTTTGGTGAGGTTGGGTGAGCAAACGCAGACCCTTTAAAGTAATACTGCGTGGTACCCATCGCATGCGTCCCAAATCTCCAGGTTCAAGGGGATCTTCCTACATCGAAAACATGCATGAGAAAACAAAAAGATGGTACACCATGTGATGGGGAAAGGTTTCTAAAACGCACCTCATTTCTCTTCTCCTTGTGCCCGGGTTCGCCATTCCAGCCGCTTTACTAACAATCTCCCTACTTGGAGCATCAGCACCTTTAACCTCCTGTTCTGTACAGGTTGCAATTTGTCCTGAGGATGAACGGGTACACGGGGGACCAGTGAGAGACTAGCTCTTGGTGTTGGGACAGGCACAGGTCACTCTATTTTCCCATCAGGAAGAAGAATTAACCACAGGCTAATCATCGCCCCCGAAAGCAGAACAGGGCCTGAAGCCATCCTGCGCTTTTGCGGCCAGCTCCCAAAAAAGCGAGTTGTAAAATGGAGCTTCAGGGCACTGCAATTCACAAACCTGCAGAGTTATAAATGATAACTCTCGTCCACAAATATATTGAGGGAAGGCAAAGAAGAGGATTTGAAATCAAGGCCGAATTGCAGGAAACAGATTTCAGGAGGTAGATTCGAATCGCCTTTAAAGCACATGAAAAGCGGCAAAACGTTGACAATGATGCCCTTGGCCAAAAAGGGCGTATGCGTTTTTTCCTGAATATATTCAGGAAAAAACGCATACGCCCTTTTTGGCCAAACAAGCAACCTGGAAAGGTAAATCAGGGCTACAAAGAAGACTCGCTACCCATCGGTCAAAAGGGCCATGCTGAATAAAGTCTCAAAACCAGAAATGCAGGACAGGCCATGGAGAAATGGGAGCCTTGCTACACTGATGGGCGGGATGTAAATTGCCAACAGCCACTCTGGAGAAGTGTACGGTGTGTCCTGAAACATCTAAAAAACACAGCTTAGAGAGCATAGGGCACTTCCACTCATGGGGGTATAAATTGGGAAAATGAAAAATCAGCAAGACACAAGCAGCCCCAAGTTTAGGGCTGCTCTGTTGACAAGGACCTCCACTTCATTCCACCTTCAATATCCCAGGAAAGAGAAAAATGGATAAAGAAGTTGTGGTCCTTATGTACAATGGAATATCACTCAGCCATGAAATCAATGTCATAAGGCTAGTAGCAGCATGATGAGTGGATTTAGGTACGACGATTCTAAGTGAAATAAGTCACACAGAAAAGGACACTTCTCATAAGGTATCACTTATAGAGGGAATGTCAAAAGCGTCACACTTGAACTCAATTACAAAACAGAACAGAGTCACACATGCAGAAAACACACTATGGCTGCTTAACGGGAAAGGTGAGGTGGGGTGATACATAAAACAAGGGTTTCAAATTAGCTCAGATACCGTTCCATAAACCCAATATGTAATAGACAAGACCTACTCCTTGCTCAGAGAACTGGACTCAACACACCCTATTCACCGCACAAGAATATATCTGACTAGTAATAATCTTAAAACCTATGTATTGATATCTCTCTGTTAGTGTGTCAAGTGGGTGTAAAGCGGCATAAACACAGCAGTGAAAAGCAGCTAAACCCCATTATAAAAATAAATTACTTTGAAAAACCCATGAAACAAAGACAGTGAAAGAGAGAGAAATTCTTACACAATGCGTTCAGGGGCTGTGATGCAACCTGGATTGACCATATCTAGACCCACAGCTGGATGAGACATAAGGGTGGACACTCTTGGGGCTGAGAGGTTTGGTGAGGTTGGGTGAGCAAACGCAGACGCTTTAAAGTAATACTGTGTGGTCCCCATCGCATGGGTCGCAAATCTCCAGGTTCAAGGGGATCTTCCTACATCGAAAACATGCATGAGAAAACAAAAAGATGGTACACCATGTGATGGGGAAAGGTTTCTAAAACGCACCTCATTTCTCTTCTCCTTGTGCCCGGGTTCGCCATTCCAGCCGCTTTACTAACAATCTCCCTACTTGGAGCATCAGCACCTTTAACCTCCTGTTCCGTACAGGTTGCAATTTGTCCTGAGGATGAACGGGTAGACGGGGAACCAGTGAGAGACTAGCTCTTGGTGTTGGGACAGGCACAGGTCACTCTATTTTCCCATCAGGAAGAAGAATTAACCAGAGGCTCATCCTCCCCCCCGGAAGCAGAACAGGGCCTGAAGCCATCCTGCGCTTTTGCGGCCAGCTCCCAAAAAAGCGAGTTGTAAAATGGAGCTTCAGGGCACTGCAATTCACAAACCTGCAGAGTTATAAATGATAACTCTCGTCCACAAATATATTGAGGGAAGGCAAAGAAGAGGATTTGAAATCAAGGCAGAATTGCAGGAAACAGATTTCAGGAGGTAGATTCGAATCGCCTTTAAAGCACATGAAAAGCGGCAAAACGTTGACAATGATGCCCTTGGCCAAAAAGGGCGTATGCGTTTTTTCCTGAATATATTCAGGAAAAAACGCATACGCCCTTTTTGGCCAACCAAGCAACCAGGAAAGGCAAATCAGCGCTACAAAGAAGACTCGCTACCCATCGGTCAAAAGGGCCATGCTGAAAAAAGTCTCAAAACCAGAAATGCAGGACAGGCCATGGAGAAATGGGAGCCTTGCTACACTGATGGGCGGGATGTAAATTGCCAACAGCCACTCTGGAGAAGTGTACGGTGTGTCCGGAAACATCCAAAAAACACAGCTTAGAGAGCATAGGGCACTTCCACTCATGGGGGTATAAATTGGGAAAATGAAAAATCAGCAAGACACAAGCACCCCAAAGTTTAGGGCTGCTCTGTTGACCAGGACCTCCACTTCATTCCACCTTCAATATCCCAGGAAAGAGAAAAATGGATAAAGAAGTTGTGGTCCTTATGTACAATGGAATATCACTCAGCCATGAAATCAATGTCATAAGGCTAGTAGCAGCATGATGAGTGGATTTAGGTACGACGATTCTAAGTGAAATAAGTCACACAGAAAAGGACACTTCTCATAAGGTATCACTTATAGAGGGAATGTCAAAACCGTTACACTTGAACTGAATTACAAAACAGAACAGAGTCACACATGCAGAAAACACACTATGGCTGCTTAACGGGAAAGGTGAGGTGGGGTGATACATAAAACAAGCGTTTCAAATTAGCTCAGATACCGTTCCATAAACCCAATATGTAATAGACAAGACCTACTCCTTGCTCAGAGAACTGGACTCAACACACCCTATTCACCGCACAAGAATATATCTGACTAGTAATAATCTTAAAACCTATGTATTGATATCTCTCTGTTAGTGTGTCAAGTGGGTGTAAAGCGGCATAAACACAGCAGTGAAAAGCAGCTAAACCCCATTATAAAAATAAATTACTTTTACAAACCCATGAAACAAAGACAGTAAAAGAGAGAGAAATTCTTACACAATGCGTTCAGGGGCTGTGATGCAACCTGGATTGACCATATCTAGACCCACAGCTGGATGAGACATAAGGGTGGACACTCTTGGGGCTGAGAGGTTTGGTGAGGTTGGGTGAGCAAACGCAGACCCTTTAAAGTAATACTGCGTGGTCCCCATCGCATGGGTCACAAATCTCCAGGTTCAAGGGCATCTTCCTACATCGAAAACATGCATGAGAAAACAAAAAGATGGTACACCATGTGATGGGGAAAGGTTTCTAAAACGCACCTCATTTCTCTTCTCCTTGTGCCCGGGTTCGCCATTCCAGCCGCTTTACTAACAATCTCCCTACTTGGAGCATCAGCACCTTTAACCTCCTGTTCCGTACAGGTTGCAATTTGTCCTGAGGATGAACGGGTAGACGGGGAACCAGTGAGAGACTAGCTCTTGGTGTTGGGACAGGCACAGGTCACTCTATTTTCCCATCAGGAAGAAGAATTAACCAGAGGCTCATCCTCCCCCCCGGAAGCAGAACAGGGCCTGAAGCCATCCTGCGCTTTTGAGGCCAGCTCCCAAAAAAGCGAGTTGTAAAATGGAGCTTCAGGGCACTGCAATTCACAAACCTGCAGAGTTATAAATGATAACTCTCGCCCACAAATACATTGAGGGAAGGCAAAGAAGAGGATTTGAAATCAAGGCAGAATTGCAGAAAACAGATTTCAGGAGGTAGATTCGAATCGCCTTTAAAGCACATGAAAAGCGGCAAAACGTTGACAATGATGCCCTTGGCCAAAAAGGGCGTATGCGTTTTTTCCTGAATATATTCAGGAAAAAACGCATACGCCCTTTTTGGCCAACCAAGCAACCTGGAAAGGCGAATCAGCGCTACAAAGAAGACTCCCTACCCATCGGTCAAAAGGGCCATGCTTAAAAAAGTCTCAAAACCAGAAATGCAGGACAGGCCATGGAGAAATGGGAGCCTTGCTACACTGATGGGCGGGATGTAAATTGCCAACAGCCACTCTGGAGAAGTGTACGGTGTGTCCTGAAACATCTAAAAAACACAGCTTAGAGAGCATAGGGCACTTCCACTCATGGGGGTATAAATTGGGAAAATGAAAAATCAGCAAGACACAAGCACCACAAAGTTTAGGGCTGCTCTGTTGACAAGGACCTCCACTTCATTCCACCTTCAATATCCCAGGAAAGAGAAAAATGGATAAAGAAGTTGTGGTCCTTATGTACAATGGAATATCACTCAGCCATGAAATCAATGTCATAAGGCTAGTAGCAGCATGATGAGTGGATTTAGGTACGACGATTCTAAGTGAAATAAGTCACACAGAAAAGGACACTTCTCATAAGGTATCACTTATAGAGGGAATGTAAAAACCGTTACACTTGAACTGAATTACAAAACAGAACAGAGTCACACATGCAGAAAACACACTATAGCTGCTTAACGGGAAAGGTGAGGTGGGGTGATACATAAAACAAGGGTTTCAAATTAGCTCAGATACCGTTCCATAAACCCAATATGTAATAGACAAGACCTACTCCTTGCTCAGAGAACTGGACTCAACACACCCTATTCACCGCACAAGAATATATCTGACTAGTAATAATCTTAAAACCTATGTATTGATATCTCTCTGTTAGTGTGTCAAGTGGGTGTAAAGCGGCATAAACACAGCAGTGAAAAGCAGCTAAACCCCATTATAAAAATAAATTACTTTTACAAACCCATGAAACAAAGACAATGAAAGAGAGAGAAATTCTTACACAATGCGTTCAGGGGCTGTGATGCAACCTGGATTGACCATATCTAGACCCACAGCTGGATGAGACATAAGGGTGGACACTCTTGGGGCTGAGAGGTTTGGTGAGGTTGGGTGAGCAAACGCAGACCCTTTAAAGTAATACTGCGTGGTACCCATCGCATGCGTCCCAAATCTCCAGGTTCAAGGGGATCTTCCTACATCGAAAACATGCATGAGAAAACAAAAAGATGGTACACCATGTGATGGGGAAAGGTTTCTAAAACGCACCTCATTTCTCTTCTCCTTGTGCCCGGGTTCGCCATTCCAGCCGCTTTACTAACAATCTCCCTACTTGGAGCATCAGCACCTTTAACCTCCTGTTCTGTACAGGTTGCAATTTGTCCTGAGGATGAACGGGTACACGGGGGACCAGTGAGAGACTAGCTCTTGGTGTTGGGACAGGCACAGGTCACTCTATTTTCCCATCAGGAAGAAGAATTAACCACAGGCTAATCATCGCCCCCGAAAGCAGAACAGGGCCTGAAGCCATCCTGCGCTTTTGCGGCCAGCTCCCAAAAAAGCGAGTTGTAAAATGGAGCTTCAGGGCACTGCAATTCACAAACCTGCAGAGTTATAAATGATAACTCTCGTCCACAAATATATTGAGGGAAGGCAAAGAAGAGGATTTGAAATCAAGGCCGAATTGCAGGAAACAGATTTCAGGAGGTAGATTCGAATCGCCTTTAAAGCACATGAAAAGCGGCAAAACGTTGACAATGATGCCCTTGGCCAAAAAGGGCGTATGCGTTTTTTCCTGAATATATTCAGGAAAAAACGCATACGCCCTTTTTGGCCAAACAAGCAACCTGGAAAGGTAAATCAGGGCTACAAAGAAGACTCGCTACCCATCGGTCAAAAGGGCCATGCTGAATAAAGTCTCAAAACCAGAAATGCAGGACAGGCCATGGAGAAATGGGAGCCTTGCTACACTGATGGGCGGGATGTAAATTGCCAACAGCCACTCTGGAGAAGTGTACGGTGTGTCCTGAAACATCTAAAAAACACAGCTTAGAGAGCATAGGGCACTTCCACTCATGGGGGTATAAATTGGGAAAATGAAAAATCAGCAAGACACAAGCAGCCCCAAGTTTAGGGCTGCTCTGTTGACAAGGACCTCCACTTCATTCCACCTTCAATATCCCAGGAAAGAGAAAAATGGATAAAGAAGTTGTGGTCCTTATGTACAATGGAATATCACTCAGCCATGAAATCAATGTCATAAGGCTAGTAGCAGCATGATGAGTGGATTTAGGTACGACGATTCTAAGTGAAATAAGTCACACAGAAAAGGACACTTCTCATAAGGTATCACTTATAGAGGGAATGTCAAAAGCGTCACACTTGAACTCAATTACAAAACAGAACAGAGTCACACATGCAGAAAACACACTATGGCTGCTTAACGGGAAAGGTGAGGTGGGGTGATACATAAAACAAGGGTTTCAAATTAGCTCAGATACCGTTCCATAAACCCAATATGTAATAGACAAGACCTACTCCTTGCTCAGAGAACTGGACTCAACACACCCTATTCACCGCACAAGAATATATCTGACTAGTAATAATCTTAAAACCTATGTATTGATATCTCTCTGTTAGTGTGTCAAGTGGGTGTAAAGCGGCATAAACACAGCAGTGAAAAGCAGCTAAACCCCATTATAAAAATAAATTACTTTGAAAAACCCATGAAACAAAGACAGTGAAAGAGAGAGAAATTCTTACACAATGCGTTCAGGGGCTGTGATGCAACCTGGATTGACCATATCTAGACCCACAGCTGGATGAGACATAAGGGTGGACACTCTTGGGGCTGAGAGGTTTGGTGAGGTTGGGTGAGCAAACGCAGACCCTTTAAAGTAATACTGCGTGGTACCCATCGCATGCGTCCAAAATCTCCAGGTTCAAGGGGATCTTCCTACATCGAAAACATGCATGAGAAAACAAAAAGATGGTACACCATGTGATGGGGAAAGGTTTCTAAAACGCACCTCATTTCTCTTCTCCTTGTGCCCGGGTTCGCCATTCCAGCCGCTTTACTAACAATCTCCCTACTTGGAGCATCAGCACCTTTAACCTCCTGTTCCGTACAGGTTGCAATTTGTCCTGAGGATGAACGGGTAGACGGGGAACCAGTGAGAGACTAGCTCTTGGTGTTGGGACAGGCACAGGTCACTCTATTTTCCCATCAGGAAGAAGAATTAACCACAGGCTCATCCTCCCCCCCGGAAGCAGAACAGGGCCTGAAGCCATCCTGCGCTTTTGAGGCCAGCTCCCAAAAAAGCGAGTTGTAAAATGGAGCTTCAGGGCACTGCAATTCACAAACCTGCAGAGTTATAAATGATAACTCTCGCCCACAAATACATTGAGGGAAGGCAAAGAAGAGGATTTGAAATCAAGGCAGAATTGCAGAAAACAGATTTCAGGAGGTAGATTCGAATCGCCTTTAAAGCACATGAAAAGCGGCAAAACGTTGACAATGATGCCCTTGGCCAAAAAGGGCGTATGCGTTTTTTCCTGAATATATTCAGGAAAAAACGCATACGCCCTTTTTGGCCAACCAAGCAACCTGGAAAGGCGAATCAGCGCTACAAAGAAGACTCCCTACCCATCGGTCAAAAGGGCCATGCTTAAAAAAGTCTCAAAACCAGAAATGCAGGACAGGCCATGGAGAAATGGGAGCCTTGCTACACTGATGGGCGGGATGTAAATTGCCAACAGCCACTCTGGAGAAGTGTACGGTGTGTCCTGAAACATCTAAAAAACACAGCTTAGAGAGCATAGGGCACTTCCACTCATGGGGGTATAAATTGGGAAAATGAAAAATCAGCAAGACACAAGCACCACAAAGTTTAGGGCTGCTCTGTTGACAAGGACCTCCACTTCATTCCACCTTCAATATCCCAGGAAAGAGAAAAATGGATAAAGAAGTTGTGGTCCTTATGTACAATGGAATATCACTCAGCCATGAAATCAATGTCATAAGGCTAGTAGCAGCATGATGAGTGGATTTAGGTACGACGATTCTAAGTGAAATAAGTCACACAGAAAAGGACACTTCTCATAAGGTATCACTTATAGAGGGAATGTCAAAACCGTTACACTTGAAGTGAATTACAAAACAGAACAGAGTCACACATGCAGAAAACACACTATAGCTGCTTAACGGGAAAGGTGAGGTGGGGTGATACATAAAACAAGGGTTTCAAATTAGCTCAGATACCGTTCCATAAACCCAATATGTAATAGACAAGACCTACTCCTTGCTCAGAGAACTGGACTCAACACACCCTATTCACCGCACAAGAATATATCTGACTAGTAATAATCTTAAAACCTATGTATTGATATCTCTCTGTTAGTGTGTCAAGTGGGTGTAAAGCGGCATAAACACAGCAGTGAAAAGCAGCTAAACCCCATTATAAAAATAAATTACTTTTACAAACCCATGAAACAAAGACAATGAAAGAGAGAGAAATTCTTACACAATGCGTTCAGGGGCTGTGATGCAACCTGGATTGACCATATCTAGACCCACAGCTGGATGAGACATAAGGGTGGACACTCTTGGGGCTGAGAGGTTTGGTGAGGTTGGGTGAGCAAACGCAGACCCTTTAAAGTAATACTGCGTGGTACCCATCGCATGGGTCCCAAATCTCCAGGTTCAAGGGCATCTTCCTACATCGAAAACATGCATGAGAAAACAAAAAGATGGTACACCATGTGATGGGGAAAGGTTTCTAAAACGCACCTCATTTCTCTTCTCCTTGTGCCCGGGTTCGCCATTCCAGCCGCTTTACTAACAATCTCCCTACTTGGAGCATCAGCACCTTTAACCTCCTGTTCTGTACAGGTTGCAATTTGTCCTGAGGATGAACGGGTACACGGGGAACCAGTGAGAGACTAGCTCTTGGTGTTGGGACAGGCACAGGTCACTCTATTTTCCCATCAGGAAGAAGAATTAACCACAGGCTAATCATCGCCCCCGAAAGCAGAACAGGGCCTGAAGCCATCCTGCGCTTTTGCGGCCAGCTCCCAAAAAAGCGAGTTGTAAAATGGAGCTTCAGGGCACTGCAATTCACAAACCTGCAGAGTTATAAATGATAACTCTCGTCCACAAATATATTGAGGGAAGGCAAAGAAGAGGATTTGAAATCAAGGCCGAATTGCAGGAAACAGATTTCAGGAGGTAGATTCGAATCGCCTTTAAAGCACATGAAAAGCGGCAAAACGTTGACAATGATGCCCTTGGCCAAAAAGGGCGTATGCGTTTCTTCCTGAATATATTCAGGAAAAAACGCATACGCCCTTTTTGGCCAAACAAGCAACCTGGAAAGGTAAATCAGGGCTACAAAGAAGACTCGCTACCCATCGGTCAAAAGGGCCATGCTGAATAAAGTCTCAAAACCAGAAATGCAGGACAGGCCATGGAGAAATGGGAGCCTTGCTACACTGATGGGCGGGATGTAAATTGCCAACAGCCACTCTGGAGAAGTGTACGGTGTGTCCTGAAACATCTAAAAAACACAGCTTAGAGAGCATAGGGCACTTCCACTCATGGGGGTATAAATTGGGAAAATGAAAAATCAGCAAGACACAAGCACCCCAAAGTTTAGGGCTGCTCTGTTGACAAGGACCTCCACTTCATTCCACCTTCAATATCCCAGGAAAGAGAAAAATGGATAAAGAAGTTGTGGTCCTTATGTACAATGGAATATCACTCAGCCATGAAATCAATGTCATAAGGCTAGTAGCAGCATGATGAGTGGATTTAGGTACGACGATTCTAAGTGAAATAAGTCACACAGAAAAGGACACTTCTCATAAGGTATCACTTATAGAGGGAATGTCAAAAGCGTCACACTTGAACTCAATTACAAAACAGAACAGAGTCACACATGCAGAAAACACACTATGGCTGCTTAACGGGAAAGGTGAGGTGGGGTGATACATAAAACAAGGGTTTCAAATTAGCTCAGATACCGTTCCATAAACCCAATATGTAATAGACAAGACCTACTCCTTGCTCAGAGAACTGGACTCAACACACCCTATTCACCGCACAAGAATATATCTGACTAGTAATAATCTTAAAACCTATGTATTGATATCTCTCTGTTAGTGTGTCAAGTGGGTGTAAAGCGGCATAAACACAGCAGTGAAAAGCAGCTAAACCCCATTATAAAAATAAATTACTTTGAAAAACCCATGAAACAAAGACAGTGAAAGAGAGAGAAATTCTTACACAATGCGTTCAGGGGCTGTGATGCAACCTGGATTGACCATATCTAGACCCACAGCTGGATGAGACATAAGGGTGGACACTCGTGGGGCTGAGAGGTTTGGTGAGGTTGGGTGAGCAAACGCAGACGCTTTAAAGTAATACTGCGTGGTCCCCATCGCATGGGTCGCAAATCTCCAGGTTCAAGGGGATCTTCCTACATCGAAAACATGCATGAGAAAACAAAAAGATGGTACACCATGTGATGGGGAAAGGTTTCTAAAACGCACCTCATTTCTCTTCTCCTTGTGCCCGGGTTCGCCATTCCAGCCGCTTTACTAACAATCTCCCTACTTGGAGCATCAGCACCTTTAACCTCCTGTTCCGTACAGGTTGCAATTTGTCCTGAGGATGAACGGGTAGACGGGGAACCAGTGAGAGACTAGCTCTTGGTGTTGGGACAGGCACAGGTCACTCTATTTTCCCATCAGGAAGAAGAATTAACCAGAGGCTCATCCTCCCCCCCGGAAGCAGAACAGGGCCTGAAGCCATCCTGCGCTTTTGAGGCCAGCTCCCAAAAAAGCGAGTTGTAAAATGGAGCTTCAGGGCACTGCAATTCACAAACCTGCAGAGTTATAAATGATAACTCTCGCCCACAAATACATTGAGGGAAGGCAAAGAAGAGGATTTGAAATCAAGGCAGAATTGCAGAAAACAGATTTCAGGAGGTAGATTCGAATCGCCTTTAAAGCACATGAAAAGCGGCAAAACGTTGACAATGATGCCCTTGGCCAAAAAGGGCGTATGCGTTTTTTCCTGAATATATTCAGGAAAAAACGCATACGCCCTTTTTGGCCAACCAAGCAACCTGGAAAGGCGAATCAGCGCTACAAAGAAGACTCCCTACCCATCGGTCAAAAGGGCCATGCTTAAAAAAGTCTCAAAACCAGAAATGCAGGACAGGCCATGGAGAAATGGGAGCCTTGCTACACTGATGGGCGGGATGTAAATTGCCAACAGCCACTCTGGAGAAGTGTACGGTGTGTCCTGAAACATCTAAAAAACACAGCTTAGAGAGCATAGGGCACTTCCACTCATGGGGGTATAAATTGGGAAAATGAAAAATCAGCAAGACACAAGCACCCCAAAGTTTAGGGCTGCTCTGTTGACAAGGACCTCCACTTCATTCCACCTTCAATATCCCAGGAAAGAGAAAAATGGATAAAGAAGTTGTGGTCCTTATGTACAATGGAATATCACTCAGCCATGAAATCAATGTCATAAGGCTAGTAGCAGCATGATGAGTGGATTTAGGTACGACGATTCTAAGTGAAATAAGTCACACAGAAAAGGACACTTCTCATAAGGTATCACTTATAGAGGGAATGTAAAAACCGTTACACTTGAACTGAATTACAAAACAGAACAGAGTCACACATGCAGAAAACACACTATAGCTGCTTAACGGGAAAGGTGAGGTGGGGTGATACATAAAACAAGGGTTTCAAATTAGCTCAGATACCGTTCCATAAACCCAATATGTAATAGACAAGACCTACTCCTTGCTCAGAGAACTGGACTCAACACACCCTATTCACCGCACAAGAATATATCTGACTAGTAATAATCTTAAAACCTATGTATTGATATCTCTCTGTTAGTGTGTCAAGTGGGTGTAAAGCGGCATAAACACAGCAGTGAAAAGCAGCTAAACCCCATTATAAAAATAAATTACTTTTACAAACCCATGAAACAAAGACAATGAAAGAGAGAGAAATTCTTACACAATGCGTTCAGGGGCTGTGATGCAACCTGGATTGACCATATCTAGACCCACAGCTGGATGAGACATAAGGGTGGACACTCTTGGGGCTGAGAGGTTTGGTGAGGTTGGGTGAGCAAACGCAGACCCTTTAAAGTAATACTGCGTGGTACCCATCGCATGCGTCCCAAATCTCCAGGTTCAAGGGGATCTTCCTACATCGAAAACATGCATGAGAAAACAAAAAGATGGTACACCATGTGATGGGGAAAGGTTTCTAAAACGCACCTCATTTCTCTTCTCCTTGTGCCCGGGTTCGCCATTCCAGCCGCTTTACTAACAATCTCCCTACTTGGAGCATCAGCACCTTTAACCTCCTGTTCTGTACAGGTTGCAATTTGTCCTGAGGATGAACGGGTACACGGGGGACCAGTGAGAGACTAGCTCTTGGTGTTGGGACAGGCACAGGTCACTCTATTTTCCCATCAGGAAGAAGAATTAACCACAGGCTAATCATCGCCCCCGAAAGCAGAACAGGGCCTGAAGCCATCCTGCGCTTTTGCGGCCAGCTCCCAAAAAAGCGAGTTGTAAAATGGAGCTTCAGGGCACTGCAATTCACAAACCTGCAGAGTTATAAATGATAACTCTCGTCCACAAATATATTGAGGGAAGGCAAAGAAGAGGATTTGAAATCAAGGCCGAATTGCAGGAAACAGATTTCAGGAGGTAGATTCGAATCGCCTTTAAAGCACATGAAAAGCGGCAAAACGTTGACAATGATGCCCTTGGCCAAAAAGGGCGTATGCGTTTTTTCCTGAATATATTCAGGAAAAAACGCATACGCCCTTTTTGGCCAAACAAGCAACCTGGAAAGGTAAATCAGGGCTACAAAGAAGACTCGCTACCCATCGGTCAAAAGGGCCATGCTGAATAAAGTCTCAAAACCAGAAATGCAGGACAGGCCATGGAGAAATGGGAGCCTTGCTACACTGATGGGCGGGATGTAAATTGCCAACAGCCACTCTGGAGAAGTGTACGGTGTGTCCTGAAACATCTAAAAAACACAGCTTAGAGAGCATAGGGCACTTCCACTCATGGGGGTATAAATTGGGAAAATGAAAAATCAGCAAGACACAAGCAGCCCCAAGTTTAGGGCTGCTCTGTTGACAAGGACCTCCACTTCATTCCACCTTCAATATCCCAGGAAAGAGAAAAATGGATAAAGAAGTTGTGGTCCTTATGTACAATGGAATATCACTCAGCCATGAAATCAATGTCATAAGGCTAGTAGCAGCATGATGAGTGGATTTAGGTACGACGATTCTAAGTGAAATAAGTCACACAGAAAAGGACACTTCTCATAAGGTATCACTTATAGAGGGAATGTCAAAAGCGTCACACTTGAACTCAATTACAAAACAGAACAGAGTCACACATGCAGAAAACACACTATGGCTGCTTAACGGGAAAGGTGAGGTGGGGTGATACATAAAACAAGGGTTTCAAATTAGCTCAGATACCGTTCCATAAACCCAATATGTAATAGACAAGACCTACTCCTTGCTCAGAGAACTGGACTCAACACACCCTATTCACCGCACAAGAATATATCTGACTAGTAATAATCTTAAAACCTATGTATTGATATCTCTCTGTTAGTGTGTCAAGTGGGTGTAAAGCGGCATAAACACAGCAGTGAAAAGCAGCTAAACCCCATTATAAAAATAAATTACTTTGAAAAACCCATGAAACAAAGACAGTGAAAGAGAGAGAAATTCTTACACAATGCGTTCAGGGGCTGTGATGCAACCTGGATTGACCATATCTAGACCCACAGCTGGATGAGACATAAGGGTGGACACTCTTGGGGCTGAGAGGTTTGGTGAGGTTGGGTGAGCAAACGCAGACCCTTTAAAGTAATACTGCGTGGTACCCATCGCATGCGTCCCAAATCTCCAGGTTCAAGGGGATCTTCCTACATCGAAAACATGCATGAGAAAACAAAAAGATGGTACACCATGTGATGGGGAAAGGTTTCTAAAACGCACCTCATTTCTCTTCTCCTTGTGCCCGGGTTCGCCATTCCAGCCGCTTTACTAACAATCTCCCTACTTGGAGCATCAGCACCTTTAACCTCCTGTTCCGTACAGGTTGCAATTTGTCCTGAGGATGAACGGGTAGACGGGGAACCAGTGAGAGACTAGCTCTTGGTGTTGGGACAGGCACAGGTCACTCTATTTTCCCATCAGGAAGAAGAATTAACCACAGGCTCATCCTCCCCCCCGGAAGCAGAACAGGGCCTGAAGCCATCCTGCGCTTTTGAGGCCAGCTCCCAAAAAAGCGAGTTGTAAAATGGAGCTTCAGGGCACTGCAATTCACAAACCTGCAGAGTTATAAATGATAACTCTCGCCCACAAATACATTGAGGGAAGGCAAAGAAGAGGATTTGAAATCAAGGCAGAATTGCAGAAAACAGATTTCAGGAGGTAGATTCGAATCGCCTTTAAAGCACATGAAAAGCGGCAAAACGTTGACAATGATGCCCTTGGCCAAAAAGGGCGTATGCGTTTTTTCCTGAATATATTCAGGAAAAAACGCATACGCCCTTTTTGGCCAACCAAGCAACCTGGAAAGGCGAATCAGCGCTACAAAGAAGACTCCCTACCCATCGGTCAAAAGGGCCATGCTTAAAAAAGTCTCAAAACCAGAAATGCAGGACAGGCCATGGAGAAATGGGAGCCTTGCTACACTGATGGGCGGGATGTAAATTGCCAACAGCCACTCTGGAGAAGTGTACGGTGTGTCCTGAAACATCTAAAAAACACAGCTTAGAGAGCATAGGGCACTTCCACTCATGGGGGTATAAATTGGGAAAATGAAAAATCAGCAAGACACAAGCACCACAAAGTTTAGGGCTGCTCTGTTGACAAGGACCTCCACTTCATTCCACCTTCAATATCCCAGGAAAGAGAAAAATGGATAAAGAAGTTGTGGTCCTTATGTACAATGGAATATCACTCAGCCATGAAATCAATGTCATAAGGCTAGTAGCAGCATGATGAGTGGATTTAGGTACGACGATTCTAAGTGAAATAAGTCACACAGAAAAGGACACTTCTCATAAGGTATCACTTATAGAGGGAATGTCAAAACCGTTACACTTGAAGTGAATTACAAAACAGAACAGAGTCACACATGCAGAAAACACACTATAGCTGCTTAACGGGAAAGGTGAGGTGGGGTGATACATAAAACAAGGGTTTCAAATTAGCTCAGATACCGTTCCATAAACCCAATATGTAATAGACAAGACCTACTCCTTGCTCAGAGAACTGGACTCAACACACCCTATTCACCGCACAAGAATATATCTGACTAGTAATAATCTTAAAACCTATGTATTGATATCTCTCTGTTAGTGTGTCAAGTGGGTGTAAAGCGGCATAAACACAGCAGTGAAAAGCAGCTAAACCCCATTATAAAAATAAATTACTTTTACAAACCCATGAAACAAAGACAATGAAAGAGAGAGAAATTCTTACACAATGCGTTCAGGGGCTGTGATGCAACCTGGATTGACCATATCTAGACCCACAGCTGGATGAGACATAAGGGTGGACACTCTTGGGGCTGAGAGGTTTGGTGAGGTTGGGTGAGCAAACGCAGACCCTTTAAAGTAATACTGCGTGGTACCCATCGCATGGGTCCCAAATCTCCAGGTTCAAGGGCATCTTCCTACATCGAAAACATGCATGAGAAAACAAAAAGATGGTACACCATGTGATGGGGAAAGGTTTCTAAAACGCACCTCATTTCTCTTCTCCTTGTGCCCGGGTTCGCCATTCCAGCCGCTTTACTAACAATCTCCCTACTTGGAGCATCAGCACCTTTAACCTCCTGTTCTGTACAGGTTGCAATTTGTCCTGAGGATGAACGGGTACACGGGGAACCAGTGAGAGACTAGCTCTTGGTGTTGGGACAGGCACAGGTCACTCTATTTTCCCATCAGGAAGAAGAATTAACCACAGGCTAATCATCGCCCCCGAAAGCAGAACAGGGCCTGAAGCCATCCTGCGCTTTTGCGGCCAGCTCCCAAAAAAGCGAGTTGTAAAATGGAGCTTCAGGGCACTGCAATTCACAAACCTGCAGAGTTATAAATGATAACTCTCGTCCACAAATATATTGAGGGAAGGCAAAGAAGAGGATTTGAAATCAAGGCCGAATTGCAGGAAACAGATTTCAGGAGGTAGATTCGAATCGCCTTTAAAGCACATGAAAAGCGGCAAAACGTTGACAATGATGCCCTTGGCCAAAAAGGGCGTATGCGTTTTTTCCTGAATATATTCAGGAAAAAACGCATACGCCCTTTTTGGCCAAACAAGCAACCTGGAAAGGTAAATCAGGGCTACAAAGAAGACTCGCTACCCATCGGTCAAAAGGGCCATGCTGAATAAAGTCTCAAAACCAGAAATGCAGGACAGGCCATGGAGAAATGGGAGCCTTGCTACACTGATGGGCGGGATGTAAATTGCCAACAGCCACTCTGGAGAAGTGTACGGTGTGTCCGGAAACATCTAAAAAACACAGCTTAGAGAGCATAGGGCACTTCCACTCATGGGGGTATAAATTGGGAAAATGAAAAATCAGCAAGACACAAGCACCCCAAAGTTTAGGGCTGCTCTGTTGACAAGGACCTCCACTTCATTCCACCTTCAATATCCCAGGAAAGAGAAAAATGGATAAAGAAGTTGTGGTCCTTATGTACAATGGAATATCACTCAGCCATGAAATCAATGTCATAAGGCTAGTAGCAGCATGATGAGTGGATTTAGGTACGACGATTCTAAGTGAAATAAGTCACACAGAAAAGGACACTTCTCATAAGGTATCACTTATAGAGGGAATGTCAAAAGCGTTACACTTGAACTGAATTACAAAACAGAACAGAGTCACACATGCAGAAAACACACTATGGCTGCTTAACGGGAAAGGTGAGGTGGGGTGATACATAAAACAAGGGTTTCAAATTAGCTCAGATACCGTTCCATAAACCCAATATGTAATAGACAAGACCTACTCCTTGCTCAGAGAACTGGACTCAACACACCCTATTCACCGCACAAGAATATATCTGACTAGTAATAATCTTAAAACCTATGTATTGATATCTCTCTGTTAGTGTGTCAAGTGGGTGTAAAGCGGCATAAACACAGCAGTGAAAAGCAGCTAAACCCCATTATAAAAATAAATTACTTTTACAAACCCATGAAACAAAGACAATGAAAGAGAGAGAAATTCTTACACAATGCGTTCAGGGGCTGTGATGCAACCTGGATTGACCATATCTAGACCCACAGCTGGATGAGACATAAGGGTGGACACTCTTGGGGCTGAGAGGTTTGGTGAGGTTGGGTGAGCAAACGCAGACCCTTTAAAGTAATACTGCGTGGTACCCATCGCATGGGTCCCAAATCTCCAGGTTCAAGGGCATCTTCCTACATCGAAAACATGCATGAGAAAACAAAAAGATGGTACACCATGTGATGGGGAAAGGTTTCTAAAACGCACCTCATTTCTCTTCTCCTTGTGCCCGGGTTCGCCATTCCAGCCGCTTTACTAACAATCTCCCTACTTGGAGCATCAGCACCTTTAACCTCCTGTTCTGTACAGGTTGCAATTTGTCCTGAGGATGAACGGGTACACGGGGAACCAGTGAGAGACTAGCTCTTGGTGTTGGGACAGGCACAGGTCACTCTATTTTCCCATCAGGAAGAAGAATTAACCACAGGCTAATCATCGCCCCCGAAAGCAGAACAGGGCCTGAAGCCATCCTGCGCTTTTGCGGCCAGCTCCCAAAAAAGCGAGTTGTAAAATGGAGCTTCAGGGCACTGCAATTCACAAACCTGCAGAGTTATAAATGATAACTCTCGTCCACAAATATATTGAGGGAACGCAAAGAAGAGGATTTGAAATCAAGGCAGAATTGCAGGAAACAGATTTCAGGAGGTAGATTCGAATCGCCTTTAAAGCACATGAAAAGCGGCAAAACGTTGACAATGATGCCCTTGGCCAAAAAGGGCGTATGCGTTTTTTCCTGAATATATTCAGGAAAAAACGCATACGCCCTTTTTGGCCAAACAAGCAACCTGGAAAGGTAAATCAGGGCTACAAAGAAGACTCGCTACCCATCGGTCAAAAGGGCCATGCTGAATAAAGTCTCAAAACCAGCAATGCAGGACAGGCCATGGAGAAATGGGAGCCTTGCTACACTGATGGGCGGGATGTAAATTGCCAACAGCCACTCTGGAGAAGTGTACGGTGTGTCCTGAAACATCTAAAAAACACAGCTTAGAGAGCATAGGGCACTTCCACTCATGGGGGTATAAATTGGGAAAATGAAAAATCAGCAAGACACAAGCACCCCAAAGTTTAGGGCTGCTCTGTTGACAAGGACCTCCACTTCATTCCACCTTCAATATCCCAGGAAAGAGAAAAATGGATAAAGAAGTTGTGGTCCTTATGTACAATGGAATATCACTCAGCCATGAAATGAATGTCATAAGGCTAGTAGCAGCATGATGAGTGGATTTAGGTACGACGATTCTAAGTGAAATAAGTCACACAGAAAAGGACACTTCTCATAAGGTATCACTTATAGAGGGAATGTCAAAAGCGTTACACTTGAACTGAATTACAAAACAGAACAGAGTCACACATGCAGAAAACACACTATGGCTGCTTAACGGGAAAGGTGAGGTGGGGTGATACATAAAACAAGGGTTTCAAATTAGCTCAGATACCGTTCCATAAACCCAATATGTAATAGACAAGACCTACTCCTTGCTCAGAGAACTGGACTCAACACACCCTATTCACCGCACAAGAATATATCTGACTAGTAATAATCTTAAAACCTATGTATTGATATCTCTCTGTTAGTGTGTCAAGTGGGTGTAAAGCGGCATAAACACAGCAGTGAAAAGCAGCTAAACCCCATTATAAAAATAAATTACTTTTACAAACCCATGAAACAAAGACAATGAAAGAGAGAGAAATTCTTACACAATGCGTTCAGGGGCTGTGATGCAACCTGGATTGACCATATCTAGACCCACAGCTGGATGAGACATAAGGGTGGACACTCTTGGGGCTGAGAGGTTTGGTGAGGTTGGGTGAGCAAACGCAGACCCTTTAAAGTAATACTGCGTGGTACCCATCGCATGGGTCGCAAATCTCCAGGTTCAAGGGCATCTTCCTACATCGAAAACATGCATGAGAAAACAAAAAGATGGTACACCATGTGATGGGGAAAGGTTTCTAAAACGCACCTCATTTCTCTTCTCCTTGTGCCCGGGTTCGCCATTCCAGCCGCTTTACTAACAATCTCCCTACTTGGAGCATCAGCACCTTTAACCTCCTGTTCTGTACAGGTTGCAATTTGTCCTGAGGATGAACGGGTAGACGGGGAACCAGTGAGAGACTAGCTCTTGGTGTTGGGACAGGCACAGGTCACTCTATTCTCCCATCAGGAAGAAGAATTAACCACAGGCTAATCATCGCCCCCGAAAGCAGAACAGGGCCTGAAGCCATCCTGCGCTTTTGCGGCCAGCTCCCAAAAAAGCGAGTTGTAAAATGGAGCTTCAGGGCACTGCAATTCACAAACCTGCAGAGTTATAAATGATAACTCTCGTCCACAAATATATTGAGGGAAGGCAAAGAAGAGGATTTGAAATCAAGGCAGAATTGCAGGAAACAGATTTCAGGAGGTAGATTCGAATCGCCTTTAAAGCACAGGAAAAGCGGCAAAACGTTGACAATGATGCCCTTTTTGGCCAACCATGCAACCTGGAAAGGCAAATCAGGGCTACAAAGAAGACTCGCTATCCATCGGTCAAAAGGGCCATGCTGAATAAAGTCTCAAAACCAGAAATGCAGGACAGGCCATGGAGAAATGGGAGCCTTGCTACACTGATGGGCGGGATGTAAATTGCCAACAGCCACTCTGGAGAAGTGTACGGTGTGTCCTGAAACATCTAAAAAACACAGCTTAGAGAGCATAGGGCACTTCCACTCATGGGGGTATAAATTGGGAAAATGAAAAATCAGCAAGACACAAGCACCACAAAGTTTAGGGCTGCTCTGTTGACAAGGACCTCCACTTCATTCCACCTTCAATATCCCAGGAAAGAGAAAAATGGATAAAGAAGTTGTGGTCCTTATGTACAATGGAATATCACTCAGCCATGAAATCAATGTCATAAGGCTAGTAGCAGCATGATGAGTGGATTTAGGTACGACGATTCTAAGTGAAATAAGTCACACAGAAAAGGACACTTCTCATAAGGTATCACTTATAGAGGGAATGTCAAAAGCGTTACACTTGAACTGAATTACAAAACAGAACAGAGTCACACATGCAGAAAACACACTATGGCTGCTTAACGGGAAAGGTGAGGTGGGGTGATACATAAAACAAGGGTTTCAAATTAGCTCAGATACCGTTCCATAAACCCAATATGTAATAGACAAGACCTACTCCTTGCTCAGAGAACTGGACTCAACACACCCTATTCACCGCACAAGAATATATCTGACTAGTAATAATCTTAAAACCTATGTATTGATATCTCTCTGTTAGTGTGTCAAGTGGGTGTAAAGCGGCATAAACACAGCAGTGAAAAGCAGCTAAACCCCATTATAAAAATAAATTACTTTGAAAAACCCATGAAACAAAGACAATGAAAGAGAGAGAAATTCTTACACAATGCGTTCAGGGGCTGTGATGCAACCTGGATTGACCATATCTAGACCCACAGCTGGATGAGACATAAGGGTGGACACTCTTGGGGCTGAGAGGTTTGGTGAGGTTGGGTGAGCAAACGCAGACCCTTTAAAGTAATACTGCGTGGTACCCATCGCATGGGTCCCAAATCTCCAGGTTCAAGGGCATCTTCCTACATCGAAAACATGCATGAGAAAACAAAAAGATGGTACACCATGTGATGGGGAAAGGTTTCTAAAACGCACCTCATTTCTCTTCTCCTTGTGCCCGGGTTCGCCATTCCAGCCGCTTTACTAACAATCTCCCTACTTGGAGCATCAGCACCTTTAACCTCCTGTTCTGTACAGGTTGCAATTTGTCCTGAGGATGAACGGGTACACGGGGAACCAGTGAGAGACTAGCTCTTGGTGTTGGGACAGGCACAGGTCACTCTATTTTCCCATCAGGAAGAAGAATTAACCACAGGCTAATCATCGCCCCCGAAAGCAGAACAGGGCCTGAAGCCATCCTGCGCTTTTGCGGCCAGCTCCCAAAAAAGCGAGTTGTAAAATGGAGCTTCAGGGCACTGCAATTCACAAACCTGCAGAGTTATAAATGATAACTCTCGTCCACAAATATATTGAGGGAACGCAAAGAAGAGGATTTGAAATCAAGGCAGAATTGCAGGAAACAGATTTCAGGAGGTAGATTCGAATCGCCTTTAAAGCACATGAAAAGCGGCAAAACGTTGACAATGATGCCCTTGGCCAAAAAGGGCGTATGCGTTTTTTCCTGAATATATTCAGGAAAAAACGCATACGCCCTTTTTGGCCAAACAAGCAACCTGGAAAGGTAAATCAGGGCTACAAAGAAGACTCGCTACCCATCGGTCAAAAGGGCCATGCTGAATAAAGTCTCAAAACCAGAAATGCAGGACAGGCCATGGAGAAATGGGAGCCTTGCTACACTGATGGGCGGGATGTAAATTGCCAACAGCCACTCTGGAGAAGTGTACGGTGTGTCCTGAAACATCTAAAAAACACAGCTTAGAGAGCATAGGGCACTTCCACTCATGGGGGTATAAATTGGGAAAATGAAAAATCAGCAAGACACAAGCACCCCAAAGTTTAGGGCTGCTCTGTTGACAAGGACCTCCACTTCATTCCACCTTCAATATCCCAGGAAAGAGAAAAATGGATAAAGAAGTTGTGGTCCTTATGTACAATGGAATATCACTCAGCCATGAAATGAATGTCATAAGGCTAGTAGCAGCATGATGAGTGGATTTAGGTACGACGATTCTAAGTGAAATAAGTCACACAGAAAAGGACACTTCTCATAAGGTATCACTTATAGAGGGAATGTCAAAAGCGTTACACTTGAACTGAATTACAAAACAGAACAGAGTCACACATGCAGAAAACACACTATGGCTGCTTAACGGGAAAGGTGAGGTGGGGTGATACATAAAACAAGGGTTTCAAATTAGCTCAGATACCGTTCCATAAACCCAATATGTAATAGACAAGACCTACTCCTTGCTCAGAGAACTGGACTCAACACACCCTATTCACCGCACAAGAATATATCTGACTAGTAATAATCTTAAAACCTATGTATTGATATCTCTCTGTTAGTGTGTCAAGTGGGTGTAAAGCGGCATAAACACAGCAGTGAAAAGCAGCTAAACCCCATTATAAAAATAAATTACTTTTACAAACCCATGAAACAAAGACAATGAAAGAGAGAGAAATTCTTACACAATGCGTTCAGGGGCTGTGATGCAACCTGGATTGACCATATCTAGACCCACAGCTGGATGAGACATAAGGGTGGACACTCTTGGGGCTGAGAGGTTTGGTGAGGTTGGGTGAGCAAACGCAGACCCTTTAAAGTAATACTGCGTGGTACCCATCGCATGGGTCCCAAATCTCCAGGTTCAAGGGCATCTTCCTACATCGAAAACATGCATGAGAAAACAAAAAGATGGTACACCATGTGATGGGGAAAGGTTTCTAAAACGCACCTCATTTCTCTTCTCCTTGTGCCCGGGTTCGCCATTCCAGCCGCTTTACTAACAATCTCCCTACTTGGAGCATCAGCACCTTTAACCTCCTGTTCTGTACAGGTTGCAATTTGTCCTGAGGATGAACGGGTACACGGGGAACCAGTGAGAGACTAGCTCTTGGTGTTGGGACAGGCACAGGTCACTCTATTTTCCCATCAGGAAGAAGAATTAACCACAGGCTAATCATCGCCCCCGAAAGCAGAACAGGGCCTGAAGCCATCCTGCGCTTTTGCGGCCAGCTCCCAAAAAAGCGAGTTGTAAAATGGAGCTTCAGGGCACTGCAATTCACAAACCTGCAGAGTTATAAATGATAACTCTCGTCCACAAATATATTGAGGGAACGCAAAGAAGAGGATTTGAAATCAAGGCAGAATTGCAGGAAACAGATTTCAGGAGGTAGATTCGAATCGCCTTTAAAGCACATGAAAAGCGGCAAAACGTTGACAATGATGCCCTTGGCCAAAAAGGGCGTATGCGTTTTTTCCTGAATATATTCAGGAAAAAACGCATACGCCCTTTTTGGCCAAACAAGCAACCTGGAAAGGTAAATCAGGGCTACAAAGAAGACTCGCTACCCATCGGTCAAAAGGGCCATGCTGAATAAAGTCTCAAAACCAGAAATGCAGGACAGGCCATGGAGAAATGGGAGCCTTGCTACACTGATGGGCGGGATGTAAATTGCCAACAGCCACTCTGGAGAAGTGTACGGTGTGTCCTGAAACATCTAAAAAACACAGCTTAGAGAGCATAGGGCACTTCCACTCATGGGGGTATAAATTGGGAAAATGAAAAATCAGCAAGACACAAGCACCCCAAAGTTTAGGGCTGCTCTGTTGACAAGGACCTCCACTTCATTCCACCTTCAATATCCCAGGAAAGAGAAAAATGGATAAAGAAGTTGTGGTCCTTATGTACAATGGAATATCACTCAGCCATGAAATGAATGTCATAAGGCTAGTAGCAGCATGATGAGTGGATTTAGGTACGACGATTCTAAGTGAAATAAGTCACACAGAAAAGGACACTTCTCATAAGGTATCACTTATAGAGGGAATGTCAAAAGCGTTACACTTGAACTGAATTACAAAACAGAACAGAGTCACACATGCAGAAAACACACTATGGCTGCTTAACGGGAAAGGTGAGGTGGGGTGATACATAAAACAAGGGTTTCAAATTAGCTCAGATACCGTTCCATAAACCCAATATGTAATAGACAAGACCTACTCCTTGCTCAGAGAACTGGACTCAACACACCCTATTCACCGCACAAGAATATATCTGACTAGTAATAATCTTAAAACCTATGTATTGATATCTCTCTGTTAGTGTGTCAAGTGGGTGTAAAGCGGCATAAACACAGCAGTGAAAAGCAGCTAAACCCCATTATAAAAATAAATTACTTTTACAAACCCATGAAACAAAGACAATGAAAGAGAGAGAAATTCTTACACAATGCGTTCAGGGGCTGTGATGCAACCTGGATTGACCATATCTAGACCCACAGCTGGATGAGACATAAGGGTGGACACTCTTGGGGCTGAGAGGTTTGGTGAGGTTGGGTGAGCAAACGCAGACCCTTTAAAGTAATACTGCGTGGTACCCATCGCATGGGTCGCAAATCTCCAGGTTCAAGGGCATCTTCCTACATCGAAAACATGCATGAGAAAACAAAAAGATGGTACACCATGTGATGGGGAAAGGTTTCTAAAACGCACCTCATTTCTCTTCTCCTTGTGCCCGGGTTCGCCATTCCAGCCGCTTTACTAACAATCTCCCTACTTGGAGCATCAGCACCTTTAACCTCCTGTTCTGTACAGGTTGCAATTTGTCCTGAGGATGAACGGGTAGACGGGGAACCAGTGAGAGACTAGCTCTTGGTGTTGGGACAGGCACAGGTCACTCTATTCTCCCATCAGGAAGAAGAATTAACCACAGGCTAATCATCGCCCCCGAAAGCAGAACAGGGCCTGAAGCCATCCTGCGCTTTTGCGGCCAGCTCCCAAAAAAGCGAGTTGTAAAATGGAGCTTCAGGGCACTGCAATTCACAAACCTGCAGAGTTATAAATGATAACTCTCGTCCACAAATATATTGAGGGAAGGCAAAGAAGAGGATTTGAAATCAAGGCAGAATTGCAGGAAACAGATTTCAGGAGGTAGATTCGAATCGCCTTTAAAGCACAGGAAAAGCGGCAAAACGTTGACAATGATGCCCTTTTTGGCCAACCATGCAACCTGGAAAGGCAAATCAGGGCTACAAAGAAGACTCGCTATCCATCGGTCAAAAGGGCCATGCTGAATAAAGTCTCAAAACCAGAAATGCAGGACAGGCCATGGAGAAATGGGAGCCTTGCTACACTGATGGGCGGGATGTAAATTGCCAACAGCCACTCTGGAGAAGTGTACGGTGTGTCCTGAAACATCTAAAAAACACAGCTTAGAGAGCATAGGGCACTTCCACTCATGGGGGTATAAATTGGGAAAATGAAAAATCAGCAAGACACAAGCACCACAAAGTTTAGGGCTGCTCTGTTGACAAGGACCTCCACTTCATTCCACCTTCAATATCCCAGGAAAGAGAAAAATGGATAAAGAAGTTGTGGTCCTTATGTACAATGGAATATCACTCAGCCATGAAATCAATGTCATAAGGCTAGTAGCAGCATGATGAGTGGATTTAGGTACGAGGATTCTAAGTGAAATAAGTCACACAGAAAAGGACACTTCTCATAAGGTATCACTTATAGAGGGAATGTCAAAAGCGTTACACTTGAACTGAATTACAAAACAGAACAGAGTCACACATGCAGAAAACACACTATGGCTGCTTAACGGGAAAGGTGAGGTGGGGTGATACATAAAACAAGGGTTTCAAATTAGCTCAGATACCGTTCCATAAACCCAATATGTAATAGACAAGACCTACTCCTTGCTCAGAGAACTGGACTCAACACACCCTATTCACCGCACAAGAATATATCTGACTAGTAATAATCTTAAAACCTATGTATTGATATCTCTCTGTTAGTGTGTCAAGTGGGTGTAAAGCGGCATAAACACAGCAGTGAAAAGCAGCTAAACCCCATTATAAAAATAAATTACTTTGAAAAACCCATGAAACAAAGACAATGAAAGAGAGAGAAATTCTTACACAATGCGTTCAGGGGCTGTGATGCAACCTGGATTGACCATATCTAGACCCACAGCTGGATGAGACATAAGGGTGGACACTCTTGGGGCTGAGAGGTTTGGTGAGGTTGGGTGAGCAAACGCAGACCCTTTAAAGTAATACTGCGTGGTACCCATCGCATGCGTCCCAAATCTCCAGGTTCAAGGGGATCTTCCTACATCGAAAACATGCATGAGAAAACAAAAAGATGGTACACCATGTGATGGGGAAAGGTTTCTAAAACGCACCTCATTTCTCTTCTCCTTGTGCCCGGGTTCGCCATTCCAGCCGCTTTACTAACAATCTCCCTACTTGGAGCATCACCACCTTTAACCTCCTGTTCCGTACAGGTTGCAATTTGTCCTGAGGATGAACGGGTACATGGGGAACCAGTGAGAGACTAGCTCTTGGTGTTGGGACAGGCACAGGTCACTCTATTTTCCCATCAGGAAGAAGAATTAACCAGAGGCTCATCCTCCCCCCCCGGAAGCAGAACAGGGCCTGAAGCCATCCTGCGCTTTTGAGGCCAGCTCCCAAAAATGCGAGTTGTAAAATGGAGCTTCAGGGCACTGCAATTCACAAACCTGCAGAGTTATAAATGATAACTCTCGCCCACAAATACATTGAGGGAAGGCAAAGAAGAGGATTTGAAATCAAGGCAGAATTGCAGAAAACAGATTTCAGGAGGTAGATTCGAATCGCCTTTAAAGCACATGAAAAGCGGCAAAACGTTGACAATCATGCCCTTGGCCAAAAAGGGCGTATGCGTTTTTTCCTGAATATATTCAGGAAAAAACGCATACGCCCTTTTTGGCCAACCAAGCAACCTGGAAAGGCAAATCAGCGCTACAAAGAAGACTCGCTACCCATCGGTCAAAAGGGCCATGCTTAAAAAATCTCAAAACCAGAAATGCAGGACAGGCCATGGAGAAATGGGAGCCTTGCTACACTGATGGGCGGGATGTAAATTGCCAACAGCCACTCTGGAGAAGTGTACGGTGTGTCCTGAAACATCTAAAAAACACAGCTTAGAGAGCATAGGGCACTTCCACTCATGGGGGTATAAATTGGGAAAATGAAAAATCAGCAAGACACAAGCACCACAAAGTTTAGGGCTGCTCTGTTGACAAGGACCTCCACTTCATTCCACCTTAAATATCCCAGGAAAGGGAATAATGGATAAAGAAGTTGTGGTCCTTATGTACAATGGAATATCACTCAGCCATGAAATCAATGTCATAAGGCTAGTAGCAGCATGATGAGTGGATTTAGGTACGACGATTCTAAGTGAAATAAGTCACACAGAAAAGGACACTTCTCATAAGGTATCACTTATAGTTGGAATGTAAAAACCGTTACACTTGAACTGAATTACAAAACAGAACAGAGTCACACATGCAGAAAACACACTATAGCTGCTTAACGGGAAAGGTGAGGTGGGGTGATACATAAAACAAGGGTTTCAAATTAGCTCAGATACCGTTCCATAAACCCAATATGTAATAGACAAGACCTACTCCTTGCTCAGAGAACTGGACTCAACACACCCTATTCACCGCACAAGAATATATCTGACTAGTAATAATCTTAAAACCTATGTATTGATATCTCTCTGTTAGTGTGTCAAGTGTTTGTAAAGCGGCATAAACACAGCAGTGAAAAGCAGCTAAACCACATTATAAAAATAAATTACTTTTACAAACCCATGAAACAAAGACAATGAAAGAGAGAGAAATTCTTACACAATGCGTTCAGGGGCTGTGATGCAACCTGGATTGACCATATCTAGATCCACAGCTGGATGAGACATAAGGGTGGACACTCTTGGGGCTGAGAGGTTTGGTGAGGTTGGGTGAGCAAACGCAGACCCTTTAAAGTAATACTGCGTGGTACCCATCGCATGGGTCGCAAATCTCCAGGTTCAAGGGCATCTTCCTACATCGAAAACATGCATGAGAAAACAAAAAGATGGTACACCATGTGATGGGGAAAGGTTTCTAAAACGCACCTCATTTCTCTTCTCCTTGTGCCCGGGTTCGCCATTCCAACCGCTTTACTAACAATCTCCCTACTGGGAGCATCAGCACCTTTAACCTCCTGTTCCGTACAGGTTGCAATTTGTCCTGAGGATGAACGGGTACATGGGGAACCAGTGAGAGACTAGCTCTTGGTGTTGGGACAGGCACAGGTCACACTATTTTCCAATCAGGAATAAGAATTAACCACAGGTTCATCCTCCCCCCCGGAAGCAGAACAGGGCCTGAAGCCATCCTGCGCTTTTGAGGCCAGCTCCCAAAAATGCGAGTTGTAAAATGGAGCTTCAGGGCACTGCAATTCACAAACCTGCAGAGTTATAAATGATAACTCTCGTCCACAAATATATTGAGGGAAGGCAAAGAAGAGGATTTGAAATCAAGGCAGAATTGCAGGAAACAGATTTCAGGAGGTAGATTCGAATCGCCTTTAAAGCACATGAAAAGCGGCAAAACGTTGACAATGATGCCCTTGGCCAAAAAGGGCGTATGCGTTTTTTCCTGAATATATTCAGGAAAAAACGCATACGCCGTTTTTGGCCAACCAAGCAACCTGGAAAGGCAAATCAGCGCTACAAAGAAGACTCGCTACCCATCGGTCAAAAGGGCCATGCTGAAAAAAGTCTCAAAACCAGCAATGCAGGACAGGCCATGGAGAAATGGGAGCCTTGCTACACTGATGGGCGGGATGTAAATTGCCAACAGCCACTCTGGAGAAGTGTACGGTGTGTCCTGAAACATCTAAAAAACACAGCTTAGAGAGCATAGGGCACTTCCACTCATGGGGGTATAAATTGGGAAAATGAAAAATCAGCAAGACACAAGCACCCCAAAGTTTAGGGCTGCTCTGTTGACAAGGACCTCCACTTCATTCCACCTTCAATATCCCAGGAAAGAGAAAAATGGATAAAGAAGTTGTGGTCCTTATGTACAATGGAATATCACTCAGCCATGAAATCAATGTCATAAGGCTAGTAGCAGCATGATGAGTGGATTTAGGTACGACGATTCTAAGTGAAATAAGTCACACAGAAAAGGACACTTCTCATAAGGTATCACTTATAGAGGGAATGTCAAAAGCGTCACACTTGAACTGAATTACAAAACAGAACAGAGTCACACATGCAGAAAACACACTATGGCTGCTTAACGGGAAAGGTGAGGTGGGGTGATACATAAAACAAGGGTTTCAAATTAGCTCAGATACCGTTCCATAAAACCAATATGTAATAGACAAGACCTACTCCTTGCTCAGAGAACTGGACTCAAAACACCCTATTCACCGCACAAGAATATATCTGACTAGTAATAATCTTAAAACCTATGTATTGATATCTCTCTGTTAGTGTGTCAAGTGGGTGTAAAGCGGCATAAACACAGCAGTGAAAAGCAGCTAAACCCCATTATAAAAATAAATTACTTTTACAAACCCATGAAACAAAGACAGTGAAAGAGAGAGAAATTCTTACACAATGCGTTCAGGGGCTGTGATGCAACCTGGATTGACCATATCTAGACCCACAGCTGGATGAGACATAAGGGTGGACACTCTTGGGGCTGAGAGGTTTGGTGAGGTTGGGTGAGCAAACGCAGACCCTTTAAAGTAATACTGCGTGGTACCCATCGCATGGGTCCCACATCTCCAGGTTCAAGGGCATCTTCCTACATCGAAAACATGCATGAGAAAACAAAAAGATGGTACACCATGTGATGGGGAAAGGTTTCTAAAACGCACCTCATTTCTCTTCTCCTTGTGCCCGGGTTCGCCATTCCAGCCGCTTTACTAACAATCTCCCTACTTGGAGCATCAGCACCTTTAACCTCCTGTTCTGTACAGGTTGCAATTTGTCCTGAGGATGAACGGGTAGACGGGGAACCAGTGAGAGACTAGCTCTTGGTGTTGGGACAGGCACAGGTCACTCTATTTTCCCATCAGGAAGAAGAATTAACCACAGGCTAATCATCGCCCCCGAAAGCAGAACAGGGCCTGAAGCCATCCTGCGCTTTTGCGGCCAGCTCCCAAAAAAGCGAGTTGTAAAATGGAGCTTCAGGGCACTGCAATTCACAAACCTGCAGAGTTATAAATGATAACTCTCGTCCACAAATATATTGAGGGAAGGCAAAGAAGAGGATTTGTAATCAAGGCCGAATTGCAGGAAACAGATTTCAGGAGGTAGATTCGAATCGCCTTTAAAGCACATGAAAAGCGGCAAAACGTTGACAATGATGCCCTTGGCCAAAAAGGGCGTATGCGTTTTTTCCTGAATATATTCAGGAAAAAACGCATACGCCCTTTTTGGCCAACCAAGCAACCTGGAAAGGCAAATCAGGGCTACAAAGAAGACTCGCTACCCATCGGTCAAAAGGGCCATGCTGAATAAAGTCTCAAAACCAGAAATGCAGGACAGGCCATGGAGAAATGGGAGCCTTGCTACACTGATGGGCGGGATGTAAATTGCCAACAGCCACTCTGGAGAAGTGTACGGTGTGTCCTGAAACATCTAAAAAACACAGCTTAGAGAGCATAGGGCACTTCCACTCATGGGGGTATAAATTGGGAAAATGAAAAATCAGCAAGACACAAGCAGCCCCAAGTTTAGGGCTGCTCTGTTGACAAGGACCTCCACTTCATTCCACCTTCAATATCCCAGGAAAGAGAAAAATGGATAAAGAAGTTGTGGTCCTTATGTACAATGGAATATCACTCAGCCATGAAATCAATGTCATAAGGCTAGTAGCAGCATGATGAGTGGATTTAGGTACGACGATTCTAAGTGAAATAAGTCACACAGAAAAGGACACTTCTCATAAGGTATCACTTATAGAGGGAATGTCAAAAGCGTTACACTTGAACTGAATTACAAAACAGAACAGAGTCACACATGCAGAAAACACACTATGGCTGCTTAACGGGAAAGGTGAGGTGGGGTGATACATAAAACAAGGGTTTCAAATTAGCTCAGATACCGTTCCATAAAACCAATATGTAATAGACAAGACCTACTCCTTGCTCAGAGAACTGGACTCAAAACACCCTATTCACCGCACAAGAATATATCTGACTAGTAATAATCTTAAAACCTATGTATTGATATCACTCTGTTAGTGTGTCAAGTGGGTGTAAAGCGGCATAAACACAGCAGTGAAAAGCAGCTAAACCCCATTATAAAAATAAATTACTTTGAAAAACCCATGAAACAAAGACAATGAAAGAGAGAGAAATTCTTACACAATGCGTTCAGGGGCTGTGATGCAACCTGGATTGACCATATCTAGACCCACAGCTGGATGAGACATAAGGGTGGACACTCTTGGGGCTGAGAGGTTTGGTGAGGTTGGGTGAGCAAACGCAGACCCTTTAAAGTAATACTGCGTGGTACCCATCGCATGGGTCCCACATCTCCAGGTTCAAGGGCATCTTCCTACATCGAAAGCATGCATGAGAAAACAAAAAGATGGTACACCATGTGATGGGGAAAGGTTTCTAAAACGCACCTCATTTCTCTTCTCCTTGTGCCCGGGTTCGCCATTCCAGCCGCTTTACTAACAATCTCCCTACTTGGAGCATCAGCACCTTTAACCTCCTGTTCTGTACAGGTTGCAATTTGTCCTGAGGATGAACGGGTAGACGGGGAACCAGTGAGAGACTAGCTCTTGGTGTTGGGACAGGCACAGGTCACTCTATTTTCCCATCAGGAAGAAGAATTAACCACAGGCTAATCATCGCCCCCGAAAGCAGAACAGGGCCTGAAGCCATCCTGCGCTTTTGCGGCCAGCTCCCAAAAAAGCGAGTTGTAAAATGGAGCTTCAGGGCACTGCAATTCACAAACCTGCAGAGTTATAAATGATAACTCTCGTCCACAAATATATTGAGGGAAGGCAAAGAAGAGGATTTGAAATCAAGGCAGAATTGCAGGAAACAGATTTCAGGAGGTAGATTCGAATCGCCTTTAAAGCACATGAAAAGCGGCAAAACGTTGACAATGATGCCCTTGGCCAAAAAGGGCGTATGCGTTTTTTCCTGAATATATTCAGGAAAAAACGCATACGCCCTTTTTGGCCAACCAAGCAACCTGGAAAGGCAAATCAGGGCTACAAAGAAGACTCGCTACCCATCGGTCAAAAGGGCCATGCTGAATAAAGTCTCAAAACCAGAAATGCAGGACAGGCCATGGAGAAATGGGAGCCTTGCTACACTGATGGGCGGGATGTAAATTGCCAACAGCCACTCTGGAGAAGTGTACGGTGTGTCCTGAAACATCTAAAAAACACAGCTTAGAGAGCATAGGGCACTTCCACTCATGGGGGTATAAATTGGGAAAATGAAAAATCAGCAAGACACAAGCAGCCCCAAGTTTAGGGCTGCTCTGTTGACAAGGACCTCCACTTCATTCCACCTTCAATATCCCAGGAAAGAGAAAAATGGATAAAGAAGTTGTGGTCCTTATGTACAATGGAATATCACTCAGCCATGAAATCAATGTCATAAGGCTAGTAGCAGCATGATGAGTGGATTTAGGTACGACGATTCTAAGTGAAATAAGTCACACAGAAAAGGACACTTCTCATAAGGTATCACTTATAGAGGGAATGTCAAAAGCGTTACACTTGAACTGAATTACAAAACAGAACAGAGTCACACATGCAGAAAACACACTATGGCTGCTTAACGGGAAAGGTGAGGTGGGGTGATACATAAAACAAGGGTTTCAAATTAGCTCAGATACCGTTCCATAAAACCAATATGTAATAGACAAGACCTACTCCTTGCTCAGAGAACTGGACTCAAAACACCCTATTCACCGCACAAGAATATATCTGACTAGTAATAATCTTAAAACCTATGTATTGATATCACTCTGTTAGTGTGTCAAGTGGGTGTAAAGCGGCATAAACACAGCAGTGAAAAGCAGCTAAACCCCATTATAAAAATAAATTACTTTGAAAAACCCATGAAACAAAGACAATGAAAGAGAGAGAAATTCTTACACAATGCGTTCAGGGGCTGTGATGCAACCTGGATTGACCATATCTAGACCCACAGCTGGATGAGACATAAGGGTGGACACTCTTGGGGCTGAGAGGTTTGGTGAGGTTGGGTGAGCAAACGCAGACCCTTTAAAGTAATACTGCGTGGTACCCATCGCATGGGTCCCACATCTCCAGGTTCAAGGGCATCTTCCTACATCGAAAACATGCATGAGAAAACAAAAAGATGGTACACCATGTGATGGGGAAAGGTTTCTAAAACGCACCTCATTTCTCTTCTCCTTGTGCCCGGGTTCGCCATTCCAGCCGCTTTACTAACAATCTCCCTACTTGGAGCATCAGCACCTTTAACCTCCTGTTCTGTACAGGTTGCAATTTGTCCTGAGGATGAACGGGTACACGGGGAACCAGTGAGAGACTAGCTCTTGGTGTTGGGACAGGCACAGGTCACTCTATTTTCCCATCAGGAAGAAGAATTAACCACAGGCTAATCATCGCCCCCGAAAGCAGAACAGGGCCTGAAGCCATCCTGCGCTTTTGCGGCCAGCTCCCAAAAAAGCGAGTTGTAAAATGGAGCTTCAGGGCACTGCAATTCACAAACCTGCAGAGTTATAAATGATAACTCTCGTCCACAAATATATTGACGGAAGGCAAAGAAGAGGATTTGAAATCAAGGCAGAATTGCAGGAAACAGATTTCAGGAGGTAGATTCGAATCGCCTTTAAAGCACATGAAAAGCGGCAAAACGTTGACAATGATGCCCTTGGCCAAAAAGGGCGTATGCGTTTTTTCCTGAATATATTCAGGAAAAAACGCATACGCCCTTTTTGGCCAAACAAGCAACCTGGAAAGGTAAATCAGGGCTACAAAGAAGACTCGCTACCCATCGGTCAAAAGGGCCATGCTGAAAAAAGTCTCAAAACCAGAAATGCAGGACAGGCCATGGAGAAATGGGAGCCTTGCTACACTGATGGGCGGGATGTAAATTGCCAACAGCCACTCTGGAGAAGTGTACGGTGTGTCCTCAAACATCTAAAAAACACAGCTTAGAGAGCATAGGGCACTTCCACTCATGGGGGTATAAATTGGGAAAATGAAAAATCAGCAAGACACAAGCACCCCAAAGTTTAGGGCTGCTCTGTTGACAAGGACCTCCACTTCATTCCACCTTCAATATCCCAGGAAAGAGAAAAATGGATAAAGAAGTTGTGGTCCTTATGTACAATGGAATATCACTCAGCCATGAAATCAATGTCATAAGGCTAGTAGCAGCATGATGAGTGGATTTAGGTACGACGATTCTAAGTGAAATAAGTCACACAGAAAAGGACACTTCTCATAAGGTATCACTTATAGAGGGAATGTCAAAAGCGTTACACTTGAACTGAATTACAAAACAGAACAGAGTCACACATGCAGAAAACACACTATGGCTGCTTAACGGGAAAGGTGAGGTGGGGTGATACATAAAACAAGGGTTTCAAATTAGCTCAGATACCGTTCCATAAACCCAATATGTAATAGACAAGACCTACTCCTTGCTCAGAGAACTGGACTCAACACACCCTATTCACCGCACAAGAATATATCTGACTAGTAATAATCTTAAAACCTATGTATTGATATCTCTCTGTTAGTGTGTCAAGTGGGTGTAAAGCGGCATAAACACAGCAGTGAAAAGCAGCTAAACCCCATTATAAAAATAAATTACTTTTACAAACCCATGAAACAAAGACAATGAAAGAGAGAGAAATTCTTACACAATGCGTTCAGGGGCTGTGATGCAACCTGGATTGACCATATCTAGACCCACAGCTGGATGAGACATAAGGGTGGACACTCTTGGGGCTGAGAGGTTTGGTGAGGTTGGGTGAGCAAACGCAGACCCTTTAAAGTAATACTGCGTGGTACCCATCGCATGGGTCCCAAATCTCCAGGTTCAAGGGCATCTTCCTACATCGAAAACATGCATGAGAAAACAAAAAGATGGTACACCATGTGATGGGGAAAGGTTTCTAAAACGCACCTCATTTCTCTTCTCCTTGTGCCCGGGTTCGCCATTCCAGCCGCTTTACTAACAATCTCCCTACTTGGAGCATCAGCACCTTTAACCTCCTGTTCTGTACAGGTTGCAATTTGTCCTGAGGATGAACGGGTAGACGGGGAACCAGTGAGAGACTAGCTCTTGGTGTTGGGACAGGCACAGGTCACTCTATTTTCCCATCAGGAAGAAGAATTAACCACAGGCTAATCATCGCCCCCGAAAGCAGAACAGGGCCTGAAGCCATCCTGCGCTTTTGCGGCCAGCTCCCAAAAAAGCGAGTTGTAAAATGGAGCTTCAGGGCACTGCAATTCACAAACCTGCAGAGTTATAAATGATAACTCTCGTCCACAAATATATTGAGGGAAGGCAAAGAAGAGGATTTGAAATCAAGGCAGAATTGCAGGAAACAGATTTCAGGAGGTAGATTCGAATCGCCTTTAAAGCACAGGAAAAGCGGCAAAACGTTGACAATGATGCCCTTGGCCAAAAAGGGCGTATGCGTTTTTTCCTGAATATATTCAGGAAAAAACGCATACGCCCTTTTTGGCCAACCAAGCAACCTGGAAAGGCAAATCAGCGCTACAAAGAAGACTCGCTACCCATCGGTCAAAAGGGCCATGCTGAAAAAAGTCTCAAAACCAGAAATGCAGGACAGGCCATGGAGAAATGGGAGCCTTGCTACACTGATGGGCGGGATGTAAATTGCCAACAGCCACTCTGGAGAAGTGTACGGTGTGTCCTGAAACATCTAAAAAACACAGCTTAGAGAGCATAGGGCACTTCCACTCATGGGGGTATAAATTGGGAAAATGAAAAATCAGCAAGACACAAGCACCACAAAGTTTAGGGCTGCTCTGTTGACAAGGACCTCCACTTCATTCCACCTTAAATATCCCAGGAAAGGGAAAAATGGATAAAGAAGTTGTGGTCCTTATGTACAATGGAATATCACTCAGCCATGAATTCAATGTCATAAGGCTAGTAGCAGCATGATGAGTGGATTTAGGTACGACGATTCTAAGTGAAATAAGTCACACAGAAAAGGACACTTCTCATAAGGTATCACTTATAGAGGGAATGTAAAAACCGTTACACTTGAACTGAATTACAAAACAGAACAGAGTCACACATGCAGAAAACACACTATAGCTGCTTAACGGGAAAGGTGAGGTGGGGTGATACATAAAACAAGGGTTTCAAATTAGCTCAGATACCGTTCCATAAACCCAATATGTAATAGACAAGACCTACTCCTTGCTCAGAGAACTGGACTCAACACACCCTATTCACCGCACAAGAATATATCTGACTAGTAATAATCTTAAAACCTATGTATTGATATCTCTCTGTTAGTGTGTCAAGTGTGTGTAAAGCGGCATAAACACAGCAGTGAAAAGCAGCTAAACCCCATTACAAAAATAAATTACTTTTACAAACCCATGAAACAAAGACAATGAAAGAGAGAGAAATTCTTACACAATGCGTTCAGGGGCTGTGATGCAACCTGGATTGACCATATCTAGACCCACAGCTGGATGAGACATAAGGGTGGACACTCTTGGGGCTGAGAGGTTTGGTGAGGTTGGGTGAGCAAACGCAGACCCTTTAAAGTAATACTGCGTGGTACCCATCGCATGGGTCCCAAATCTCCAGGTTCAAGGGCATCTTCCTACATCGAAAACATGCATGAGAAAACAAAAAGATGGTACACCATGTGATGGGGAAAGGTTTCTAAAACGCACCTCATTTCTCTTCTCCTTGTGCCCGGGTTCGCCATTCCAGCCGCTTTACTAACAATCTCCCTACTTGGAGCATCAGCACCTTTAACCTCCTGTTCCGTACAGGTTGCAATTTGTCCTGAGGATGAACGGGTACACGGGGAACCAGTGAGAGACTAGCTCTTGGTGTTGGGACAGGCACAGGTCACTCTATTTTCCCATCAGGAAGAAGAATTAACCACAGGCTAATCATCGCCCCCGAAAGCAGAACAGGGCCTGAAGCCATCCTGCGCTTTTGTGGCCAGCTCCCAAAAAAGCGAGTTGTAAAATGGAGCTTCAGGGCACTGCAATTCACAAACCTGCAGAGTTATAAATGATAACTCTCGTCCACAAATATATTGAGGGAAGGCAAAGAAGAGGATTTGAAATCAAGGCCGAATTGTAGGAAACAGATTTCAGGAGGTAGATTCGAATCGCCTTTAAAGCACATGAAAAGCGGCAAAATGTTGACAATGATGCCCTTGGCCAAAAAGGGCGTATGCGTTTTTTCCTGAATATATTCAGGAAAAAACGCATACGCCCTTTTTGGCCAAACAAGCAACCTGGAAAGGTAAATCAGGGCTACAAAGAAGACTCGCTACCCATCGGTCAAAAGGGCCATGCTGAATAAAGTCTCAAAACCAGCAATGCAGGACAGGCCATGGAGAAATGGGAGCCTTGCTACACTGATGGGCGGGATGTAAATTGCCAACAGCCACTCTGGAGAAGTGTACGGTGTGTCATGAAACATCTAAAAAACACAGCTTAGAGAGCATAGGGCACTTCCACTCATGGGGGTATAAATTGGGAAAATGAAAAATCAGCAAGACACAAGCACCCCAAAGTTTAGGGCTGCTCTGTTGACAAGGACCTCCACTTCATTCCACCTTCAATATCCCAGGAAAGAGAAAAATGGATAAAGAAGTTGTGGTCCTTATGTACAATGGAATATCACTCAGCCATGAAATCAATGTCATAAGGCTAGTAGCAGCATGATGAGTGGATTTAGGTACGACGATTCTAAGTGAAATAAGTCACACAGAAAAGGACACTTCTCATAAGGTATCACTTATAGAGGGAATGTCAAAACCGTTACACTTGAACTGAATTACAAAACAGAACAGAGTCACACATGCAGAAAACACACTATAGCTGCTTAACGGGAAAGGTGAGGTGGGGTGATACATAAAACAAGGGTTTCAAATTAGCTCAGATACCGTTCCATAAACCCAATATGTAATAGACAAGACCTACTCCTTGCTCAGAGAACTGGACTCAACACACCCTATTCACCGCACAAGAATATATCTGACTAGTAATAATCTTAAAACCTATGTATTGATATCTCTCTGTTAGTGTGTCAAGTGGGTGTAAAGCGGCATAAACACAGCAGTGAAAAGCAGCTAAACCCCATTATAAAAATAAATTACTTTTACAAACCCATGAAACAAAGACAATGAAAGAGAGAGAAATTCTTACACAATGCGTTCAGGGGCTGTGATGCAACCTGGATTGACCATATCTAGACCCACAGCTGGATGAGACATAAGGGTGGACACTCTTGGGGCTGAGAGGTTTGGTGAGGTTGGGTGAGCAAACGCAGACCCTTTAAAGTAATACTGCGTGGTACCCATCGCATGGGTCCCACATCTCCAGGTTCAAGGGCATCTTCCTACATCGAAAACATGCATGAGAAAACAAAAAGATGGTACACCATGTGATGGGGAAAGGTTTCTAAAACGCACCTCATTTCTCTTCTCCTTGTGCCCGGGTTCGCCATTCCAGCCGCTTTACTAACAATCTCCCTACTTGGAGCATCAGCACCTTTAACCTCCTGTTCTGTACAGGTTGCAATTTGTCCTGAGGATGAACGGGTACACGGGGAACCAGTGAGAGACTAGCTCTTGGTGTTGGGACAGGCACAGGTCACTCTATTTTCCCATCAGGAAGAAGAATTAACCACAGGCTAATCATCGCCCCCGAAAGCAGAACAGGGCCTGAAGCCATCCTGTGCTTTTGCGGCCAGCTCCCAAAAAAGCGAGTTGTAAAATGCAGCTTCAGGGCACTGCAATTCACAAACCTGCAGAGTTATAAATGATAACTCTCGTCCACAAATATATTGAGGGAAGGCAAAGAAGAGGATTTGTAATCAAGGCCGAATTGCAGGAAACAGATTTCAGGAGGTAGATTCGAATCGCCTTTAAAGCACATGAAAAGCGGCAAAACGTTGACAATGATGCCCTTGGCCAAAAAGGGCGTATGCGTTTTTTCCTGAATATATTCAGGAAAAAACGCATACGCCCTTTTTGGCCAACCAAGCAACCTGGAAAGGCAAATCAGGGCTACAAAGAAGACTCGCTACCCATCGGTCAAAAGGGCCATGCTGAATAAAGTCTCAAAACCAGAAATGCAGGACAGGCCATGGAGAAATGGGAGCCTTGCTACACTGATGGGCGGGATGTAAATTGCCAACAGCCACTCTGGAGAAGTGTACGGTGTGTCCTGAAACATCTAAAAAACACAGCTTAGAGAGCATAGGGCACTTCCACTCATGGGGGTATAAATTGGGAAAATGAAAAATCAGCAAGACACAAGCACCCCAAAGTTTAGGGCTGCTCTGTTGACAAGGACCTCCGCTTCATTCCACCTTCAATATCCCAGGAAAGAGAAAAATGGATAAAGAAGTTGTGGTCCTTATGTACAATGGAATATCACTCAGCCATGAAATGAATGTCATAAGGCTAGTAGCAGCATGATGAGTGAATTTAGGTACGACGATTCTAAGTGAAATAAGTCACACAGAAAAGGACACTTCTCATAAGGTATCACTTATAGAGGGAATGTCAAAAGCGTTACACTTGAACTGAATTACAAAACAGAACAGAGTCACACATGCAGAAAACACACTATGGCTGCTTAACGGGAAAGGTGAGGTGGGGTGATACATAAAACAAGGGTTTCAAATTAGCTCAGATACCGTTCCATAAACCCAATATGTAATAGACAAGACCTACTCCTTGCTCAGAGAACTGGACTCAACACACCCTATTCACCGCACAAGAATATATCTGACTAGTAATAATCTTAAAACCTATGTATTGATATCTCTCTGTTAGTGTGTCAAGTGGGTGTAAAGCGGCATAAACACAGCAGTGAAAAGCAGCTAAACCCCATTATAAAAATAAATTACTTTGAAAAACCCATGAAACAAAGACAATGAAAGAGAGAGAAATTCTTACACAATGCGTTCAGGGGCTGTGATGCAACCTGGATTGACCATATCTAGACCCACAGCTGGATGAGACATAAGGGTGGACACTCTTGGGGCTGAGAGGTTTGGTGAGGTTGGGTGAGCAAACGCAGACCCTTTAAAGTAATACTGCGTGGTACCCATCGCATGGGTCCCACATCTCCAGGTTCAAGGGCATCTTGCTACATCGAAAACATGCATGAGAAAACAAAAAGATGGTACACCATGTGATGGGGAAAGGTTTCTAAAACGCACCTCATTTCTCTTCTCCTTGTGCCCGGGTTCGCCATTCCAGCCGCTTTACTAACAATCTCCCTACTTGGAGCATCAGCACCTTTAACCTCCTGTTCTGTACAGGTTGCAATTTGTCCTGAGGATGAACGGGTAGACGGGGAACCAGTGAGAGACTAGCTCTTGGTGTTGGGACAGGCACAGGTCACTCTATTTTCCCATCAGGAAGAAGAATTAACCACAGGCTAATCATCGCCCCCGAAAGCAGAACAGGGCCTGAAGCCATCCTGCGCTTTTGCGGCCAGCTCCCAAAAAAGCGAGTTGTAAAATGGAGCTTCAGGGCACTGCAATTCACAAACCTGCAGAGTTATAAATGATAACTCTCGTCCACAAATATATTGACGGAAGGCAAAGAAGAGGATTTGAAATCAAGGCAGAATTGCAGGAAACAGATTTCAGGAGGTAGATTCGAATCGCCTTTAAAGCACATGAAAAGCGGCAAAACGTTGACAATGATGCCCTTGGCCAAAAAGGGCGTATGCGTTTTTTCCTGAATATATTCAGGAAAAAACGCATACGCCCTTTTTGGCCAAACAAGCAACCTGGAAAGGTAAATCAGGGCTACAAAGAAGACTCGCTACCCATCGGTCAAAAGGGCCATGCTGAAAAAAGTCTCAAAACCAGAAATGCAGGACAGGCCATGGAGAAATGGGAGCCTTGCTACACTGATGGGCGGGATGTAAATTGCCAACAGCCACTCTGGAGAAGTGTACGGTGTGTCCTCAAACATCTAAAAAACACAGCTTAGAGAGCATAGGGCACTTCCACTCATGGGGGTTTAAATTGGGAAAATGAAAAATCAGCAAGACACAAGCACCCCAAAGTTTAGGGCTGCTCTGTTGACAAGGACCTCCACTTCATTCCACCTTCAATATCCCAGGAAAGAGAAAAATGGATAAAGAAGTTGTGGTCCTTATGTACAATGGAATATCACTCAGCCATGAAATCAATGTCATAAGGCTAGTAGCAGCATGATGAGTGGATTTAGGTACGACGATTCTAAGTGAAATAAGTCACACAGAAAAGGACACTTCTCATAAGGTATCACTTATAGAGGGAATGTCAAAAGCGTTACACTTGAACTGAATTACAAAACAGAACAGAGTCACACATGCAGAAAACACACTATGGCTGCTTAACGGGAAAGGTGAGGTGGGGTGATACATAAAACAAGGGTTTCAAATTAGCTCAGATACCGTTCCATAAACCCAATATGTAATAGACAAGACCTACTCCTTGCTCAGAGAACTGGACTCAACACACCCTATTCACCGCACAAGAATATATCTGACTAGTAATAATCTTAAAACCTATGTATTGATATCTCTCTGTTAGTGTGTCAAGTGGGTGTAAAGCGGCATAAACACAGCAGTGAAAAGCAGCTAAACCCCATTATAAAAATAAATTACTTTTACAAACCCATGAAACAAAGACAATGAAAGAGAGAGAAATTCTTACACAATGCGTTCAGGGGCTGTGATGCAACCTGGATTGACCATATCTAGACCCACAGCTGGATGAGACATAAGGGTGGACACTCTTGGGGCTGAGAGGTTTGGTGAGGTTGGGTGAGCAAACGCAGACCCTTTAAAGTAATACTGCGTGGTACCCATCGCATGGGTCCCAAATCTCCAGGTTCAAGGGCATCTTCCTACATCGAAAACATGCATGAGAAAACAAAAAGATGGTACACCATGTGATGGGGAAAGGTTTCTAAAACGCACCTCATTTCTCTTCTCCTTGTGCCCGGGTTCGCCATTCCAGCCGCTTTACTAACAATCTCCCTACTTGGAGCATCAGCACCTTTAACCTCCTGTTCTGTACAGGTTGCAATTTGTCCTGAGGATGAACGGGTAGACGGGGAACCAGTGAGAGACTAGCTCTTGGTGTTGGGACAGGCACAGGTCACTCTATTTTCCCATCAGGAAGAAGAATTAACCACAGGCTAATCATCGCCCCCGAAAGCAGAACAGGGCCTGAAGCCATCCTGCGCTTTTGCGGCCAGCTCCCAAAAAAGCGAGTTGTAAAATGGAGCTTCAGGGCACTGCAATTCACAAACCTGCAGAGTTATAAATGATAACTCTCGTCCACAAATATATTGAGGGAAGGCAAAGAAGAGGATTTGAAATCAAGGCCGCATTGCAGGAAACAGATTTCAGGAGGTAGATTCGAATCGCCTTTAAAGCACAGGAAAAGCGGCAAAACGTTGACAATGATGCCCTTGGCCAAAAAGGGCGTATGCGTTTTTTCCTGAATATATTCAGGAAAAAACGCATACGCCCTTTTTGGCCAACCAAGCAACCTGGAAAGGCAAATCAGCGCTACAAAGAAGACTCGCTACCCATCGGTCAAAAGGGCCATGCTGAAAAAAGTCTCAAAACCAGAAATGCAGAACAGGCCATGGAGAAATGGGAGCCTTGCTACACTGATGGGCGGGATGTAAATTGCCAACAGCCACTCTGGAGAAGTGTACGGTGTGTCCTGAAACATCTAAAAAACACAGCTTAGAGAGCATAGGGCACTTCCACTCATGGGGGTATAAATTGGGAAAATGAAAAATCAGCAAGACACAAGCACCACAAAGTTTAGGGCTGCTCTGTTGACAAGGACCTCCACTTCATTCCACCTTAAATATCCCAGGAAAGGGAAAAATGGATAAAGAAGTTGTGGTCCTTATGTACAATGGAATATCACTCAGCCATGAATTCAATGTCATAAGGCTAGTAGCAGCATGATGAGTGGATTTAGGTACGACGATTCTAAGTGAAATAAGTCACACAGAAAAGGACACTTCTCATAAGGTATCACTTATAGAGGGAATGTAAAAACCGTTACACTTGAACTGAATTACAAAACAGAACAGAGTCACACATGCAGAAAACACACTATAGCTGCTTAACGGGAAAGGTGAGGTGGGGTGATACATAAAACAAGGGTTTCAAATTAGCTCAGATACCGTTCCATAAACCCAATATGTAATAGACAAGACCTACTCCTTGCTCAGAGAACTGGACTCAACACACCCTATTCACCGCACAAGAATATATCTGACTAGTAATAATCTTAAAACCTATGTATTGATATCTCTCTGTTAGTGTGTCAAGTGTGTGTAAAGCGGCATAAACACAGCAGTGAAAAGCAGCTAAACCCCATTACAAAAATAAATTACTTTTACAAACCCATGAAACAAAGACAATGAAAGAGAGAGAAATTCTTACACAATGCGTTCAGGGGCTGTGATGCAACCTGGATTGACCATATCTAGACCCACAGCTGGATGAGACATAAGGGTGGACACTCTTGGGGCTGAGAGGTTTGGTGAGGTTGGGTGAGCAAACGCAGACCCTTTAAAGTAATACTGCGTGGTACCCATCGCATGGGTCCCAAATCTCCAGGTTCAAGGGCATCTTCCTACATCGAAAACATGCATGAGAAAACAAAAAGATGGTACACCATGTGATGGGGAAAGGTTTCTAAAACGCACCTCATTTCTCTTCTCCTTGTGCCCGGGTTCGCCATTCCAGCCGCTTTACTAACAATCTCCCTACTTGGAGCATCAGCACCTTTAACCTCCTGTTCCGTACAGGTTGCAATTTGTCCTGAGGATGAACGGGTACACGGGGAACCAGTGAGAGACTAGCTCTTGGTGTTGGGACAGGCACAGGTCACTCTATTTTCCCATCAGGAAGAAGAATTAACCACAGGCTAATCATCGCCCCCGAAAGCAGAACAGGGCCTGAAGCCATCCTGCGCTTTTGTGGCCAGCTCCCAAAAAAGCGAGTTGTAAAATGGAGCTTCAGGGCACTGCAATTCACAAACCTGCAGAGTTATAAATGATAACTCTCGTCCACAAATATATTGAGGGAAGGCAAAGAAGAGGATTTGAAATCAAGGCCGAATTGTAGGAAACAGATTTCAGGAGGTAGATTCGAATCGCCTTTAAAGCACATGAAAAGCGGCAAAATGTTGACAATGATGCCCTTGGCCAAAAAGGGCGTATGCGTTTTTTCCTGAATATATTCAGGAAAAAACGCATACGCCCTTTTTGGCCAAACAAGCAACCTGGAAAGGTAAATCAGGGCTACAAAGAAGACTCGCTACCCATCGGTCAAAAGGGCCATGCTGAATAAAGTCTCAAAACCAGCAATGCAGGACAGGCCATGGAGAAATGGGAGCCTTGCTACACTGATGGGCGGGATGTAAATTGCCAACAGCCACTCTGGAGAAGTGTACGGTGTGTCATGAAACATCTAAAAAACACAGCTTAGAGAGCATAGGGCACTTCCACTCATGGGGGTATAAATTGGGAAAATGAAAAATCAGCAAGACACAAGCACCCCAAAGTTTAGGGCTGCTCTGTTGACAAGGACCTCCACTTCATTCCACCTTCAATATCCCAGGAAAGAGAAAAATGGATAAAGAAGTTGTGGTCCTTATGTACAATGGAATATCACTCAGCCATGAATTCAATGTCATAAGGCTAGTAGCAGCATGATGAGTGGATTTAGGTACGACGATTCTAAGTGAAATAAGTCACACAGAAAAGGACACTTCTCATAAGGTATCACTTATAGAGGGAATGTAAAAACCGTTACACTTGAACTGAATTACAAAACAGAACAGAGTCACACATGCAGAAAACACACTATAGCTGCTTAACGGGAAAGGTGAGGTGGGGTGATACATAAAACAAGGGTTTCAAATTAGCTCAGATACCGTTCCATAAACCCAATATGTAATAGACAAGACCTACTCCTTGCTCAGAGAACTGGACTCAACACACCCTATTCACCGCACAAGAATATATCTGACTAGTAATAATCTTAAAACCTATGTATTGATATCTCTCTGTTAGTGTGTCAAGTGTGTGTAAAGCGGCATAAACACAGCAGTGAAAAGCAGCTAAACCCCATTACAAAAATAAATTACTTTTACAAACCCATGAAACAAAGACAATGAAAGAGAGAGAAATTCTTACACAATGCGTTCAGGGGCTGTGATGCAACCTGGATTGACCATATCTAGACCCACAGCTGGATGAGACATAAGGGTGGACACTCTTGGGGCTGAGAGGTTTGGTGAGGTTGGGTGAGCAAACGCAGACCCTTTAAAGTAATACTGCGTGGTACCCATCGCATGGGTCCCAAATCTCCAGGTTCAAGGGCATCTTCCTACATCGAAAACATGCATGAGAAAACAAAAAGATGGTACACCATGTGATGGGGAAAGGTTTCTAAAACGCACCTCATTTCTCTTCTTCTTGTGCCCGGGTTCGCCATTCCAGCCGCTTTACTAACAATCTCCCTACTTGGAGCATCAGCACCTTTAACCTCCTGTTCCGTACAGGTTGCAATTTGTCCTGAGGATGAACGGGTACACGGGGAACCAGTGAGAGACTAGCTCTTGGTGTTGGGACAGGCACAGGTCACTCTATTTTCCCATCAGGAAGAAGAATTAACCACAGGCTAATCATCGCCCCCGAAAGCAGAACAGGGCCTGAAGCCATCCTGCGCTTTTGTGGCCAGCTCCCAAAAAAGCGAGTTGTAAAATGGAGCTTCAGGGCACTGCAATTCACAAACCTGCAGAGTTATAAATGATAACTCTCGTCCACAAATATATTGAGGGAAGGCAAAGAAGAGGATTTGAAATCAAGGCCGAATTGTAGGAAACAGATTTCAGGAGGTAGATTCGAATCGCCTTTAAAGCACATGAAAAGCGGCAAAATGTTGACAATGATGCCCTTGGCCAAAAAGGGCGTATGCGTTTTTTCCTGAATATATTCAGGAAAAAACGCATACGCCCTTTTTGGCCAAACAAGCAACCTGGAAAGGTAAATCAGGGCTACAAAGAAGACTCGCTACCCATCGGTCAAAAGGGCCATGCTGAATAAAGTCTCAAAACCAGCAATGCAGGACAGGCCATGGAGAAATGGGAGCCTTGCTACACTGATGGGCGGGATGTAAATTGCCAACAGCCACTCTGGAGAAGTGTACGGTGTGTCATGAAACATCTAAAAAACACAGCTTAGAGAGCATAGGGCACTTCCACTCATGGGGGTATAAATTGGGAAAATGAAAAATCAGCAAGACACAAGCACCCCAAAGTTTAGGGCTGCTCTGTTGACAAGGACCTCCACTTCATTCCACCTTCAATATCCCAGGAAAGAGAAAAATGGATAAAGAAGTTGTGGTCCTTATGTACAATGGAATATCACTCAGCCATGAAATCAATGTCATAAGGCTAGTAGCAGCATGATGAGTGGATTTAGGTACGACGATTCTAAGTGAAATAAGTCACACAGAAAAGGACACTTCTCATAAGGTATCACTTATAGAGGGAATGTCAAAACCGTTACACTTGAACTGAATTACAAAACAGAACAGAGTCACACATGCAGAAAACACACTATAGCTGCTTAACGGGAAAGGTGAGGTGGGGTGATACATAAAACAAGGGTTTCAAATTAGCTCAGATACCGTTCCATAAACCCAATATGTAATAGACAAGACCTACTCCTTGCTCAGAGAACTGGACTCAACACACCCTATTCACCGCACAAGAATATATCTGACTAGTAATAATCTTAAAACCTATGTATTGATATCTCTCTGTTAGTGTGTCAAGTGGGTGTAAAGCGGCATAAACACAGCAGTGAAAAGCAGCTAAACCCCATTATAAAAATAAATTACTTTTACAAACCCATGAAACAAAGACAATGAAAGAGAGAGAAATTCTTACACAATGCGTTCAGGGGCTGTGATGCAACCTGGATTGACCATATCTAGACCCACAGCTGGATGAGACATAAGGGTGGACACTCTTGGGGCTGAGAGGTTTGGTGAGGTTGGGTGAGCAAACGCAGACCCTTTAAAGTAATACTGCGTGGTACCCATCGCATGGGTCACAAATCTCCAGGTTCAAGGGCATCTTCCTACATCGAAAACATGCATGAGAAAACAAAAAGATGGTACACCATGTGATGGGGAAAGGTTTCTAAAACGCACCTCATTTCTCTTCTCCTTGTGCCCGGGTTCGCCATTCCAGCCGCTTTACTAACAATCTCCCTACTTGGAGCATCAGCACCTTTAACCTCCTGTTCTGTACAGGTTGCAATTTGTCCTGAGGATGAACGGGTACACGGGGAACCAGTGAGAGACTAGCTCTTGGTGTTGGGACAGGCACAGGTCACTCTATTTTCCCATCAGGAAGAAGAATTAACCACAGGCTAATCATCGCCCCCGAAAGCAGAACAGGGCCTGAAGCCATCCTGTGCTTTTGCGGCCAGCTCCCAAAAAAGCGAGTTGTAAAATGCAGCTTCAGGGCACTGCAATTCACAAACCTGCAGAGTTATAAATGATAACTCTCGTCCACAAATATATTGAGGGAAGGCAAAGAAGAGGATTTGTAATCAAGGCCGAATTGCAGGAAACAGATTTCAGGAGGTAGATTCGAATCGCCTTTAAAGCACATGAAAAGCGGCAAAACGTTGACAATGATGCCCTTGGCCAAAAAGGGCGTATGCGTTTTTTCCTGAATATATTCAGGAAAAAACGCATACGCCCTTTTTGGCCAACCAAGCAACCTGGAAAGGCAAATCAGGGCTACAAAGAAGACTCGCTACCCATCGGTCAAAAGGGCCATGCTGAATAAAGTCTCAAAACCAGAAATGCAGGACAGGCCATGGAGAAATGGGAGCCTTGCTACACTGATGGGCGGGATGTAAATTGCCAACAGCCACTCTGGAGAAGTGTACGGTGTGTCCTGAAACATCTAAAAAACACAGCTTAGAGAGCATAGGGCACTTCCACTCATGGGGGTATAAATTGGGAAAATGAAAAATCAGCAAGACACAAGCACCCCAAAGTTTAGGGCTGCTCTGTTGACAAGGACCTCCACTTCATTCCACCTTCAATATCCCAGGAAAGAGAAAAATGGATAAAGAAGTTGTGGTCCTTATGTACAATGGAATATCACTCAGCCATGAAATGAATGTCATAAGGCTAGTAGCAGCATGATGAGTGAATTTAGGTACGACGATTCTAAGTGAAATAAGTCACACAGAAAAGGACACTTCTCATAAGGTATCACTTATAGAGGGAATGTCAAAAGCGTTACACTTGAACTGAATTACAAAACAGAACAGAGTCACACATGCAGAAAACACACTATGGCTGCTTAACGGGAAAGGTGAGGTGGGGTGATACATAAAACAAGGGTTTCAAATTAGCTCAGATACCGTTCCATAAACCCAATATGTAATAGACAAGACGTACTCCTTGCTCAGAGAACTGGACTCAACACACCCTATTCACCGCACAAGAATATATCTGACTAGTAATAATCTTAAAACCTATGTATTGATATCTCTCTGTTAGTGTGTCAAGTGGGTGTAAAGCGGCATAAACACAGCAGTGAAAAGCAGCTAAACCCCATTATAAAAATAAATTACTTTTACAAACCCATGAAACAAAGACAATGAAAGAGAGAGAAATTCTTACACAATGCGTTCAGGGGCTGTGATGCAACCTGGATTGACCATATCTAGACCCACAGCTGGATGAGACATAAGGGTGGACACTCTTGGGGCTGAGAGGTTTGGTGAGGTTGGGTGAGCAAACGCAGACCCTTTAAAGTACTACTGCGTGGTACCCATCCCATGGGACCCAAATCTCCAGGTTCAAGGGGATCTTCCTACATCGAAAACATGCATGAGAAAACAAAAAGATGGTACACCATGTGATGGGGAAAGGTTTCTAAAACGCACCTCATTTCTCTTCTCCTTGTGCCCGGGTTCGCCATTCCAGCCGCTTTACTAACAATCTCCCTACTTGGAGCATCAGCACCTTTAACCTCCTGTTCTGTACAGGTTGCAATTTGTCCTGAGGATGAACGGGTAGACGGGGAACCAGTGAGAGACTAGCTCTTGGTGTTGGGACAGGCACAGGTCACTCTATTTTCCCATCAGGAAGAAGAATTAACCACAGGCTAATCATCGCCCCCGAAAGCAGAACAGGGCCTGAAGCCATCCTGCGCTTTTGCGGCCAGCTCCCAAAAAAGCGAGTTGTAAAATGGAGCTTCAGGGCACTGCAATTCACAAACCTGCAGAGTTATAAATGATAACTCTCGTCCACAAATATATTGAGGGAAGGCAAAGAAGAGGATTTGAAATCAAGGCCGAATTGCAGGAAACAGATTTCAGGAGGTAGATTCGAATCGCCTTTAAAGCACATGAAAAGCGGCAAAACGTTGACAATGATGCCCTTGGCCAAAAAGGGCGTATGCGTTTTTTCCTGAATATATTCAGGAAAAAACGCATACGCCCTTTTTGGCCAAACAAGCAACCTGGAAAGGTAAATAAGGGCTACAAAGAAGACTCGCTACCCATCGGTCAAAAGGGCCATGCTGAATAAAGTCTCAAAACCAGAAATGCAGGACAGGCCATGGAGAAATGGGAGCCTTGCTACACTGATGGGCGGGATGTAAATTGCCAACAGCCACTCTGGAGAAGTGTACGGTGTGTCCTGAAACATCTAAAAAACACAGCTTAGAGAGCATAGGGCACTTCCACTCATGGGGGTATAAATTGGGAAAATGAAAAATCAGCAAGACACAAGCACCCCAAAGTTTAGGGCTGCTCTGTTGACAAGGACCTCCACTTCATTCCACCTTCAATATCCCAGGAAAGAGAAAAATGGATAAAGAAGTTGTGGTCCTTATGTACAATGGAATATCACTCAGCCATGAAATCAATGTCATAAGGCTAGTAGCAGCATGATGAGTGGATTTAGGTACGACGATTCTAAGTGAAATAAGTCACACAGAAAAGGACACTTCTCATAAGGTATCACTTATAGAGGGAATGTCAAAAGCGTCACACTTGAACTGAATTACAAAACAGAACAGAGTCACACATGCAGAAAACACACTATGGCTGCTTAACGGGAAAGGTGAGGTGGGGTGATACATAAAACAAGGGTTTCAAATTAGCTCAGATACCGTTCCATAAACCCAATATGTAATAGACAAGACCTACTCCTTGCTCAGAGAACTGGACTCAACACACCCTATTCACCGCACAAGAATATATCTGACTAGTAATAATCTTAAAACCTATGTATTGATATCTCTCTGTTAGTGTGTCAAGTGTGTGTAAAGCGGCATAAACACAGCAGTGAAAAGCAGCTAAACCACATTATAAAAATAAATTACTTTTACAAACCCATGAAACAAAGACAATGAAATAGAGAGAAATTCTTACACAATGCGTTCAGGGGCTGTGATGCAACCTGGATTGACCATATCTAGACCCACAGCTGGATGAGACATAAGGGTGGACACTCTTGGGGCTGAGAGGTTTGGTGAGGTTGGGTGAGCAAACGCAGACCCTTTAAAGTAATACTGCGTGGTACCCATCGCATGGGTCCCAAATCTCCAGGTTCAAGGGCATCTTCCTACATCGAAAACATGCATGAGAAAACAAAAAGATGGTACACCATGTGATGGGGAAAGGTTTCTAAAACGCACCTCATTTCTCTTCTCCTTGTGCCCGGGTTCGCCATTCCAGCCGCTTTACTAACAATCTCCCTACTTGGAGCATCAGCACCTTTAACCTCCTGTTCTGTACAGGTTGCAATTTGTCCTGAGGATGAACGGGTACACGGGGAACCAGTGAGAGACTAGCTCTTGGTGTTGGGACAGGCACAGGTCACTCTATTTTCCCATCAGGAAGAAGAATTAACCACAGGCTAATCATCGCCCCCGAAAGCAGAACAGGGCCTGAAGCCATCCTGTGCTTTTGCGGCCAGCTCCCAAAAAAGCGAGTTGTAAAATGCAGCTTCAGGGCACTGCAATTCACAAACCTGCAGAGTTATAAATGATAACTCTCGTCCACAAATATATTGAGGGAAGGCAAAGAAGAGGATTTGTAATCAAGGCCGAATTGCAGGAAACAGATTTCAGGAGGTAGATTCGAATCGCCTTTAAAGCACATGAAAAGCGGCAAAACGTTGACAATGATGCCCTTGGCCAAAAAGGGCGTATGCGTTTTTTCCTGAATATATTCAGGAAAAAACGCATACGCCCTTTTTGGCCAACCAAGCAACCTGGAAAGGCAAATCAGGGCTACAAAGAAGACTCGCTACCCATCGGTCAAAAGGGCCATGCTGAATAAAGTCTCAAAACCAGAAATGCAGGACAGGCCATGGAGAAATGGGAGCCTTGCTACACTGATGGGCGGGATGTAAATTGCCAACAGCCACTCTGGAGAAGTGTACGGTGTGTCCTGAAACATCTAAAAAACACAGCTTAGAGAGCATAGGGCACTTCCACTCATGGGGGTATAAATTGGGAAAATGAAAAATCAGCAAGACACAAGCACCCCAAAGTTTAGGGCTGCTCTGTTGACAAGGACCTCCACTTCATTCCACCTTCAATATCCCAGGAAAGAGAAAAATGGATAAAGAAGTTGTGGTCCTTATGTACAATGGAATATCACTCAGCCATGAAATGAATGTCATAAGGCTAGTAGCAGCATGATGAGTGAATTTAGGTACGACGATTCTAAGTGAAATAAGTCACACAGAAAAGGACACTTCTCATAAGGTATCACTTATAGAGGGAATGTCAAAAGTGTTACACTTGAACTGAATTACAAAACAGAACAGAGTCACACATGCAGAAAACACACTATGGCTGCTTAACGGGAAAGGTGAGGTGGGGTGATACATAAAACAAGGGTTTCAAATTAGCTCAGATACCGTTCCATAAACCCAATATGTAATAGACAAGACGTACTCCTTGCTCAGAGAACTGGACTCAACACACCCTATTCACCGCACAAGAATATATCTGACTAGTAATAATCTTAAAACCTATGTATTGATATCTCTCTGTTAGTGTGTCAAGTGGGTGTAAAGCGGCATAAACACAGCAGTGAAAAGCAGCTAAACCCCATTATAAAAATAAAGTACTTTTACAAACCCATGAAACAAAGACAATGAAAGAGAGAGAAATTCTTACACAATGCGTTCAGGGGCTGTGATGCAACCTGGATTGACCATATCTAGACCCACAGCTGGATGAGACATAAGGGTGGACACTCTTGGGGCTGAGAGGTTTGGTGAGGTTGGGTGAGCAAACGCAGACCCTTTAAAGTAATACTGCGTGGTACCCATCCCATGGGACCCAAATCTCCAGGTTCAAGGGGATCTTCCTACATCGAAAACATGCATGAGAAAACAAAAAGATGGTACACCATGTGATGGGGAAAGGTTTCTAAAACGCACCTCATTTCTCTTCTCCTTGTGCCCGGGTTCGCCATTCCAGCCGCTTTACTAACAATCTCCCTACTTGGAGCATCAGCACCTTTAACCTCCTGTTCTGTACAGGTTGCAATTTGTCCTGAGGATGAACGGGTAGACGGGGAACCAGTGAGAGACTAGCTCTTGGTGTTGGGACAGGCACAGGTCACTCTATTTTCCCATCAGGAAGAAGAATTAACCACAGGCTAATCATCGCCCCCGAAAGCAGAACAGGGCCTGAAGCCATCCTGCGCTTTTGCGGCCAGCTCCCAAAAAAGCGAGTTGTAAAATGGAGCTTCAGGGCACTGCAATTCACAAACCTGCAGAGTTATAAATGATAACTCTCGTCCACAAATATATTGAGGGAAGGCAAAGAAGAGGATTTGAAATCAAGGCCGAATTGCAGGAAACAGATTTCAGGAGGTAGATTCGAATCGCCTTTAAAGCACATGAAAAGCGGCAAAACGTTGACAATGATGCCCTTGGCCAAAAAGGGCGTATGCGTTTTTTCCTGAATATATTCAGGAAAAAACGCATACGCCCTTTTTGGCCAAACAAGCAACCTGGAAAGGTAAATAAGGGCTACAAAGAAGACTCGCTACCCATCGGTCAAAAGGGCCATGCTGAATAAAGTCTCAAAACCAGAAATGCAGGACAGGCCATGGAGAAATGGGAGCCTTGCTACACTGATGGGCGGGATGTAAATTGCCAACAGCCACTCTGGAGAAGTGTACGGTGTGTCCTGAAACATCTAAAAAACACAGCTTAGAGAGCATAGGGCACTTCCACTCATGGGGGTATAAATTGGGAAAATGAAAAATCAGCAAGACACAAGCACCCCAAAGTTTAGGGCTGCTCTGTTGACAAGGACCTCCACTTCATTCCACCTTCAATATCCCAGGAAAGAGAAAAATGGATAAAGAAGTTGTGGTCCTTATGTACAATGGAATATCACTCAGCCATGAAATCAATGTCATAAGGCTAGTAGCAGCATGATGAGTGGATTTAGGTACGACGATTCTAAGTGAAATAAGTCACACAGAAAAGGACACTTCTCATAAGGTATCACTTATAGAGGGAATGTCAAAAGCGTCACACTTGAACTGAATTACAAAACAGAACAGAGTCACACATGCAGAAAACACACTATGGCTGCTTAACGGGAAAGGTGAGGTGGGGTGATACATAAAACAAGGGTTTCAAATTAGCTCAGATACCGTTCCATAAACCCAATATGTAATAGACAAGACCTACTCCTTGCTCAGAGAACTGGACTCAACACACCCTATTCACCGCACAAGAATATATCTGACTAGTAATAATCTTAAAACCTATGTATTGATATCTCTCTGTTAGTGTGTCAAGTGTGTGTAAAGCGGCATAAACACAGCAGTGAAAAGCAGCTAAACCACATTATAAAAATAAATTACTTTTACAAACCCATGAAACAAAGACAATGAAATAGAGAGAAATTCTTACACAATGCGTTCAGGGGCTGTGATGCAACCTGGATTGACCATATCTAGACCCACAGCTGGATGAGACATAAGGGTGGACACTCTTGGGGCTGAGAGGTTTGGTGAGGTTGGGTGAGCAAACGCAGACCCTTTAAAGTAATACTGCGTGGTACCCATCGCATGGGTCCCAAATCTCCAGGTTCAAGGGCATCTTCCTACATCGAAAACATGCATGAGAAAACAAAAAGATGGTACACCATGTGATGGGGAAAGGTTTCTAAAACGCACCTCATTTCTCTTCTCCTTGTGCCCGGGTTCGCCATTCCAGCCGCTTTACTAACAATCTCCCTACTTGGAGCATCAGCACCTTTAACCTCCTGTTCTGTACAGGTTGCAATTTGTCCTGAGGATGAACGGGTACACGGGGAACCAGTGAGAGACTAGCTCTTGGTGTTGGGACAGGCACAGGTCACTCTATTTTCCCATCAGGAAGAAGAATTAACCACAGGCTAATCATCGCCCCCGAAAGCAGAACAGGGCCTGAAGCCATCCTGCGCTTTTGCGGCCAGCTCCCAAAAAAGCGAGTTGTAAAATGGAGCTTCAGGGCACTGCAATTCACAAACCTGCAGAGTTATAAATGATAACTCTCGTCCACAAATATATTGAGGGAACGCAAAGAAGAGGATTTGAAATCAAGGCAGAATTGCAGGAAACAGATTTCAGGAGGTAGATTCGAATCGCCTTTAAAGCACATGAAAAGCGGCAAAACGTTGACAATGATGCCCTTGGCCAAAAAGGGCGTATGCGTTTTTTCCTGAATATATTCAGGAAAAAACGCATACGCCCTTTTTGGCCAAACAAGCAACCTGGAAAGGTAAATCAGGGCTACAAAGAAGACTCGCTACCCATCGGTCAAAAGGGCCATGCTGAATAAAGTCTCAAAACCAGAAATGCAGGACAGGCCATGGAGAAATGGGAGCCTTGCTACACTGATGGGCGGGATGTAGATTGCCAACAGCCACTCTGGAGAAGTGTACGGTGTGTCCTGAAACATCTAAAAAACACAGCTTAGAGAGCATAGGGCACTTCCACTCATGGGGGTATAAATTGGGAAAATGAAAAATCAGCAAGACACAAGCACCCCAAAGTTTAGGGCTGCTCTGTTGACAAGGACCTCCACTTCATTCCACCTTCAATATCCCAGGAAAGAGAAAAATGGATAAAGAAGTTGTGGTCCTTATGTACAATGGAATATCACTCAGCCATGAAATCAATGTCATAAGGCTAGTAGCAGCATGATGAGTGGATTTAGGTACGACGATTCTAAGTGAAATAAGTCACACAGAAAAGGACACTTCTCATAAGGTATCACTTATAGAGGGAATGTCAAAAGCGTTACACTTGAACTGAATTACAAAACAGAACAGAGTCACACATGCAGAAAACACACTATGGCTGCTTAACGGGAAAGGTGAGGTGGGGTGATACATAAAACAAGGGTTTCAAATTAGCTCAGATACCGTTCCATAAACCCAATATGTAATAGACAAGACCTACTCCTTGCTCAGAGAACTGGACTCAACACACCCTATTCACCGCACAAGAATATATCTGACTAGTAATAATCTTAAAACCTATGTATTGATATCTCTCTGTTAGTGTGTCAAGTGGGTGTAAAGCGGCATAAACACAGCAGTGAAAAGCAGCTAAACCCCATTATAAAAATAAATTACTTTTACAAACCCATGAAACAAAGACAATGAAAGAGAGAGAAATTCTTACACAATGCGTTCAGGGGCTGTGATGCAACCTGGATTGACCATATCTAGACCCACAGCTGGATGAGACATAAGGGTGGACACTCTTGGGGCTGAGAGGTTTGGTGAGGTTGGGTGAGCAAACGCAGACCCTTTAAAGTAATACTGCGTGGTACCCATCGCATGGGTCCCAAATCTCCAGGTTCAAGGGCATCTTCCTACATCGAAAACATGCATGAGAAAACAAAAAGATGGTACACCATGTGATGGGGAAAGGTTTCTAAAACGCACCTCATTTCTCTTCTCCTTGTGCCCGGGTTCGCCATTCCAGCCGCTTTACTAACAATCTCCCTACTTGGAGCATCAGCACCTTTAACCTCCTGTTCTGTACAGGTTGCAATTTGTCCTGAGGATGAACGGGTACACGGGGAACCAGTGAGAGACTAGCTCTTGGTGTTGGGACAGGCACAGGTCACTCTATTTTCCCATCAGGAAGAAGAATTAACCACAGGCTAATCATCGCCCCCGAAAGCAGAACAGGGCCTGAAGCCATCCTGCGCTTTTGCGGCCAGCTCCCAAAAAAGCGAGTTGTAAAATGGAGCTTCAGGGCACTGCAATTCACAAACCTGCAGAGTTATAAATGATAACTCTCGTCCACAAATATATTGAGGGAACGCAAAGAAGAGGATTTGAAATCAAGGCAGAATTGCAGGAAACAGATTTCAGGAGGTAGATTCGAATCGCCTTTAAAGCACATGAAAAGCGGCAAAACGTTGACAATGATGCCCTTGGCCAAAAAGGGCGTATGCGTTTTTTCCTGAATATATTCAGGAAAAAACGCATACGCCCTTTTTGGCCAAACAAGCAACCTGGAAAGGTAAATCAGGGCTACAAAGAAGACTCGCTACCCATCGGTCAAAAGGGCCATGCTGAATAAAGTCTCAAAACCAGAAATGCAGGACAGGCCATGGAGAAATGGGAGCCTTGCTACACTGATGGGCGGGATGTAAATTGCCAACAGCCACTCTGGAGAAGTGTACGGTGTGTCCTGAAACATCTAAAAAACACAGCTTAGAGAGCATAGGGCACTTCCACTCATGGGGGTATAAATTGGGAAAATGAAAAATCAGCAAGACACAAGCACCCCAAAGTTTAGGGCTGCTCTGTTGACAAGGACCTCCACTTCATTCCACCTTCAATATCCCAGGAAAGAGAAAAATGGATAAAGAAGTTGTGGTCCTTATGTACAATGGAATATCACTCAGCCATGAAATGAATGTCATAAGGCTAGTAGCAGCATGATGAGTGGATTTAGGTACGACGATTCTAAGTGAAATAAGTCACACAGAAAAGGACACTTCTCATAAGGTATCACTTATAGAGGGAATGTCAAAAGCGTTACACTTGAACTGAATTACAAAACAGAACAGAGTCACACATGCAGAAAACACACTATGGCTGCTTAACGGGAAAGGTGAGGTGGGGTGATACATAAAACAAGGGTTTCAAATTAGCTCAGATACCGTTCCATAAACCCAATATGTAATAGACAAGACGTACTCCTTGCTCAGAGAACTGGACTCAACACACCCTATTCACCGCACAAGAATATATCTGACTAGTAATAATCTTAAAACCTATGTATTGATATCTCTCTGTTAGTGTGTCAAGTGGGTGTAAAGCGGCATAAACACAGCAGTGAAAAGCAGCTAAACCCCATTATAAAAATAAATTACTTTTACAAACCCATGAAACAAAGACAATGAAAGAGAGAGAAATTCTTACACAATGCGTTCAGGGGCTGTGATGCAACCTGGATTGACCATATCTAGACCCACAGCTGGATGAGACATAAGGGTGGACACTCTTGGGGCTGAGAGGTTTGGTGAGGTTGGGTGAGCAAACGCAGACCCTTTAAAGTAATACTGCGTGGTACCCATCGCATGGGTCCCAAATCTCCAGGTTCAAGGGCATCTTCCTACATCGAAAACATGCATGAGAAAACAAAAAGATGGTACACCATGTGATGGGGAAAGGTTTCTAAAACGCACCTCATTTCTCTTCTCCTTGTGCCCGGGTTCGCCATTCCAGCCGCTTTACTAACAATCTCCCTACTTGGAGCATCAGCACCTTTAACCTCCTGTTCCGTACAGGTTGCAATTTGTCCTGAGGATGAACGGGTACACGGGGAACCAGTGAGAGACTAGCTCTTGGTGTTGGGACAGGCACAGGTCACTCTATTTTCCCATCAGGAAGAAGAATTAACCACAGGCTAATCATCGCCCCCGAAAGCAGAACAGGGCCTGAAGCCATCCTGCGCTTTTGTGGCCAGCTCCCAAAAAAGCGAGTTGTAAAATGGAGCTTCAGGGCACTGCAATTCACAAACCTGCAGAGTTATAAATGATAACTCTCGTCCACAAATATATTGAGGGAAGGCAAAGAAGAGGATTTGAAATCAAGGCCGAATTGTAGGAAACAGATTTCAGGAGGTAGATTCGAATCGCCTTTAAAGCACATGAAAAGCGGCAAAATGTTGACAATGATGCCCTTGGCCAAAAAGGGCGTATGCGTTTTTTCCTGAATATATTCAGGAAAAAACGCATACGCCCTTTTTGGCCAAAAAAGCAACCTGGAAAGGTAAATCAGGGCTACAAAGAAGACTCGCTACCCATCGGTCAAAAGGGCCATGCTGAATAAAGTCTCAAAACCAGCAATGCAGGACAGGCCATGGAGAAATGGGAGCCTTGCTACACTGATGGGCGGGATGTAAATTGCCAACAGCCACTCTGGAGAAGTGTACGGTGTGTCATGAAACATCTAAAAAACACAGCTTAGAGAGCATAGGGCACTTCCACTCATGGGGGTATAAATTGGGAAAATGAAAAATCAGCAAGACACAAGCACCCCAAAGTTTAGGGCTGCTCTGTTGACAAGGACCTCCACTTCATTCCACCTTCAATATCCCAGGAAAGAGAAAAATGGATAAAGAAGTTGTGGTCCTTATGTACAATGGAATATCACTCAGCCATGAAATCAATGTCATAAGGCTAGTAGCAGCATGATGAGTGGATTTAGGTACGACGATTCTAAGTGAAATAAGTCACACAGAAAAGGACACTTCTCATAAGGTATCACTTATAGAGGGAATGTCAAAACCGTTACACTTGAACTGAATTACAAAACAGAACAGAGTCACACATGCAGAAAACACACTATAGCTGCTTAACGGGAAAGGTGAGGTGGGGTGATACATAAAACAAGGGTTTCAAATTAGCTCAGATACCGTTCCATAAACCCAATATGTAATAGACAAGACCTACTCCTTGCTCAGAGAACTGGACTCAACACACCCTATTCACCGCACAAGAATATATCTGACTAGTAATAATCTTAAAACCTATGTATTGATATCTCTCTGTTAGTGTGTCAAGTGGGTGTAAAGCGGCATAAACACAGCAGTGAAAAGCAGCTAAACCCCATTATAAAAATAAATTACTTTTACAAACCCATGAAACAAAGACAATGAAAGAGAGAGAAATTCTTACACAATGCGTTCAGGGGCTGTGATGCAACCTGGATTGACCATATCTAGACCCACAGCTGGATGAGACATAAGGGTGGACACTCTTGGGGCTGAGAGGTTTGGTGAGGTTGGGTGAGCAAACGCAGACCCTTTAAAGTAATACTGCGTGGTACCCATCGCATGGGTCCCAAATCTCCAGGTTCAAGGGCATCTTCCTACATCGAAAACATGCATGAGAAAACAAAAAGATGGTACACCATGTGATGGGGAAAGGTTTCTAAAACGCACCTCATTTCTCTTCTCCTTGTGCCCGGGTTCGCCATTCCAGCCGCTTTACTAACAATCTCCCTACTTGGAGCATCAGCACCTTTAACCTCCTGTTCTGTACAGGTTGCAATTTGTCCTGAGGATGAACGGGTACACGGGGAACCAGTGAGAGACTAGCTCTTGGTGTTGGGACAGGCACAGGTCACTCTATTTTCCCATCAGGAAGAAGAATTAACCACAGGCTAATCATCGCCCCCGAAAGCAGAACAGGGCCTGAAGCCATCCTGTGCTTTTGCGGCCAGCTCCCAAAAAAGCGAGTTGTAAAATGCAGCTTCAGGGCACTGCAATTCACAAACCTGCAGAGTTATAAATGATAACTCTCGTCCACAAATATATTGAGGGAAGGCAAAGAAGAGGATTTGTAATCAAGGCCGAATTGCAGGAAACAGATTTCAGGAGGTAGATTCGAATCGCCTTTAAAGCACATGAAAAGCGGCAAAACGTTGACAATGATGCCCTTGGCCAAAAAGGGCGTATGCGTTTTTTCCTGAATATATTCAGGAAAAAACGCATACGCCCTTTTTGGCCAACCAAGCAACCTGGAAAGGCAAATCAGGGCTACAAAGAAGACTCGCTACCCATCGGTCAAAAGGGCCATGCTGAATAAAGTCTCAAAACCAGAAATGCAGGACAGGCCATGGAGAAATGGGAGCCTTGCTACACTGATGGGCGGGATGTAAATTGCCAACAGCCACTCTGGAGAAGTGTACGGTGTGTCCTGAAACATCTAAAAAACACAGCTTAGAGAGCATAGGGCACTTCCACTCATGGGGGTATAAATTGGGAAAATGAAAAATCAGCAAGACACAAGCACCCCAAAGTTTAGGGCTGCTCTGTTGACAAGGACCTCCACTTCATTCCACCTTCAATATCCCAGGAAAGAGAAAAATGGATAAAGAAGTTGTGGTCCTTATGTACAATGGAATATCACTCAGCCATGAAATGAATGTCATAAGGCTAGTAGCAGCATGATGAGTGAATTTAGGTACGACGATTCTAAGTGAAATAAGTCACACAGAAAAGGACACTTCTCATAAGGTATCACTTATAGAGGGAATGTCAAAAGCGTTACACTTGAACTGAATTACAAAACAGAACAGAGTCACACATGCAGAAAACACACTATGGCTGCTTAACGGGAAAGGTGAGGTGGGGTGATACATAAAACAAGGGTTTCAAATTAGCTCAGATACCGTTCCATAAACCCAATATGTAATAGACAAGACGTACTCCTTGCTCAGAGAACTGGACTCAACACACCCTATTCACCGCACAAGAATATATCTGACTAGTAATAATCTTAAAACCTATGTATTGATATCTCTCTGTTAGTGTGTCAAGTGGGTGTAAAGCGGCATAAACACAGCAGTGAAAAGCAGCTAAACCCCATTATAAAAATAAATTACTTTTACAAACCCATGAAACAAAGACAATGAAAGAGAGAGAAATTCTTACACAATGCGTTCAGTGGCTGTGATGCAACCTGGATTGACCATATCTAGACCCACAGCTGGATGAGACATAAGGGTGGACACTCTTGGGGCTGAGAGGTTTGGTGAGGTTGGGTGAGCAAACGCAGACCCTTTAAAGTACTACTGCGTGGTACCCATCCCATGGGACCCAAATCTCCAGGTTCAAGGGGATCTTCCTACATCGAAAACATGCATGAGAAAACAAAAAGATGGTACACCATGTGATGGGGAAAGGTTTCTAAAACGCACCTCATTTCTCTTCTCCTTGTGCCCGGGTTCGCCATTCCAGCCGCTTTACTAACAATCTCCCTACTTGGAGCATCAGCACCTTTAACCTCCTGTTCTGTACAGGTTGCAATTTGTCCTGAGGATGAACGGGTAGACGGGGAACCAGTGAGAGACTAGCTCTTGGTGTTGGGACAGGCACAGGTCACTCTATTTTCCCATCAGGAAGAAGAATTAACCACAGGCTAATCATCGCCCCCGAAAGCAGAACAGGGCCTGAAGCCATCCTGCGCTTTTGCGGCCAGCTCCCAAAAAAGCGAGTTGTAAAATGGAGCTTCAGGGCACTGCAATTCACAAACCTGCAGAGTTATAAATGATAACTCTCGTCCACAAATATATTGAGGGAAGGCAAAGAAGAGGATTTGAAATCAAGGCCGAATTGCAGGAAACAGATTTCAGGAGGTAGATTCGAATCGCCTTTAAAGCACAGGAAAAGCGGCAAAACGTTGACAATGATGCCCTTGGCCAAAAAGGGCGTATGCGTTTTTTCCTGAATATATTCAGGAAAAAACGCATACGCCCTTTTTGGCCAAACAAGCAACCTGGAAAGGTAAATCAGGGCTACAAAGAAGACTCGCTACCCATCGGTCAAAACGGCCATGCTGAATAAAGTCTCAAAACCAGAAATGCAGGACAGGCCATGGAGAAATGGGAGCCTTGCTACACTGATGGGCGGGATGTAAATTGCCAACAGCCACTCTGGAGAAGTGTACGGTGTGTCCTGAAACATCTAAAAAACACAGCTTAGAGAGCATAGGGCACTTCCACTCATGGGGGTATAAATTGGGAAAATGAAAAATCAGCAAGACACAAGCACCCCAAAGTTTAGGGCTGCTCTGTTGACAAGGACCTCCACTTCATTCCACCTTCAATATCCCAGGAAAGAGAAAAATGGATAAAGAAGTTGTGGTCCTTATGTACAATGGAATATCACTCAGCCATGAAATCAATGTCATAAGGCTAGTAGCAGCATGATGAGTGGATTTAGGTACGACGATTCTAAGTGAAATAAGTCACACAGAAAAGGACACTTCTCATAAGGTATCACTTATAGAGGGAATGTCAAAAGCGTTACACTTGAACTGAATTACAAAACAGAACAGAGTCACACATGCAGAAAACACACTATGGCTGCTTAACGGGAAAGGTGAGGTGGGGTGATACATAAAACAAGGGTTTCAAATTAGCTCAGATACCGTTCCATAAACCCAATATGTAATAGACAAGACCTACTCCTTGCTCAGAGAACTGGACTCAACACACCCTATTCACCGCACAAGAATATATCTGACTAGTAATAATCTTAAAACCTATGTATTGATATCTCTCTGTTAGTGTGTCAAGTGGGTGTAAAGCGGCATAAACACAGCAGTGAAAAGCAGCTAAACCCCATTATAAAAATAAATTACTTTTACAAACCCATGAAACAAAGACAATGAAAGAGAGAGAAATTCTTACACAATGCGTTCAGGGGCTGTGATGCAACCTGGATTGACCATATCTAGACCCACAGCTGGATGAGACATAAGGGTGGACACTCTTGGGGCTGAGAGGTTTGGTGAGGTTGGGTGAGCAAACGCAGACCCTTTAAAGTAATACTGCGTGGTACCCATCGCATGGGTCCCAAATCTCCAGGTTCAAGGGCATCTTCCTACATCGAAAACATGCATGAGAAAACAAAAAGATGGTACACCATGTGATGGGGAAAGGTTTCTAAAACGCACCTCATTTCTCTTCTCCTTGTGCCCGGGTTCGCCATTCCAGCCGCTTTACTAACAATCTCCCTACTTGGAGCATCAGCACCTTTAACCTCCTGTTCTGTACAGGTTGCAATTTGTCCTGAGGATGAACGGGTAGACGGGGAACCAGTGAGAGACTAGCTCTTGGTGTTGGGACAGGCACAGGTCACTCTATTTTCCCATCAGGAAGAAGAATTAACCACAGGCTAATCATCGCCCCCGAAAGCAGAACAGGGCCTGAAGCCATCCTGCGCTTTTGCGGCCAGCTCCCAAAAAAGCGAGTTGTAAAATGGAGCTTCAGGGCACTGCAATTCACAAACCTGCAGAGTTATAAATGATAACTCTCGTCCACAAATATATTGAGGGAAGGCAAAGAAGAGGATTTGAAATCAAGGCCGAATTGCAGGAAACAGATTTCAGGAGGTAGATTCGAATCGCCTTTAAAGCACATGAAAAGCGGCAAAACGTTGACAATGATGCCCTTGGCCAAAAAGGGCGTATGCGTTTTTTCCTGAATATATTCAGGAAAAAACGCATACGCCCTTTTTGGCCAAACAAGCAACCTGGAAAGGTAAATCAGGGCTACAAAGAAGACTCGCTACCCATCGGTCAAAAGGGCCATGCTGAATAAAGTCTCAAAACCAGAAATGCAGGACAGGCCATGGAGAAATGGGAGCCTTGCTACACTGATGGGCGGGATGTAAATTGCCAACAGCCACTCTGGAGAAGTGTACGGTGTGTCCTGAAACATCTAAAAAACACAGCTTAGAGAGCATAGGGCACTTCCACTCATGGGGGTATAAATTGGGAAAATGAAAAATCAGCAAGACACAAGCACCCCAAAGTTTAGGGCTGCTCTGTTGACAAGGACCTCCACTTCATTCCACCTTCAATATCCCAGGAAAGAGAAAAATGGATAAAGAAGTTGTGGTCCTTATGTACAATGGAATATCACTCAGCCATGAAATCAATGTCATAAGGCTAGTAGCAGCATGATGAGTGGATTTAGGTACGACGATTCTAAGTGAAATAAGTCACACAGAAAAGGACACTTCTCATAAGGTATCACTTATAGAGGGAATGTCAAAAGCGTTACACTTGAACTGAATTACAAAACAGAACAGAGTCACACATGCAGAAAACACACTATGGCTGCTTAACGGGAAAGGTGAGGTGGGGTGATACATAAAACAAGGGTTTCAAATTAGCTCAGATACCGTTCCATAAACCCAATATGTAATAGACAAGACCTACTCCTTGCTCAGAGAACTGGACTCAACACACCCTATTCACCGCACAAGAATATATCTGACTAGTAATAATCTTAAAACCTATGTATTGATATCTCTCTGTTAGTGTGTCAAGTGGGTGTAAAGCGGCATAAACACAGCAGTGAAAAGCAGCTAAACCCCATTATAAAAATAAATTACTTTTACAAACCCATGAAACAAAGACAATGAAAGAGAGAGAAATTCTTACACAATGCGTTCAGGGGCTGTGATGCAACCTGGATTGACCATATCTAGACCCACAGCTGGATGAGACATAAGGGTGGACACTCTTGGGGCTGAGAGGTTTGGTGAGGTTGGGTGAGCAAACGCAGACCCTTTAAAGTAATACTGCGTGGTACCCATCGCATGGGTCCCAAATCTCCAGGTTCAAGGGCATCTTCCTACATCGAAAACATGCATGAGAAAACAAAAAGATGGTACACCATGTGATGGGGAAAGGTTTCTAAAACGCACCTCATTTCTCTTCTCCTTGTGCCCGGGTTCGCCATTCCAGCCGCTTTACTAACAATCTCCCTACTTGGAGCATCAGCACCTTTAACCTCCTGTTCTGTACAGGTTGCAATTTGTCCTGAGGATGAACGGGTACACGGGGAACCAGTGAGAGACTAGCTCTTGGTGTTGGGACAGGCACAGGTCACTCTATTTTCCCATCAGGAAGAAGAATTAACCACAGGCTAATCATCGCCCCCGAAAGCAGAACAGGGCCTGAAGCCATCCTGCGCTTTTGCGGCCAGCTCCCAAAAAAGCGAGTTGTAAAATGGAGCTTCAGGGCACTGCAATTCACAAACCTGCAGAGTTATAAATGATAACTCTCGTCCACAAATATATTGAGGGAACGCAAAGAAGAGGATTTGAAATCAAGGCAGAATTGCAGGAAACAGATTTCAGGAGGTAGATTCGAATCGCCTTTAAAGCACATGAAAAGCGGCAAAACGTTGACAATGATGCCCTTGGCCAAAAAGGGCGTATGCGTTTTTTCCTGAATATATTCAGGAAAAAACGCATACGCCCTTTTTGGCCAAACAAGCAACCTGGAAAGGTAAATCAGGGCTACAAAGAAGACTCGCTACCCATCGGTCAAAAGGGCCATGCTGAATAAAGTCTCAAAACCAGAAATGCAGGACAGGCCATGGAGAAATGGGAGCCTTGCTACACTGATGGGCGGGATGTAAATTGCCAACAGCCACTCTGGAGAAGTGTACGGTGTGTCCTGAAACATCTAAAAAACACAGCTTAGAGAGCATAGGGCACTTCCACTCATGGGGGTATAAATTGGGAAAATGAAAAATCAGCAAGACACAAGCACCCCAAAGTTTAGGGCTGCTCTGTTGACAAGGACCTCCACTTCATTCCACCTTCAATATCCCAGGAAAGAGAAAAATGGATAAAGAAGTTGTGGTCCTTATGTACAATGGAATATCACTCAGCCATGAAATCAATGTCATAAGGCTAGTAGCAGCATGATGAGTGGATTTAGGTACGACGATTCTAAGTGAAATAAGTCACACAGAAAAGGACACTTCTCATAAGGTATCACTTATAGAGGGAATGTCAAAAGCGTTACACTTGAACTGAATTACAAAACAGAACAGAGTCACACATGCAGAAAACACACTATGGCTGCTTAACGGGAAAGGTGAGGTGGGGTGATACATAAAACAAGGGTTTCAAATTAGCTCAGATACCGTTCCATAAACCCAATATGTAATAGACAAGACCTACTCCTTGCTCAGAGAACTGGACTCAACACACCCTATTCACCGCACAAGAATATATCTGACTAGTAATAATCTTAAAACCTATGTATTGATATCTCTCTGTTAGTGTGTCAAGTGGGTGTAAAGCGGCATAAACACAGCAGTGAAAAGCAGCTAAACCCCATTATAAAAATAAATTACTTTTACAAACCCATGAAACAAAGACAATGAAAGAGAGAGAAATTCTTACACAATGCGTTCAGGGGCTGTGATGCAACCTGGATTGACCATATCTAGACCCACAGCTGGATGAGACATAAGGGTGGACACTCTTGGGGCTGAGAGGTTTGGTGAGGTTGGGTGAGCAAACGCAGACCCTTTAAAGTAATACTGCGTGGTACCCATCGCATGGGTCCCAAATCTCCAGGTTCAAGGGCATCTTCCTACATCGAAAACATGCATGAGAAAACAAAAAGATGGTACACCATGTGATGGGGAAAGGTTTCTAAAACGCACCTCATTTCTCTTCTCCTTGTGCCCGGGTTCGCCATTCCAGCCGCTTTACTAACAATCTCCCTACTTGGAGCATCAGCACCTTTAACCTCCTGTTCTGTACAGGTTGCAATTTGTCCTGAGGATGAACGGGTACACGGGGAACCAGTGAGAGACTAGCTCTTGGTGTTGGGACAGGCACAGGTCACTCTATTTTCCCATCAGGAAGAAGAATTAACCACAGGCTAATCATCGCCCCCGAAAGCAGAACAGGGCCTGAAGCCATCCTGCGCTTTTGCGGCCAGCTCCCAAAAAAGCGAGTTGTAAAATGGAGCTTCAGGGCACTGCAATTCACAAACCTGCAGAGTTATAAATGATAACTCTCGTCCACAAATATATTGAGGGAACGCAAAGAAGAGGATTTGAAATCAAGGCAGAATTGCAGGAAACAGATTTCAGGAGGTAGATTCGAATCGCCTTTAAAGCACATGAAAAGCGGCAAAACGTTGACAATGATGCCCTTGGCCAAAAAGGGCGTATGCGTTTTTTCCTGAATATATTCAGGAAAAAACGCATACGCCCTTTTTGGCCAAACAAGCAACCTGGAAAGGTAAATCAGGGCTACAAAGAAGACTCGCTACCCATCGGTCAAAAGGGCCATGCTGAATAAAGTCTCAAAACCAGAAATGCAGGACAGGCCATGGAGAAATGGGAGCCTTGCTACACTGATGGGCGGGATGTAAATTGCCAACAGCCACTCTGGAGAAGTGTACGGTGTGTCCTGAAACATCTAAAAAACACAGCTTAGAGAGCATAGGGCACTTCCACTCATGGGGGTATAAATTGGGAAAATGAAAAATCAGCAAGACACAAGCACCCCAAAGTTTAGGGCTGCTCTGTTGACAAGGACCTCCACTTCATTCCACCTTCAATATCCCAGGAAAGAGAAAAATGGATAAAGAAGTTGTGGTCCTTATGTACAATGGAATATCACTCAGCCATGAAATGAATGTCATAAGGCTAGTAGCAGCATGATGAGTGGATTTAGGTACGACGATTCTAAGTGAAATAAGTCACACAGAAAAGGACACTTCTCATAAGGTATCACTTATAGAGGGAATGTCAAAAGCGTTACACTTGAACTGAATTACAAAACAGAACAGAGTCACACATGCAGAAAACACACTATGGCTGCTTAACGGGAAAGGTGAGGTGGGGTGATACATAAAACAAGGGTTTCAAATTAGCTCAGATACCGTTCCATAAACCCAATATGTAATAGACAAGACGTACTCCTTGCTCAGAGAACTGGACTCAACACACCCTATTCACCGCACAAGAATATATCTGACTAGTAATAATCTTAAAACCTATGTATTGATATCTCTCTGTTAGTGTGTCAAGTGGGTGTAAAGCGGCATAAACACAGCAGTGAAAAGCAGCTAAACCCCATTATAAAAATAAATTACTTTTACAAACCCATGAAACAAAGACAATGAAAGAGAGAGAAATTCTTACACAATGCGTTCAGGGGCTGTGATGCAACCTGGATTGACCATATCTAGACCCACAGCTGGATGAGACATAAGGGTGGACACTCTTGGGGCTGAGAGGTTTGGTGAGGTTGGGTGAGCAAACGCAGACCCTTTAAAGTACTACTGCGTGGTACCCATCCCATGGGACCCAAATCTCCAGGTTCAAGGGGATCTTCCTACATCGAAAACATGCATGAGAAAACAAAAAGATGGTACACCATGTGATGGGGAAAGGTTTCTAAAACGCACCTCATTTCTCTTCTCCTTGTGCCCGGGTTCGCCATTCCAGCCGCTTTACTAACAATCTCCCTACTTGGAGCATCAGCACCTTTAACCTCCTGTTCTGTACAGGTTGCAATTTGTCCTGAGGATGAACGGGTAGACGGGGAACCAGTGAGAGACTAGCTCTTGGTGTTGGGACAGGCACAGGTCACTCTATTTTCCCATCAGGAAGAAGAATTAACCACAGGCTAATCATCGCCCCCGAAAGCAGAACAGGGCCTGAAGCCATCCTGCGCTTTTGCGGCCAGCTCCCAAAAAAGCGAGTTGTAAAATGGAGCTTCAGGGCACTGCAATTCACAAACCTGCAGAGTTATAAATGATAACTCTCGTCCACAAATATATTGAGGGAAGGCAAAGAAGAGGATTTGAAATCAAGGCCGAATTGCAGGAAACAGATTTCAGGAGGTAGATTCGAATCGCCTTTAAAGCACAGGAAAAGCGGCAAAACGTTGACAATGATGCCCTTGGCCAAAAAGGGCGTATGCGTTTTTTCCTGAATATATTCAGGAAAAAACGCATACGCCCTTTTTGGCCAAACAAGCAACCTGGAAAGGTAAATCAGGGCTACAAAGAAGACTCGCTACCCATCGGTCAAAAGGGCCATGCTGAATAAAGTCTCAAAACCAGAAATGCAGGACAGGCCATGGAGAAATGGGAGCCTTGCTACACTGATGGGCGGGATGTAAATTGCCAACAGCCACTCTGGAGAAGTGTACGGTGTGTCCTGAAACATCTAAAAAACACAGCTTAGAGAGCATAGGGCACTTCCACTCATGGGGGTATAAATTGGGAAAATGAAAAATCAGCAAGACACAAGCACCCCAAAGTTTAGGGCTGCTCTGTTGACAAGGACCTCCACTTCATTCCACCTTCAATATCCCAGGAAAGAGAAAAATGGATAAAGAAGTTGTGGTCCTTATGTACAATGGAATATCACTCAGCCATGAAATCAATGTCATAAGGCTAGTAGCAGCATGATGAGTGGATTTAGGTACGACGATTCTAAGTGAAATAAGTCACACAGAAAAGGACACTTCTCATAAGGTATCACTTATAGAGGGAATGTCAAAAGCGTTACACTTGAACTGAATTACAAAACAGAACAGAGTCACACATGCAGAAAACACACTATGGCTGCTTAACGGGAAAGGTGAGGTGGGGTGATACATAAAACAAGGGTTTCAAATTAGCTCAGATACCGTTCCATAAACCCAATATGTAATAGACAAGACCTACTCCTTGCTCAGAGAACTGGACTCAACACACCCTATTCACCGCACAAGAATATATCTGACTAGTAATAATCTTAAAACCTATGTATTGATATCTCTCTGTTAGTGTGTCAAGTGGGTGTAAAGCGGCATAAACACAGCAGTGAAAAGCAGCTAAACCCCATTATAAAAATAAATTACTTTTACAAACCCATGAAACAAAGACAATGAAAGAGAGAGAAATTCTTACACAATGCGTTCAGGGGCTGTGATGCAACCTGGATTGACCATATCTAGACCCACAGCTGGATGAGACATAAGGGTGGACACTCTTGGGGCTGAGAGGTTTGGTGAGGTTGGGTGAGCAAACGCAGACCCTTTAAAGTAATACTGCGTGGTACCCATCGCATGGGTCCCAAATCTCCAGGTTCAAGGGCATCTTCCTACATCGAAAACATGCATGAGAAAACAAAAAGATGGTACACCATGTGATGGGGAAAGGTTTCTAAAACGCACCTCATTTCTCTTCTCCTTGTGCCCGGGTTCGCCATTCCAGCCGCTTTACTAACAATCTCCCTACTTGGAGCATCAGCACCTTTAACCTCCTGTTCTGTACAGGTTGCAATTTGTCCTGAGGATGAACGGGTAGACGGGGAACCAGTGAGAGACTAGCTCTTGGTGTTGGGACAGGCACAGGTCACTCTATTTTCCCATCAGGAAGAAGAATTAACCACAGGCTAATCATCGCCCCCGAAAGCAGAACAGGGCCTGAAGCCATCCTGCGCTTTTGCGGCCAGCTCCCAAAAAAGCGAGTTGTAAAATGGAGCTTCAGGGCACTGCAATTCACAAACCTGCAGAGTTATAAATGATAACTCTCGTCCACAAATATATTGAGGGAAGGCAAAGAAGAGGATTTGAAATCAAGGCCGAATTGCAGGAAACAGATTTCAGGAGGTAGATTCGAATCGCCTTTAAAGCACATGAAAAGCGGCAAAACGTTGACAATGATGCCCTTGGCCAAAAAGGGCGTATGCGTTTTTTCCTGAATATATTCAGGAAAAAACGCATACGCCCTTTTTGGCCAAACAAGCAACCTGGAAAGGTAAATCAGGGCTACAAAGAAGACTCGCTACCCATCGGTCAAAAGGGCCATGCTGAATAAAGTCTCAAAACCAGAAATGCAGGACAGGCCATGGAGAAATGGGAGCCTTGCTACACTGATGGGCGGGATGTAAATTGCCAACAGCCACTCTGGAGAAGTGTACGGTGTGTCCTGAAACATCTAAAAAACACAGCTTAGAGAGCATAGGGCACTTCCACTCATGGGGGTATAAATTGGGAAAATGAAAAATCAGCAAGACACAAGCACCCCAAAGTTTAGGGCTGCTCTGTTGACAAGGACCTCCACTTCATTCCACCTTCAATATCCCAGGAAAGAGAAAAATGGATAAAGAAGTTGTGGTCCTTATGTACAATGGAATATCACTCAGCCATGAAATCAATGTCATAAGGCTAGTAGCAGCATGATGAGTGGATTTAGGTACGACGATTCTAAGTGAAATAAGTCACACAGAAAAGGACACTTCTCATAAGGTATCACTTATAGAGGGAATGTCAAAAGCGTTACACTTGAACTGAATTACAAAACAGAACAGAGTCACACATGCAGAAAACACACTATGGCTGCTTAACGGGAAAGGTGAGGTGGGGTGATACATAAAACAAGGGTTTCAAATTAGCTCAGATACCGTTCCATAAACCCAATATGTAATAGACAAGACCTACTCCTTGCTCAGAGAACTGGACTCAACACACCCTATTCACCGCACAAGAATATATCTGACTAGTAATAATCTTAAAACCTATGTATTGATATCTCTCTGTTAGTGTGTCAAGTGGGTGTAAAGCGGCATAAACACAGCAGTGAAAAGCAGCTAAACCCCATTATAAAAATAAATTACTTTTACAAACCCATGAAACAAAGACAATGAAAGAGAGAGAAATTCTTACACAATGCGTTCAGGGGCTGTGATGCAACCTGGATTGACCATATCTAGACCCACAGCTGGATGAGACATAAGGGTGGACACTCTTGGGGCTGAGAGGTTTGGTGAGGTTGGGTGAGCAAACGCAGACCCTTTAAAGTAATACTGCGTGGTACCCATCGCATGGGTCCCAAATCTCCAGGTTCAAGGGCATCTTCCTACATCGAAAACATGCATGAGAAAACAAAAAGATGGTACACCATGTGATGGGGAAAGGTTTCTAAAACGCACCTCATTTCTCTTCTCCTTGTGCCCGGGTTCGCCATTCCAGCCGCTTTACTAACAATCTCCCTACTTGGAGCATCAGCACCTTTAACCTCCTGTTCTGTACAGGTTGCAATTTGTCCTGAGGATGAACGGGTACACGGGGAACCAGTGAGAGACTAGCTCTTGGTGTTGGGACAGGCACAGGTCACTCTATTTTCCCATCAGGAAGAAGAATTAACCACAGGCTAATCATCGCCCCCGAAAGCAGAACAGGGCCTGAAGCCATCCTGCGCTTTTGCGGCCAGCTCCCAAAAAAGCGAGTTGTAAAATGGAGCTTCAGGGCACTGCAATTCACAAACCTGCAGAGTTATAAATGATAACTCTCGTCCACAAATATATTGAGGGAACGCAAAGAAGAGGATTTGAAATCAAGGCAGAATTGCAGGAAACAGATTTCAGGAGGTAGATTCGAATCGCCTTTAAAGCACATGAAAAGCGGCAAAACGTTGACAATGATGCCCTTGGCCAAAAAGGGCGTATGCGTTTTTTCCTGAATATATTCAGGAAAAAACGCATACGCCCTTTTTGGCCAAACAAGCAACCTGGAAAGGTAAATCAGGGCTACAAAGAAGACTCGCTACCCATCGGTCAAAAGGGCCATGCTGAATAAAGTCTCAAAACCAGAAATGCAGGACAGGCCATGGAGAAATGGGAGCCTTGCTACACTGATGGGCGGGATGTAAATTGCCAACAGCCACTCTGGAGAAGTGTACGGTGTGTCCTGAAACATCTAAAAAACACAGCTTAGAGAGCATAGGGCACTTCCACTCATGGGGGTATAAATTGGGAAAATGAAAAATCAGCAAGACACAAGCACCCCAAAGTTTAGGGCTGCTCTGTTGACAAGGACCTCCACTTCATTCCACCTTCAATATCCCAGGAAAGAGAAAAATGGATAAAGAAGTTGTGGTCCTTATGTACAATGGAATATCACTCAGCCATGAAATGAATGTCATAAGGCTAGTAGCAGCATGATGAGTGGATTTAGGTACGACGATTCTAAGTGAAATAAGTCACACAGAAAAGGACACTTCTCATAAGGTATCACTTATAGAGGGAATGTCAAAAGCGTTACACTTGAACTGAATTACAAAACAGAACAGAGTCACACATGCAGAAAACACACTATGGCTGCTTAACGGGAAAGGTGAGGTGGGGTGATACATAAAACAAGGGTTTCAAATTAGCTCAGATACCGTTCCATAAACCCAATATGTAATAGACAAGACCTACTCCTTGCTCAGAGAACTGGACTCAACACACCCTATTCACCGCACAAGAATATATCTGACTAGTAATAATCTTAAAACCTATGTATTGATATCTCTCTGTTAGTGTGTCAAGTGGGTGTAAAGCGGCATAAACACAGCAGTGAAAAGCAGCTAAACCCCATTATAAAAATAAATTACTTTTACAAACCCATGAAACAAAGACAATGAAAGAGAGAGAAATTCTTAC